>NC_140648.1:40065880-40671361 GCF_978046115.1 Saccoglossus kowalevskii | reverse complement strand
CAGTAGATGATGTGACAGGTATGTATGGCTTGAGGTGGGGCATGCTAATGTGTACAGTAGATGATGTGACAGGCATGTATGGCTTGAGGTTGGGCATGCTAATGTGTACAGTAGATGATGTGACAGGTATGTATGGCTTGAGGTGGGGCATGCTTATGTGTACAGTAGATGATGTGACAGGTATGTTTGGCTTGAGGTTGGGCATGCTAATGTGTACAGTAGATGATGTGACAGGCATGTATGGCTTGAGGTTGGGCATGCTAATGTGTACAGTAGATGATGTGACAGGTATGTATGGCTTGAGGTTGGGCATACTAATGTGTACAGTAGATGATGTGACAGGTATGTATGGCTTGAGGTTGGGCATGCTAATGTGTACAGTAGATCATGTGACTTGTATGTGTGACTTGAGGTAGGACATGCTAATGTGTACAGTAGATCATGTGACAGGTATGTATGACTTGAGGTGGGGCATGCTAATGTGTACAGTAGATGTGACAGGTATGTGTGACTTGAGGTAGGACATGCTAATGTGTACAGTAGATCATGTGACAGGTATGTATGGCTTGATGTGGGGCATGCTAATGTGTACAGTAGATGATGTGACAGGCATGTATGACTTGAGGTGGGGCATGCTAATGTGTACAGTAGATGATGTGACAGGTATGTATGGCGTGATCTGGGGCATACCAATGTGTACAGTAGATGATGTGACAGGTCTGTATGGCTTGATGTGGGGCATGCTAATGTGTACAGTAGATGATGTGACAGGTATGTAAGGCTTGATCTGGGGCATACCAATGTGTACAGTAGATGATGTGACAGGTATGTATGGCTTGAGGTGGGACATGCTAATGTGTACAGTAGATGATGTGACAGGTATGTATGGCTTGAGGTGGGGCATGCTAATGTGTACAGTAGATGATGTGACAGGTATGTATGGCTTGAGGTGGGGCATGCTAATGTGTACAGTAGATGATGTAACAGGTATGTATGGCTTGAGGTGGGGCATGCTAATGTGTACAGTAGATGATGTAACAGGTATGTATGGCTTGAGGTGGGGCATGCTAATGTGTACAGTAGATGATGTGACTGGTATGTATGGCTTGAGGTGGGGCATGCTAATGTGTACAGTAGATGATGTAACAGGTATGTATGGCTTGAGGTGGGGCATGCTAATGTGTACAGTAGATGATGTGACAGGTATGTATGGCTTGAGGTGGGGCATGCTAATGTGTACAGTAGATGATGTGACAGGTATGTAAGGCTTGATCTGGGGCATACCAATGTGTACAGTAGATGATGTGACAGGTCTGTATGGCTTGATGTGGGGCATGCTAATGTGTACAGTAGATGATGTGACAGGTATGTAAGGCTTGATCTGGGGCATACCAATGTGTACAGTAGATGATGTGACAGGTATGTATGGCTTGAGGTGGGACATGCTAATGTGTACAGTAGATGATGTGACAGGTATGTATGGCTTGAGGTGGGGCATGCTAATGTGTACAGTAGATGATGTGACAGGTATGTATGGCTTGAGGTGGGGCATGCTAATGTGTACAGTAGATGATGTGACAGGTATGTATGGCTTGAGGTGGGACATGCTAATGTGTACAGTAGATGATGTGACAGGTATGTATGGCTTGAGGTGGGGCATGCTAATGTGTACAGTAGATGATGTGACAGGTATGTATGGCTTGAGGTGGGGCATGCTTATGTGTACAGTAGATGATGTGACAGGTATGTTTGGCTTGAGGTTGGGCATGCTATTGTGTACAGTAGATGATGTGACAGGCATGTATGGCTTGAGGTTGGGCATGCTAATGTGTACAGTAGATGATGTGACAGGTATGTATGGCTTGAGGTTGGGCATACTAATGTGTACAGTAGATGATGTGACAGGTATGTATGGCTTGAGGTTGGGCATGCTAATGTGTACAGTAGATCATGTGACTTGTATGTGTGACTTGAGGTAGGACATGCTAATGTGTACAGTAGATCATGTGACAGGTATGTATGACTTGAGGTGGGGCATGCTAATGTGTACAGTAGATGTGACAGGTATGTGTGACTTGAGGTAGGACATGCTAATGTGTACAGTAGATCATGTGACAGGTATGTATGGCTTGATGTGGGGCATGCTAATGTGTACAGTAGATGATGTGACAGGCATGTATGACTTGAGGTGGGGCATGCTAATGTGTACAGTAGATGATGTGACAGGTATGTATGGCTTGATCTGGGGCATACCAATGTGTACAGTAGATGATGTGACAGGTCTGTATGGCTTGATGTGGGGCATGCTAATGTGTACAGTAGATGATGTGACAGGTATGTAAGGCTTGATCTGGGGCATACCAATGTGTACAGTAGATGATGTGACAGGTATGTATGGCTTGAGGTGGGACATGCTAATGTGTACAGTAGATGATGTGACAGGTATGTATGGCTTGAGGTGGGGCATGCTAATGTGTACAGTAGATGATGTGACAGGTATGTATGGCTTGAGGTGGGGCATGCTAATGTGTACAGTAGATGATGTGACAGGTATGTATGGCTTGAGGTGGGACATGCTAATGTGTACAGTAGATGATGTGACAGGTATGTATGGCTTGAGGTGGGGTATGCTAATGTGTACAGTAGATGATGTGACAGGTATGTATGGCTTGAGGTGGGGCATGCTTATGTGTACAGTAGATCATGTGACAGGTATGTTTGGCTTGAGGTGGGGCATGCTAATGTGTACAGTAGATGATGTGACAGGTATGTATGGCTTGAGATGGGCATGCTTATGTGTACAGTAGATGATGTGACAGGTATGTTTGGCTTGAGGTGGGGCATGCTAATGTGTACAGTAGATGATGTGACAGGTATGTATGGCTTGAGGTTGGGCATGCTAATTTGTACAGTAGATGATGTGACAGGTATGTTTGGCTTGAGGTTGGGCATGCTAATGTGTACAGTAGATGATGTGACAGGCATGTATGGCTTGAGGTTGGGCATGCTAATGTGTACAGTAGATGATGTGACAGGTATGTATGGCTTGAGGTTGGGCATACTAATGTGTACAGTAGATGATGTGACAGGTATGTATGGCTTGAGGTTGGGCATGCTAATGTGTACAGTAGATCATGTGACAGGTATGTATGACTTGAGGTGGGGCATGCTAATGTGTACAGTAGATGTGACAGGTATGTGTGACTTGAGGTAGGACATGCTAATGTGTACAGTAGATCATGTGACAGGTATGTATGGCTTGATGTGGGGCATGCTAATGTGTACAGTAGATGATGTGACAGGCATGTATGACTTGAGGTGGGGCATGCTAATGTGTACAGTAGATGATGTGACAGGTATGTGTGACTTGAGGTAGGACATGCTAATGTGTACAGTAGATGATGTGACAGGCATGTATGACTTGAGGTGGGGCATGCTAATGTGTACAGTAGATCATGTGACAGGTATCTATGGCTTGATGTGGGGCATGCTAATGTGTACAGTAGATGATGTGACAGGCATATATGACTTGAGGTGGGGCATGCTAATGTGTACAGTAGATGATGTGACAGGTATGTATGGCTTGATGTGGGGCATGCTAATGTGTACAGTAGATGATGTGACAGGCATGTATGACTTGAGGTGGGGCATGCTAATGTGTACAGTAGATGATGTGACAGGCATGTATGACTTGAGGTGGGGCATGCTAATGTGTACAGTAGATGATGTGACAGGTATGTGTGACTTGAGGTAGGACATGCTAATGTGTACAGTAGATGATGTGACAGGTATGTATGACTTGAGGTGGGGCATGCTAATGTGTACAGTAGATGATGTGACAGGTATGTGTGACTTGAGGTAGGACATGCTAATGTGTACAGTAGATCATGTGACAGGTATGTATGACTTGAGGTGGGGCATGCTAATGTGTACAGTAGATGATGTGACAGGTATGTGTGACTTGAGGTGGGACATGCTAATGTGTACAGTAGATCATGTGACAGGTATGTATGACTTGAGGTGGGACATGCTAATGTGTACAGTAAATGATGTGACAGGTATGTATGACTTGAGGTGGGACATGCTAATGTATACAGTAGATGATGTCACAGGTATGTATGGCTTGAGGTGGGGCATGCTAATGTGTACAGTAGATGATGTGACAGGTATGTATGGCTTGAGGTGGGGCATGCTAATGTGTACAGTAGATGATGTGACAGGTATGTATGGCTTGAGGTGGGACATGCTAATGTGTACAGTAGATGATGTGACAGGTATGTATGGCTTGAGGTGGGACATGCTAATGTGTACAGTAGATGATGTGACAGGTATGTAAGGCTTGATCTGGGGCATAGCAATGTGTACAGTAGATGATGTGACAGGTATGTTTGGCTTGAGGTTGGGCATGCTAATGTGTACAGTAGATGATGTGACAGGCATGTATGGCTTGAGGTTGGGCATGCTAATGTGTACAGTAGATGATGTGACAGGTATGTATGGCTTGAGGTTGGGCATGCTAATGTGTACAGTAGATCATGTGACTTGTATGTGACTTGAGGTAGGACATGCTAATGTGTACAGTAGATCATGTGACAGGTATGTATGACTTGAGGTGGGGCATGCTAATGTGTACAGTAGATGTGACAGGTATGTGTGACTTGAGGTAGGACATGCTAATGTGTACAGTAGATCATGTGACAGGTATGTATGGCTTGATGTGGGGCATGCTAATGTGTACAGTAGATGATGTGACAGGCATGTATGACTTGAGGTGGGGCATGCTAATGTGTACAGTAGATGATGTGACAGGTATGTGTGACTTGAGGTAGGACATGCTAATGTGTACAGTAGATGATGTGACAGGCATGTATGACTTGAGGTGGGGCATGCTAATGTGTACAGTAGATCATGTGACAGGTATGTATGGCTTGATGTGGGGCATGCTAATGTGTACAGTAGATGATGTGACAGGCATGTATGACTTGAGGTGGGGCATGCTAATGTGTACAGTAGATGATGTGACAGGCATGTATGACTTGAGGTGGGGCATGCTAATGTGTACAGTAGATGATGTGACAGGTATGTGTGACTTGAGGTAGGACATGCTAATGTGTACAGTAGATGGTGTGACAGGTATGTATGACTTGAGGTGGGGCATGCTAATGTGTACAGTAGATGATGTGACAGGTATGTGTGACTTGAGGTAGGACATGCTAATGTGTACAGTAGATCATGTGACAGGTATGTATGACTTGAGGTGGGGCATGCTAATGTGTACAGTAGATGATGTGACAGGTATGTGTGACTTGTGGTGGGACATGCTAATGTGTATAGTAGATCATGTGACAGGTATGTATGACTTGAGGTGGGACATGCTAATGTGTACAGTAGATGATGTGACAGGTATGTATGACTTGAGGTGGGACATGCTAATGTATACAGTAGATGATGTAACAGGTATGTATGGCTTGTGGTGGGGCATGCTAATGTGTACAGTAGATGATGTGACAGGTATGTATGGCTTGAGGTGGGGCATGCTAATGTGTACAGTAGATGATGTGACAGGTATGTAAGGCTTGATCTGGGGCATACCAATGTGTACAGTAGATGATGTGACAGGTATGTATGGCTTGAGGTGGGACATACTAATGTGTGCAGTAGATGATATGACAGGTATGTATGGCTTGAGGTTGGGCATGCTAATGTGTACAGTAGATGATGTGACAGGTATGTATGGCTTGAGGTGGGGCATGCTAATGTGTACAGTAGATCATGTGACAGGTATGTATGACTTGAGGTGGGGCATGCTAATGTGTACAGTAGATGATGTGACAGGTATGTGTGACTTGAGGTAGGACATGCTAATGTGTACAGTAGATCATGTGACAGGTATGTATGGCTTGATGTGGGGCATGCTAATGTGTACAGTAGATGTGACAGGCATGTATGACTTGAGGTGGGGCATGCTAATGTGTACAGTAGATGATGTGACAGGTATGTGTGACTTGAGGTAGGACATGCTAATGTGTACAGTAGATGATGTGACAGGCATGTATGACTTGAGGTGGGGCATGCTAATGTGTACAGTAGATGATGTGACAGGTATGTGTGACTTGAGGTAGGACATGCTAATGTGTACAGTAGATCATGTGACAGGTATGTATGGCTTGATGTGGGGCATGCTAATGTGTACAGTAGATGTGACAGGCATGTATGACTTGAGGTGGGGCATGCTAATGTGTACAGTAGATGATGTGACAGGTATGTGTGACTTGAGGTGGTACATGCTAATATGTACAGTAGATCATGTGACAGGTATGTATGACTTGAGGTGGGACATGCTAATGTGTACAGTAGATGATGTGACAGGTATGTATGACTTGAGGTGGGACATGCTAATGTATACAGTAGATGATGTAACAGGTATGTATGGCTTGAGGTTGGGCATGCTAATGTGTACAGTAGATGATGTGACAGGTATGTATGGCTTGAGGTGGGGCATGCTAATGTGTACAGTAGATGATGTGACAGGTATGTAAGGCTTGATCTGGGGCATACCAATGTGTACAGTAGATGATGTGACAGGTATGTGTGACTTGAGGTGGGACATGCTAATGTGTACAGTAGATGATGTGACAGGTATGTATGGCTTGAGGTTGGGCATGCTAATGTGTACAGTAGATGATGTGACAGGTATGTATGGTTTGAGGTGGGGCATGCTAATGTGTACAGTAGATGATGTGACAGGTATGTATGGCTTGAGGTGGGGCATGCTAATGTGTACAGTAGATGATGTGACAGGTATGTATGGCTTGAGGTGGGACATGCTAATGTGTGCAGTAGATGATGTGACAGGTATGTATGGCTTGAGGTGGGACATGCTTATGTGTACAGTAGATGATGTGACAATGAAACTTGACAGGTTGATGAACAAGTCTCTGTTGAATATGCACATCATTTTTTTTCCCAGATCTGAAAGTCCTAAGGGGTCTTTTTCACGATTTTCATCATACCTCTCCCAACAACACTGAGAGAACAACTGAGCATGCTCAGAATAAATAATTATGTTAGATGGTAATGCTAGGGTTTTCAGTCATGACCTTGATCTGAATCAGTGACAGAAATGGACAGTCTGGTTTTAGTTTGGTTTTATATGAAAAGAAAATCTTGAAAATAAGTGGTCAGATTATTAAGAGCCATCACTGATACCTAATCATAAAGTTGAAGATCAGTGAAAACACTTGCAGTTACTGTTTATAAATATTGGCCAGGCACATTGACACATGTGGTCTAAATATAGCTCCAGTTGCCAGGGTCATGGATAAATGGGTCATACCATTACTGAATATCAGTGGAAACTGTGGAGGGGGGGGGGGCTACATTTTGATGGCAATTATAGTGGTGATACTGAAACAAACCCAGGTCCTGGTAATATACAAAGACCTTAATTAACAAAGAAGGCAAGTTGTTATTAAAGATACATCAAGGTTTACTCAGATTTATGAATGCAGTTTCTTGAGCATGTATGAGACATAGTTTAGTTGCACTTGTGTACTCTGAGATTTTGGACATGGGTCAATAGAAGTTTTCAGTTATCAGTACAATACTAGATTGAGGGAAATCACTTTATGATGAGTTGTACCCACATAGAGTACATATTAATTCTCTTGTTTGCAGATGTTTCATGTATTATTTTAACACAAGTATTTTAGAATTAAATGACAGGGACTGTGACATTCATGTCTTTTTTTTCCTAAATGCCAATGTTAACAAATGACTTAGAAAGACCTTTGTAAAAGCACTGATGGTAGATAAAAATAAAAAAATAGTGAAACAGAAAATTTAGGGTTTGGGTTATCAATATCACAATTAATGGAACCATATTCTTAATATGTATTATGGAAATTACATCTAATGAGTGGTTACTGCATCAGTTTTAATCCAATTTAGTTTTTTGCAATTAATTAGAGCTACATAGTATTAATTATTTGTAGCGATATTTTGGGTACAAATGTTATAATTATTAATTTATACCATCAAATTGCAATGCTATTTTACTTCATGCTTTGTGTACACATGAGAGAAAGATGAAATGTTGTCTGGTATTTGTTAGTCCCTGCCTAATATATGAAGTTTAAAATGGGGACTTTTCAGTTCATTCATCTCTCCGACATGACTTGGCAAGACAAGACATAATAGTATACATATGCATTGTTGACATTCAACCATATGCATGCCATTTTTGTCTTCCTCGCCCCCCAAAAATGAAACAGAACAGGCATTCCTGTGCCGATTTCATGCCATTTAACATTAATATGCATGTATGTAAATTGCATGGTATTTGTAAAATGCAATAAAACATTTTTTCATAGAGGTACTCCATGCAAATCTGCTCTCCTCACTACCACTTTCAGCTCTTTTATGTATACAGTACAGTCCAAGCATAACTCAACTTCTAAGCTCTTATGTTATGAATTGTTGATTCTTAACATGCAAGTCAAATCTTTTGAGAACCAACTTTATCCACTTTTGGCAGTGTTCCAAGATAGATCTGCAATATTATACTGTGACTATCAGAATATAACTTTTGTGCCTTGGACAGCATGTGGATATGCATGTACATAGGTGGAACCTTCCTGATCTTGTTGCTTTGCACACCCTGTGTGTATATATCTGTCTGTTTCACCATTACATACATCTCAAGAACCAATCATCTTTTTTTAATGAAACTCGGTACATAATGCTCTGGGACAATGCAAAGGCCTGGTTAATTACAAATATGCTTCTCCACCAGTATGTGAAGAACCAATCAATGCATTTAAAAAAAAAACTTGTCCTGTTTAGTTATTGATTAAAAAATATTTATGTCAATTGTTTGATTAGCAAATTTATTTTCAATAATTACTCATGATATTTCGCTGAGATCATTTAGGATAACATGATTGAGTCTGGCTGCAAATAAATTCATGAATGGCAAGATTTCTTGAGAGATACATATTAGCTTATACAACAGATTGCAACTATGTGTGTGCGTTAACTTTAACAGACACTCCAAAGTTGTATATTGTCAAAAATACATTGTATGTTAGTCACTTGGTACACATTCATGTTTGACTTATCCTTCATTATCATTAAATTGTAAAGTGCCTTTCAATTTGTTATCTCATATGTAAAATTAAAGTTATTTAATAAATGTGATTTTCTGTTGATACTAGTGCTAGATTAGTCTATTATTCACTCAATTACTGACCATACACTACAAATGTGCTCAGAAACAATTTACTTGGTCACATGATCAGTGATTTGCATATCCGGTTTGATTGCATGTAGCAATACATGTCCATAACAATTCAATTTTTGATCAGATAAAAGACAACAGACTTGCAGCTATCTTGCTTTTTGGCCATATTTGGCCATATCTTACTCTTAGCCTTGAATAATATTACCCCTAATTGCAACAGGGACTTTGTCATTAACAATGACTTGTTAGTCCTCGTTCGGACACAGTCCGAAAACGAGGACTTATGTTTTGACCTTGGTGCGTGCATGATATTATACATATGCACGTCAATTTGTTTCACAATCTGATTTCAGATGGTCGAATGGCGGCCATTTTTGTTCTAAAAATCATCAAAATCAAGCATTTCTCGTCTGTTTACAGATGGATTTTGTTCAAACTTGGTATATACGTTGGACATTATAGGACCTTGATGCACATCATTTTGATTTCAGACAAGATTTTAAATGGTTGACTGGTGGCCATTTTGTTTTAATAAATGTGGTTCTAGTGCCATATCTCTGACTTGCTGTGACTGATTATGTTCAAATTTTAAATATTCATTATACATCATGTCATAGATATACAGATATATTGGGTTGATGATCCTATTAAAAATGGCCGAATGGTGGCCATTTTTGTGCTAAAAAAAATCATCAAATATTAAGCATTTCTGGCGTTTATGGATGGATTTTGTTCAAACTTGGTACATACATTAGACATTATGGGTTCCTGATGCACGTTATTTTAATTTTTAGATCAGATTCAGAGTGGCTGACTAGTGGCCATTTTGTTTTAATGAATGGGCTTCAAGAGCCATATCTCTGACATGCTTTGACCGACGATGTTCAAATTCTATATATTTTATATGTTCATTATACATGTATTCAATGGCTGATTTTGTTGGCTCCCGTGTGCGAAGCACACAATGGGAGTCTTTGCAGGTACCCTCTCTGTATATGTGTGTGAGTGTGTGTGGGTGGGTGTGTGTGTGTGTGTGTGTGTGTGTGTGTGTGTGTGTGTGTGTACTTGGATTGCTATATGTTGCGAGGACAAAAATACAGATATATAGCAACTTCCGAGGACATACACACCTTCCGAGGACCTTTTTCATAGTCCTCGGAAAACATAATTTATATTAATAGTTAATTCGATTATTAATACGTTTTGCGTAGCTTAGGTTTAGTATCGGGGGAAGGTATGGTTCACGTTATATTAATATAATTGTACCATACCTTACCCCCCGATACTAAACCTAAGCTTCGCAAACATTTCTATGTTCAGTCACGGGATATTCAGCTCTTGTTTAATTAAACTTAATTAAAATGCAATTCTCCATTGTATTGCATTGTAATTGAGTTTAATTAAACTCCAATTAAAACGCAACCCTATATAGGAACGCCTTTTAATCGAGTTCATATCGCAACTATATTAAAAGTTAATAAAACTATATTAAAAGTTAATCCAATGAAGTCCTCGGAACATATAGCAATACAAGTATGTGTGTGTGTGTGTGAGTGTGTATGTATGTTTGTGTGTCTGTCCGCTCCACTGACATCACAAGAACCGTTTGTTGGTTTTTAATGAAACTTGGTGTATAGATGCTCTGGGTGCAGATTTGTTTAGGTTTTGGTTGAAATCTATACATATTAAATTACCTAATTTGCATGATAATTAGCTAATTTTTAGCTGTTTCTTAGCTGTTCCTTAACTGTTCCACTGATATCTAAAGAGCCATTCATTAGATTTTGTTGAAACTTTGTACATAGATGCTCTGTACTAATGCACAGATGTGATTAGTTTTGGGTAAAAATTCATGCATATAATTAACCTAATTTGCATAATGATTAGTCAATTTTTGGCTTCTCCACTGATATCTCCAGTACTAATCATCACAATTCAATGAAACTTGCATAGATACATAAGACGATGCACAGACAAATATTCAAACACAGTCCCTCTATCCCCGGTCTGGAAACGACTAGCGTTCTTTTGTCTCGAACCGCAGTGCGGGTAAACAAACCGTTCACACGCGGGCCGAGGGAGTCAGGAAGTCAGACAGATTACAATACCTTCAAAAGTTACCGTCATGCAAAGCGATACCTCATTGTATGACTTCACTTTGACTTAAAATTCGGGCAACCACAACATAAACAAACATGTAAACAAAATTATCACTATGAAATTTGGGTTTTTTGAACCCTGATATGCATCACCACCAGCCTACCAACTCATAAACATCCAGTTCCTGCAATTCAAAGATTAATATCGGGAATTATGTTAATGTTCTCGTTTTAATAGGGAAAAAACTTCGCGTGCCAACATGCTGACATCGCTAAAAAAATCTTGTCAAAATGGCATCGTTCATGTTAACGTAGTCGATCGAAAAACCTGTGATATTTCTGATTCTTGGGGGGTTCATAACAGTTCAAGTCAACTATACAACAACTAATGACTTTATTCTATGTAAAAGTATATAACAATGCTTCAATGATTGTATATAAATGATTTTTTTAGCACAGAATTGAGTACATTGTCATTTCAAAACGTCGCCATTTGCATTTACGATCTAAAAAGAATCCATAAAAGTCGCTCAATTTAACATTAATAAAATGCGGTGTGACAAATAAAAAATCAGCCCACCAATTTTTGACTCCCATGTGCGAAGCACAAAATGGGAGTCTTTGCAGTTAGTGTGTCTGTATGTGTGTATGTGCATGTGTATGTGTGTGTGTATGTGTGTCCGACTGTTCCACTGCTATCTCAAGAACCATACATCGGTTTTTGATGAAACTTGGTGCATAGATGCTCTGGGCCAATGCGCAGATTTGATTAGGTTTTGGTAAAAATCCATGCTCGTTAATTACCTAATTTGCATGATAATTAGCTAATTTTTAGCTGTTCTATGACTGTTCCACTGATATCTAAAGAACCACTCATTGGATTTTGATGAAACTTGGTACATAGATGCTCTGAACATATGCGCAGATTTGATTAGGTTTTGGTAAAAATCCGTGCATATTAATTACCTAATTTACATGATAATTAGCTATTTTTTAGTGGTTCCATGACTGTTCCACTGATATCTAAACAACCACTCATTGGATTTTGATGAAACTTGGTACATAGATGCTCTGAACTAATGCTAGGTTTTGATTAGTTTTTGGTAATAATCCGTGGATACTAATTACCTAATTTGCATAATGATTAGTCAATTTTCGGTTTTTCCACTGATATCTCAAGTACTAATCATCACATTTCAAATGAAACTTGGTACATAGATGTCATACGACACTGCACAGACCTGATAGTTTTTATGGTAATATCAGTACATATTAATTACCTAATTTGCATAATTAATTAATTTTCAGCATTTGATATAAGTAGTTAGCATTACATTTCAATGAAACTTGGTACTTACATACTCAAGGACTATGCAGAGATTGATTGTTTTCGATAAATATTTGTGCATATTAATCACCTAATTTGCATAATTAGTTAATTTTCAGCTTTTCCATGGGTATCTCAAGTACTAATCATCGCATTTCAATGAAACTTGGTACATAGATCCTTTAGGACTATGCAGAGACCTGATTAGTTTTAGGGTAAATAATTGTGCATATTAATTACCTAATTTGCATAATTAATTTTCAGCTTTTCTACTGATATCTAAAGTACTAATCATTTACATTTCAATGAATCTAGAATTATGCAGACCCAATTAGTTTCCGGTAAATATTTGTGCATATTAATCACCTAATTTGCATAATTAACCAACTTTCACACTGATATCTCAGGTACTATACATCACATATCAATGAATGTACATGGATGCTGTAGGACAATAGACAGACCTGAATAATTGTGGGTTACAATCTGTACATATTAATTACCTAATTTGCATAATTAACCAATTTTAAGCTTTCACACTGATATCTAAAGTACCGTAAAAACTCCAAAATTTCGACCGGTTTTAAATAATTGGCGTTAGAAATGTAACATGTTTTTAGAGTCGTGGCCGAGTTGTAACTCAAAATCTAAACAAAGTCATCAATCAGTGAGTATTATGACAAGCAAAACAAAACATCAAGACGCGCAGAAGAGGTCAGCACAAAACTAATAGGTCAAAAGACAAAGCTGTCTCGCACTACCTAGGAAAACTTGCGAATGTTCGAAGTACAGGTACCCATTGGACAAAAGATACATGGAAGTTTAGCAAACTATCTCCCCGACCCAGTGCAATGTATCCGGTTAGAATCAAAGCTCACGTGTCCCTTATTTGAGGGACCAAATTCTGCCGTAAATTCGCCCTTGGATTAAAAAATAAAATGGGATTTAAGAAAATAAAATGGGACTTTTAAGGTGTATTTTGGCGTCATTTTTCGGACATTTCAATCAATCCTGCCGGCTAAAATAGAGTCTAAGTTTTACCGTAGTCATTGACGTCTGTCTATTCAAGAGTACACGTGTATGATTTTTATCGTGACTAGCGTGAGCGGGTAAGCTTCCTTTCGAGAATGAGCTGTTATCACTGTGAACAATGTTAAATTATTCTTCAGATGACCAGTTTATTTTTTAAAAACAACTAATTTTTTTATTTAAAAAAAATCATGCCGTTTTCGCATCAAAATCCAAGCCAAAATATCGTACTACAACATCAATCTCTTCTGCATTGCATTCAATAACATTAAAATATTTAAATAAGCTATGGTAATTTTAACATGTTGGCATCATCCAGCTTTTTGATTGGTTAATTAGCGATTTGACCTATTTGACCTAAGAGAACATGGCGGATATCCTACAGCATCAAACGTTTATACGAGACCGGAATCATTCGCTTACGATGAAACTTAGTTGACTTTTATTTGTATTTCATAACCATTCAACAAATTTATTTTGTGTACATTATTATAATCACTACTGAGTACAGTAATAATCAACAATTCAGAAACGCAGCATGCCGAGATTTTTGTGTTCGTTTTTATTTGAAACTTCGTTTATTTAGAATATATTTTCGTTACCAATAAAATAAAAATCTCTCAGTCAATCAGAAACCCGGATTCATGCCTTCGAGGAAGGTCCCGTTTGAACGCTCACATCGGTTTTTTTTTTCGTTTGGGGGAAAACTAAAACTGGTCGCAATTTTCGAATAAGAATGAGTCGGCAATTTTTAGTGGAGTCGAAAATTTGGAGGTAAATAAAACACCGAAACCCGGCAAATAAAATAGCCAATCGAATTTTTAGAGGGGTCGAAATTTTGGAGTTTTCACGGTACTAATTATTCCATTTCAAAGATGCTCTAGGACAATGTACAAACCTAATTAGTTTGGGGTAAAATTCTGTTCATATTAATTCCCTAATAAGCATAATAATTCATAATTTTTTGGTTCTAATCACATTTCAATTAAACTTGGAGACATAGATTTTCTGTTACATTGCGCAGACCTCATTAGTTTTACACTCAAATCTGGTCATATTAATTTTCTGATTTGCATAATTAGTTTTCAGCTAAGTAATTTCGAATTATATTTAATGTGTCTCCAATACTCTCAGCACATGGGAGTTCTTTCTAAGCTTTCTTTGATTAATGATATGTTTCGATTATAAAATGTCAAAATCGAAGACAAATATTGTTTTCGCGCCGAGAAGTATGGTAAATAAAATTGAGTTAATTTCAATCACCCCAAAATCAAAAACGACAAATATCTGGGTAAAGGCATGAAAATTTGTTGCGAAAATGTGTCGTTGCTGGTAAAATAGATGAATTAAAGAACTACTCGCCGGCTAAAATATGACCTTATACAGATATCCTGATTAAAAAATTATGTGAAAAAGTACGAATTCTGTAATAAACAACTAAGTTGTAAAAAAAATACATAATACGGACGATGTCAAATCACGTACTGATCACGTGACAATGCTTTGCCCACACCCGCAATGCGCCTTTGCCAGGGAAGGAGACCAATTCACACCTAATACAATGACCGTTTCTAGACCGGGGATAGAGGGACTGTGATTCAAAATATTAATTATCTAATTAATCAATTTTCAGCTTTTGATATTTCAAGTACTCAATTACTTTTCAATAAAACTTGGTACACTGATATCACAAGTACTAATTATCCCATTTCAATGAATTTTAGTACATAGATGTTCTAGGACAATGCACAGACTTGATAAGTTTTGCGTTAAAATCAGATCATATTAATTACTGGTTTAATCCACCGGAACTTTACCGGTACCGACGCAGCCTGAGTGGATTGCGCAAGCAGAGGGACAGGCCCTGTTGCCTGCCTTTACCGGTACTAGTCAAGGTGGCAAACAATAAAAGCTCTCCCAGGGTGAAGAGATGGCTTGGACAGTCTGTTTCCTGCATCTTTCAAAGTCGTGCAGAGTGCCCCCACTTAGAACTCTGCGAGGGGAGGGGACTCCAGATTTGGTACCCCTGTACAGGGTGGTATGCAACCCTCTTTTGGGGTACAGCTACCACTTCCCCAACAGGAGGAGGGGCGAGCGCTTTGTTGTTCTTGTCCCCTGTCGGGGCAGTAACAGGATACCCAACTAACCGTAGCCCAGCTGCTCCTAACTAATATGCAGTTAAGGTTGCAGTGATGGTCGCGAGACTCTTTTTTTTCATACGGGGCCAGTGTGGGATACTCGCGCTGTACCACGGCCTTCGCCACTGGTTCCCTGTCCTGATCCTGGCACCCATACTTTTGTTAAGGTGAGTAGTATGGATCGGGAAGGCCACGTTGCGTGGTCATTTGACCGGCACCAGAGCCTACTAGTGCATAGGGCTTTACGGGCGAAACTTAGACCCATCAATTTTACAGAATGGGTTTCTTTAGCGTTAGAGCGTCAGTTAACCTTGCTAAGTTCTGACCATCTGAGTGCTCAGCAACGAACCTGTATCCTCAGGCAGATGGGCCAGTCCCTGGCGGCGCAGAGAGTCGTTATGTGCGATATCTCGCAAGTCCATACTGCCCTTTTGGCAGGAGCGGTTTTTGCTGAGCATGAGGCAGTTCTGGGTCTGTGGGCCTATCCTACTCCAGCGGGAGACGAGTTTTATCTCCTGCGGAAAAGACCTTAGGGGCGTGACCGGCTATTTGGTGGCCTGTTAGTGGATACAGTAAATGCTTGGGCGGTTGTGGAAGATCAGCGTATCCAATTGAAGCAATCGTCCTTGTTGGCCAAGGTAGCTAGTCCATTTGGTCAATTCCAGGGTTTCCAGATCTGTTGTCCCAGCCGGACGGCACTCTACCAATGAGCCCTGCTCTATTTGATATTTCATGCGTGGAGGCTATCAATAAACTCGTGCAAGCACTAGGCTTTTTTGCAGAGTTGTCACAATTCCTGGGACCGATTCCGTTCATTCTTTGCATGTGCCTAGTACTTTATGTGGGACATATGCACATGCAGTGGTTTAGCGATTTGATTCAAAATGGCCAACTGGCAGCCATCTTGTTTTTTGAAAATGTTGTATTTTGGACATGCTTTGTCAGTTGTCATTCAAACTTGGTACATAGATTATACATGTTAGTATACATGTCCATCTTTTTTTTTTATGCGGTATCTCAAATTTGGCACATTCATGTACTTTATACATATTAGGATGCATGTCCATGACAGTTTGTTTCAAAATCTGGTCATGGATGGCAGATTGACAGCCATCTGACTTTTTGGCCTTACTACTATATTTCCACAATTTATGTACCATTTTCATTCGTATTTGGCTCATACATCATACATATCAGTGTGTTTCATAATCAGATCAAAGATGGCCGAATAACGACTGTTTTTATTCTTGGCCATATTACTACTACACGGAACACATGTTTTGATGAAAATAAACAATCTATTCTGTTGTATACGCCACTTGGAACTCAAGTTTCAAGGACACGCTTGCGACAACCCCTCCGCTTTAATATGACGAGCACAAAGAGAACTTTCAAAAATTTAACGGGGACTGTGTCATTTTCAATGACTTGTTAATGCTGTTCCAGAGCAATATCTCTCAATACTCGTTTGACAATCATTTAAATGTTAAACAATCATCATAATCATATTCCTGACATGTTTATATTCCAGCTATATGACTATAAACTATATATTTTAAATTTGATAACTAACTGGGACTGTGCCATGCATGGCTTGTTTTAAATAGTTCATTGCATTCATGTATGTCTCCAATACTCTAAGCATACAGGAGTTTTGATTTCTTTCTTTGTGTTAACTATCCATAAAAATTCTGGTTGTTGAAAATTGCCAAAGCATTGTGAAAACGAACCATTAAGTTATTGTGTGAAAAAGCATGTATACCTCTGGCAAGCACATGAGTATACAAAACATAATATTGTACTAGTATATACTATAATGTACTATAGACAGTTACTCGAACCTCAACCCAGAACTTGGAGTTAACTACTGTTAGCATCAGAGTTGCCGTACTTTTAACAAAGAAATACTGTTGTTTGTTGAGTTTTAGGTGGTTTTTCCCCAGCCCCAGGATTGTGTTTTGTATAACTCTTTTTAGCTCCGCTGTCGACTTTGTCGTCGAGCGGAGCTTATCATATGAGTGATTGTCCGTCTCCGTCGTCCGTGTCAATGTTTTACTTTTTCGACTTCTTCTTGAAAACTACAAGCCTAAATGCTTTGATACTTGGTGTATATGTACCTTGGGTAGACCTCTCTCAGATTTGTTCATTTCATGATGATATCTTCAATTCTCTAATTTTGGTGAATATTTTAGTAAAAAGTGATATTTTTGACTTCTTGTTGAAAACCGCAAGTCCAATTGCTTTGATATTACATATATAGGTACTACATGTGGACCTCTCTCAGATTTGTTCATTTTGTAATGATATCTTTAATTCTCTAATTTTGGTGAATATATTTGTAATTTTTGGTAATAAGTGATATTTTCGACTTCTTGTTGAAAACCGCAAGTCCAATTGCTTTGATATTACATATATAGGTACTACATGTGGACCTCTCTCAGATTTGTTCATTTTGTAATGATATCTTTAATTCTCTAATTTCGGTGAATATTTTTGTAATTTTTGGTAAAAAGTGATATTTTCGACTTTTTGTTAAAAACCGCAAGTCCAATTGCTTTGATATTACATATATAGGTACTACATGTGGACCTCTCAGATTTGTTCATTGCATAATGATATCTTTAATTCTCTAATTTTGATGAATATTTTTGTAATTTTTGGTAAAAAGTGATATTTTCAACTTCTTGTTAAAAACCGCTAGTCCAATTGCTTTGATATTACATATATAGGTACTACATGTGGACCTCTCTCAGATTTGTTCATTTCATAATGATATCTTTAATTATCTAATTTTGATGAATATTTTTGTAATTTTTGGTAAAAAGTGATATTTTCAACTTCTTGTTAAAAACCGCAAGTCCAATTGCTTTGATATTTTATACATATAGGTACTACATGTGGACCTCTCTCAGATTTGTTCATTTTCTAATGATATCTTCTGTTCTTTAATTGCCATGTGCATTGCTAACAGCGGAGCTATCTCAGCCGACAGGCTGCTTGTTTAGCTCCGCTGTCAACTTTGTCGAGCGGAGCTTATTATATGAGTGATTGTCCGTTGTCCGCCGCCGTGGTCTGTCAATGTTTAACTCTTTCGACTTCTTCTTGAAAACTACAAGCCTGAATGCTTTGATACTTGGTGTATATGTACCTTGGGTAGACCTCTCTTAGATTTGTTCATTTCATGATGATATCTTCAAATCTCTAATTTTGGTGAATATTTTTTACTTCTTGTTAAAAACCGCAAGTCAAATGATGGCAATTGTCATTGAGATCAAATAGCATTCAATCCATGATGGCAACTGTCATTGAGGTCAAACAGCATTCAATCCATGATGGCAATTGTCATTGAGGTCAAATAGCCATGAATCCATTGTGGCATTTGTCATTGAGATCAAATAGCATTCAATCCATGATGGCAATTGTCATTGAGGTCAAATAGCCATGAATCCATGATGGCTTTTTTCATTGAGGTCAAATAGCATTCAATCCATGATGGCAACTGTCATTGAGGTCAAATAGCATTCAATCCATGATGGCAACTGTCATTGAGGTCAAATAGCACTGAATCCATGGCCGGCAATTGTCATTGAGGTCAAATAGCCATGAATCCATGATGGCATTTGTCATTGAGGTCAAATAGCATTCAATCCATGATGGCAACTGTCATTAAGGTCAAACAGCATTCAATCCATGATGGCAATTGTCATTGAGGTCAAATAGTCATGAATCCATTGTGGCATTTGTCATTGAGATCAAATAGCATTCAATCCATGATGGCAATTGTCATTGAGGTCAAATAGCCATGAATCCATGATGGCTTTTTTCATTGAGGTCAAATAGCATTCAATCTATGATGGCAACTGTCATTGAGGTCAAACAGCATTCAATCCATGATGGCAATTGTCATTGAGGTCAAATAGCCATGAATCCATTGTGGCATTTGTCATTGAGATCAAATAGCATTCAATCCATGATGGCAATTGTCATTGAGGTCAAATAGCCATGAATCCATGATGGCTTTTTTCATTGAGGTCAAATAGCATTCAATCCATGATGGCAACTGTCATTGAGGTCAAATAGCATTGAATCCATGTGGCAACTGTCATTGAGGTCAAATAGCATTGAATCCATGATGGCAATTGTCATTGAGGTCAAATAGCCATGAATCCATGATGGCATTTGTCATTGAGGTCAAATAGCATTCAATCCATGATGGCAACTGTCATTAAGGTCAAACAGCATTCAATCCATGATGGCAATTGTCATTGAGGTCAAATAGTCATGAATCCATTGTGGCATTTGTCATTGAGGTCAAATAGCCATGAATCCATTGTGGCATTTGTCATTGAGATCAAATAGCATTCAATCCATGATGGCAATTGTCATTGAGGTCAAATAGCCATGAATCCATGATGGCTTTTTTCATTGAGGTCAAATAGCATTCAATCCATGATGGCAACTGTCATTGAGGTCAAATAGCATTGAATCCATGTGGCAACTGTCATTGAGGTCAAATAGCATTGAATCCATGATGGCAATTGTCATTGAGGTCAAATAGCCATGAATCCATGATGGCATTTGTCATTGAGGTCAAATAGCATTCAATCCATGATGGCAACTGTCATTAAGGTCAAACAGCATTCAATCCATGATGGCAATTGTCATTGAGGTCAAATAGCATTCAATCCATGATGGCAACTGTCATTGAGGTCAAATAGCATTGAATCCATGATGGCAACTGTCATTGAGATCAAATAGCCATCAATCCATGATGTCAATTGTTATGGAGGTCAAATAACCATGAATCCATGATGGCAACTGTCATTGAGGTCAAATAGCATTAAATCCATGATGGCATTTATCATTGAAGTCAAATAACATTCATTCCATGATGGCAATTGTCATTGAGGTCAAATAACATTCATTCCATGATGGCAACTGTCATTAAGGTCAAACAGCATTCAATCCATGATGGCAACTGTCATTGAGGTCAAATAGCATTGAATCCATGATGGCAATTGTCATTGAGGTCAAATAGCCATGAATCCATGGTGGCATTTGTCATTGAGGTCAAATAGCATTCAATCCATGATGGCAACTGTCATTGAGGTCAAATAACATTCAATCCATGATGGCAACTGTCATTGGGGTCAAATAACATTCAATCCATGATGGTAATTGTCATTGAGGTCAAATAGCATTCAATCCATGATGGCATTTGTCATTGAGGTCAAATAGCATTCATTCCATGATGGCAATTGTCATTGAGGTCAAATAATATTCATTCCATGATGGCATTTGTCATTGAGGTCAAATAACATTCAATCCATGATGGCAATTGTCATTGAGGTCAAATAGCATTGAATCCATGATGGCAATTGTCATTGAGGTCAAATAGCATTGAATCCATGATGGCAATTGTCATTGAGGTCAAATAGCCATGAATCCATGATGGCATTTGTCATTGAGGTCAAATAGCATTCAATCCATGATGGCAACTGTCATTAAGGTCAAACAGCATTCAATCCATGATGGCATTTGTCATTGAGGTCAAATAACATTCAATCCATGATGGCAATTGTCATTGAGGTCAAATAGCATTCAATCCATGATGGCATTTGTCATTGAGGTCAAATAGCATTCATTCCATGATGGCAATTGTCATTGAGGTCAAATAATATTCATTCCATGATGGCATTTGTCATTGAGGTCAAATAACATTTACTCCATGATGTCAATTGTCATTGAGGTCAAATAACATTCAAATCATGATGGCAATTGTCATTGAGGTCAAATAGCATTCAATCCATGATGGCATTTGTCGTTGAGGTCAAATAGCATTCATTCCATGATGGCAATTGTCATTGAGGTCAAATAGCATTCATTCCATGATGGCAATTGTCATTGAGGTCAAATAATATTCAATCCATGATGGCAACTGTCATTGAGGTCAAATAAAATTCAATCCAAGATGGCAATTGTCATTAAGGTCAAATAGCATTCAATCCATGATGGCAATTGTCATTGAGGTCAAATAGCCATCAATCCATGATGGCAACTGTCTTTGAGGTCAAATAACATTCAATCCATAATGGCAATTGTCATTGAGGTCAAATAACATTCAATCCATGATGGCATTTGTCATTGAGGTCAAATAGCATTCAATCCATGATGGCAACTGTCATTGAGGTCAAACAACATTCAATCCATGATGGCAACTGTCATTGAGGTCAAATAGCATTCAATCCATGATGGTATTTGTCATTGAGGTCAAATAACATTCATTCCATGATGGCAACTGTCATTGAGATCAAATAGCCATCAATCCATGATGTCAATTGTTATGGAGGTCAAATAACCATGAATCCATGATGGCAACTGTCATTGAGGTCAAATAGCATTAAATCCATGATGGCATTTATCATTGAAGTCAAATAACATTCATTCCATGATGGCAATTGTCATTGAGGTCAAATAACATTCAATCCATGATGTCATTTGTCATTGAGATCAAATAGCATTCAATTCATGATGGCAATTGTCATTGAGGTCAAATAGCATTCAATCCATGATGACAATTGTCATTGAGGTCAAATAGCATTCAATCCATGATGGCAATTGTCATTGAGGTCAAACAACATTCAATCCATGATGGCAATTGTCATTGAGGTCAAACAACATTCAATCCATGATGTCATTTGTCATTGAGGTCAAATAGCATTCAATTCATGATGGCAATTGTCATTGAGGTCAAACAACTTTCAATCCATGATGGCAATTGTCATTGAGGTCAAACAACATTCAATACATGATGGCAATTGTCATTGAGGTCAAATAGCATTCAATTCATGATGGCATTTGTCATTGAGGTCAAATAGCATTGAATCCATGATGGCAAATGTCATTGAGGTCAAATAGCATTGAATCCATGATGGCAATCGTCATTGAGGTCAAATAGCCATGAATCCATGATGGCCTTTGTCATTGAGGTCAAATAACATTCAATTCATGATGGCAATTGTCATTGAGGTCAAATAGCCATCAATCCATGATGGCAATTGTCAATTATCATTGTGTTGTATGCTCTGGTTTGAATCAGATTGTGTTTCTGTGGTGTCGACATCTTCACCCGTGTCTGCCGTACTCGTAGTAGCACAGCCTCAAAAATAAAATGGCAACAATTTATTTTATATCTAATTGATTGTCGCCACGTTGCCATAGTAGCAGACGAAATAGACAAGGCATAATGTGAAACTGTCATACAAATCACTTACTCTGCAGCAATATAAACAATAATGAAGTCAGAATCAAAACATTCCCATGTGCAGCCTGATGTTTATATATATATGAAAAACACTTTACAACCGAAATCATGGTATCAGTGCGTCCCTGTGACCCCAAACCTTTATTTCTGAGGGACAATGTTTATTTTTTGCGTCTAATGACGCAAGGCTGCGCTCTGGCTGAAATACTGTACAAGTCATATTTTATTAATCCAGTGCTGTTGCTGTTGGCGCAAATATAGTATAGCCTCAAATTCCCAGAGTATTTTATAATTGTAATAACCACTAATTTTCCTTACAAAGAAATATATCCACAGAGTAATGAATATTAGAACCAAACACAAAATGTATCAGTTCATCACTAAAATTACAAATAGTGCAACAATAATTGCTGGCAGATATCCTAAAATTGCCAATTATAATGTACATAGTGCACATTTTTTTCTCAATGATATCTCATTAAAAATTATAATTGCCAAAGTAAACATTAGGGACTTCTACTTCTCTCTGCATTGTGCCATATATAATCTGGGGTGGGAATTAGAATATTGTTGAAATGATGCTGAAACTGAAATGGATTCTGTTTTTTCAGGAAAAACAATCCTTTTAATATAGCTACTGGTTGATGAAATGTTTTTGATTATCTTCCAAAAATAGGCATATAAATGTGAATTTAATTGGTAATTTCATTGTTATAATGATTTAGTGGACTTTGCACTAGGTGTAAGAGATTCAATCCCGGGTCAAGGCAACTTATTTACAGAATGATGTGTCATGGGGATTTACAAATGATTGTTTTTTTGTGCTGGTACTGTTTGTATTGCTAATATCAGCAATTTACTGGTATTTTTTCAATAATTTGTTCAATCATTTCAGGCAATAACTGGGCTCTCTCTGGAATTTGCAAGGTAATAGTAAATTTACTAATCAAGAAAAAAAAGTTTTAGTAAACTTTGTCTGGAAACTGCAGAGCATTTTCCCGTGACCGAGCTCACAGGGGGAGAGAGAACGAGAGGTAGATGTCCCCTCTGTCGTCCGTCGAAAACAAGAACAACATGCTGAAAATGGTGCTTGCTGGTGCAACCTGAGCTCTAATTTTGTGTGTAATTTCATGACATCAAATTAGGCAGTCTGCTCCACAAAATGTACCATTAATGATGGTACAACAAAACATCACAACAAAATATGCAATGTAGACACCAGAACCTTTATTTGAATAACTCAGTATTAATTAAACATATTCATGATAAGCTCACATTGTTAACAGTGGGAAAAATAGTCATCATTCAAAACTTCACTAAGTTCACTGCCTAGAACACAAGTCATTTTTGACATATTTGTGGTCAGCAATTCTGGCATGCTTTGTGCAGTAATCTTTAGTCAGATCCACTGGTGAATGAATTCTTTCCACTTTTAATGCACTACTGACAGGTCATTACTTTAGTATCCATATTATATTCTAACCATGGAAAAGTAATCTAAAGAAATAGAAAATTTGGTATATATTACCACATAAAACAATTATAAACACAATAAACAAAATAATAACTTAAGCTCAAGAATAAATACCACTGGCACTAGTAAGTACAAAATTAAGCGCTAATTATCTTTATTATCATTTCTTATAAAATATTTATCCTGCAAATAGTGGACATAAAATTTTAGAGTCACAAAAAAAAATAGTAGATTACTGCACTGGACATATTTGGGCCGTTAAATCCTGTGAATAAACTTTCACAGGGAATTTCTCTGATGCCCACAGAAAAAAACTCTATACCAATCAAAAAGCTGTACCGGTATATTATTATGAAGTAATCTCTCGTGCTCATCATGCAAACCCACATATCGACGTTTATGGTGACACAAAATGACTATTTATTTTCATCGAAATTTCAGATTTAAAGTGAAAAAGTAACTAAAGTAACTTTCGGTCTTGTAACTCGATCTCAATGCTAAGAATGCCCGGTAAGAATGTTACACAAATTATAGTATGTTTCCATCGATTTGCTAACATTGTCTCACCTTCCATTATTTCTGAAATCGTGCTGCAGTACGATCAACTTTCCGTTTCTTGGTGCCCTCATGGTTAGGACACTCCTGGGTTTCTGGTTCTGAACACGATTTAGCGGTTTCTCCATCTCGTCGTGAAAAATACTCGTCGAGCAGTTGTCTGCTCTTTTTTGACGTAGTCTCCGTTTTCAATAAATAAACAAATCACGAGTTTGATCAGGGCAACATTAAACCGTCCCATACTGAGAGTAATGTCGTGGGGTATCTTGAAACGCATGCCGACTAAACTACGCATGTGCGATGACAGTTCTGTGTTGATCGCGATCACCGTGTAACAATTGTTGCAATCTTAGAAGTAACGGAACATTGTTTAACTTTAAAATGGCAATCACTCAAACCGTAGTAACACGCGTGATGATCACAGTGGAGTTTTGACAATTAAATGAGGGCGATTTGCAAAGGGTATATTGTACAAAATGTGTTAGTAAATCCTACTAATATATATTTATTTTGTTCGTAAATCTTGTCAAAATTTCGTAATTTACGACATTTGCGAGCGACAGCGAGAGCACAGCAATAATTTTTAAAACATGGCAACTAAATAAATGTCCCATGACACTTATTGCTATATAATTGAACAAAATGTCCTGATCTGATTTTGAAACAACTTAACTCCTGTATCAAGTGTTATAATTGTATTATCGCTTTCCTAATTCTATGTATTTCTATGACATTGTTACTGTGATCTTTAATTCCATAATAATAAATAATAATGAATAATTTTCACACATAGACACATTAAAAAAAATTTGTTTTGCAAAATATTATCCTAGAAACAAAAAATTACATTGTATATTACTGAAGATAATTTAGGTTAAAAAATTCCTGTTTTATTTTTCAAAATAGTGTTTTGACCTGATTATTTGTGCTGGAAGGATGTTGGTTTATTGGTTCCCGTTCGGACAAAGTCCGAAAATGGGGTCTATTAATTTGGGTTTGTTCCGTCTGTGCGTACGTATGCCGTCCGGAGCTATATCTTGGACACACATTGACGGATTTCATTCAAACTTTACATGAAGACAATACGTAATGTCTTACATATGCGCGTCAAGTTACTTTATGATTGGAGAAAAATGGCTGACTGGTGGCCATTTTGGATGTAAAATTTGCTATTTCTGATACCTAAATGTGTCTGCAACAGTTTCTCTGAGATGACTGGGCCAATTTGGATCAAAGTACGTAGAATGATCATACGTATTGGGTTGTAGGTGCACGTCATTTTTTTTTTTCGTGATTCAAACAAATATGCCCGACTGGCCGCCATCTTGTTTTTCATGGTCCCCATGCTACTTTATCTTGAATGCAATGAATGTTTCTGTTTAAATTTTGTACAAAGATAGTACACCAAGAGATACATCTGCACCAACATGATTTTTGTGATTCAATTCAATATTGCTGGCCGCCGCCCAATTTTCATGTAAAAGCGCTAAATCATCATTTTTACATGTCCGGACCTGTTTCTCAGAGATGACTGGGCCGATTTGGATCAAACTTGGTATGATGATCATACATGTATTTGGTTATAGGTGCACGTCATATTTTTTCTGTGATTCAAACTAATATGGCTGATGGTGACCATTTTGTTTTTCATGATAACCCATGCCTACTTTCCCATGAATGCAATGAATGTTTCTGTTTAAATTTTGTACGAAGACGGTATACCAATAGATACATCATCATGAACATTATTTTTGTAATTTGATTCAATATGACTGCCAATTCTTGAGTAAAAGCACTAAATCATAATTTTTTTACAAATTCATCTTCTATTAATGGTTTCAATCTAATCTCAATGACTTCGTAAGCATCAAATTGATGTGTCAGATCACAACATTTTGGACAGGGACTGTATCATTAACAATGACTTGTTTATTCACATATTGCAGTTGTTTATTGCTATTCAGTGTACACATAGAGCACTGCACTGCATTTCTACCTAATTACAACAAATATACCTAATTACTATGCTACAGCCATGTGTACATGCCATGTATGTATTTGCTATTTTGGTTTGGTGTATTAAGTTCCTTTGTGTCAGCCGCTAAGTCAATAGACTTGTGCTGCTTTTAGCTGTTGTATAGGGTATGCATGTAGTATTATTAACATGATATATATAGAGCGGAAACCACTGAGTGCATCTGTGAAGACCTTAGAAAACTTAACATACATAAGTTGTTTATAAGCGCTTGTGCGTATTGTGGCAAAGTTGGTAGTTCTGACAGAAAAGAATGAATTACTTCCCCTGATTCGTCCTGTCTTCTGTACTAAAAGTAGGGCAGTATACTGATAACCTTAGAAATGTGTGCAGCACCTCAGCTAAATTTAAAGACAAAAAAATGAGCAGATCAAAATGCAGGCTGAGGTACCATTTTTAATGAAACTTGTTTCGCACGTTAATTTCTCATTGCCTACTGCTTAACATTATACATTCAGTTTGTTCTTTGTTTTCATGCTGTGAGCAGAAAAAATATGTCACTAGCATTTAGAATGAAACCTCAAAAGATGGAACAACCTGTATTAGGCTTGTTCTAACTTTGATCACCAGTTACCCATTTAGAATGATTATCTTGTTTATTATTACACTCAAAATATGATTAATGAAAGAGGTGGAGTAGTCTGTATGACCCCAGGGCATGGCATACCGGTGGTTTGTATACTGGTAGAGACCAGCAAAACTAAGAGTGATCATCCGGTATTGTAATAAATCACGTCTTTCATCCATGCACACATTGTCAACACTCTACTAAATGGAGAGGCCGGATACTGCATGGAAAGCATCTTTTTACTCAAAGTACTGTATTTCCTCTATTAGCATGTTAATAGTAGAATTTGATGGTTTGTTAAATTATTGTTATTGCAGTCAAGTTCAGTTTTCCTTTCAAAATTTAGGAAATTATTTCCGCACAAGTTTAGGAGATGGCGTGGCAGGGGGGGGAGGGGTGTTTACAGGTTACAGGAAATAAAAACGGCATTTTATGTTTTTACAGGAAATAAAATGAAAGTTTCAATAAGAGTCAAAAATAGATTTTTACACTTTACAGATGAAGCAAATTCTTAATTACATTTTTTACCTTGCCCGTACCATCAAAGATGGAAGGAAAAGGTATATTAAGGGAAAAATTTTGTCCGGCGTTGTTGTTGTTGTCGTTGTCGTCGTTAAAAATTGTTATTGTGTGCATAATAACTTTACTAATTCTATTCCAAACTTTATCAAACTTGGTCACCTTATTCATCAGTACAAAGTCTTCCCTGAGTTTGAACAACAGATGTCCTGTATGAAAATATCATGCAAAAATTGAGAAAATCTGATAAAATATGTTGACTGTTTCTACTTGACTGATCACTGGTGATACACATCAAAGGTCACTGATCTCAGTGGAAATATGCATTGTTGTATGCGTTCAATGAAGCAAATGATTTATCTTGTAATAATATCCTTGGTAATGTATCTCAGAATCCCATACTGGGTTTCAAAACCAACTCATGGAGAGATTGCACAGTCTGATACACATTTGCAAACCTACCAATAAAATCTTTACAGAAAACAAGATGTCAAAAAATCAATATAAGCACTCCTATGAACTGGGTGCCTAACTTTGATCAAGATCTGAAGCTAATAGAAAATCTGTTTAGTTCAAAGTTATCAAATCAAAAACAATACATAAAAAATACATTAAAAGCAAAACATTTCATCCACATTTTAAAAAGAAAATTATTCTAAAATATATTTATATGTATTCTGTATTTGACAAACAGTTCATTCGACTAATGAAAACTCACAGGAATATGTTTCAGCTATTAGAACAGAATGATAGAGTTTTTATAATACTAGTTTAAAAACGCACTTCAGAGATTGCAGTGTTTGAAGATGTAGATTCTCAGGAGGCAACAGTACTGTTGACTTCTCCCTCCACTGGACACCAACTATTTAAGTTGATTTGCATACAAAGCAGAGCTTGCAACATGATAGCTATTCATAAAGGGTGTTTTTTTTTAATTTTCATATAATACAGTAGTCACACAATGAGGCAGTTCATATTTGTCTCAGTGAATCATTCATTTTTGACAGACACCTGTATAAAATACTTGGACTAAAGCCAGCTAAATTTTTCTGTTATCTTGCATGTTTTATGAATCTATTCACATCTAAATGCAGCACTTTTTTTTTGCAATGAGACATTTGTTTTTATTCTAAAATATCTCAATTACTTTCAATAAAGCTGGAAATTATGTTCCTTAAAATAATTAAACAAATAAGGCATCAATGTTTTTGTAAGATATTTACATCTTTTAAGGACATTCGGTAGACTGATTCCCCACTGTTGGTTCAACCCCAAAACTTGTTTGTATTCAAAATTAATTATGACAATGCATATTTATATTGAAACAAACTATGATAAAGGGAATTATATTATATAACAAAGGGCAAGGTCACCAGAGTTCAACTATGTTATAATATATTTGATAATTTGTTTTTAAGAATCAAAATTGGAAATTGTGTACAACTTATAACATTTAATTTGGAAAATGCTTTATACGCTTACAAAAAAAAGATATTTGCACAAATTACAGATGAATAAAATAGCTAATTCATTTTACACCTTGCCTATGTTAACGAGTTTACGGTTTTATCTATATTTATTCAAATTATTACGAAAATAAAATCAATTGATTACAGCTTACAAAAAAAAAAAACCTTGCTGACCTTGAGTGTAGTTTAAGCATAGTTTAGACAATCTTGATAGAAATCACAATTATTTGATTACATATTTGTAGAATATCAAAACAAAACAAATCAATAATTTGAAAAGGCTAATTGGTCATTCTCATGTAGATAATTACAAATTTTTCTTTTAAACTGTGAATGTAGTATTGTTTTCACAATAATGTTTTGATTCATTTATTGAGATCACAGAGTTCATATTGGTTTGAATACCAATGCATTCACTGCATGTGATTTGTAACATAACCTTTGAGTAGGATACTCCATGTGCAAATTAAACCCCTCTACTCAAAGAACTCCCTACTGGGCCAACCTTGCTTTTGTTTAATTTCATTTGCAGCTATATTAAAAATGGTTGAACTATCTTAGTTTTCATTATATCGTATTTGCATTGGTAAAAGTGCACATAAACCAAAAATTGCCCTTGTATAGTGGATCATTAAAAGATACACTTCTGTTCTCTATGTTAGTGCATAAACTACTAACACAACGAAATTCTTTATATTTTACTCAGGTTTTTAGAGATTCAATGATGTGAATTTATCACATTTTGCTTTTAAAGGATTAAGTGACATTAAGTATGTACAGGAATACTTTATTTACTCTATTAGATGTGCATCTCAAATAGAAGCATACTGTTTTATACTGAATAATTACAATATTACTCAAAATAACCGCAATGGTAATTTATTTGAGCACATGTTACTAATATATGTATAACCTATATCTGTCAATGTCAAGTCAATGTTAAGTCAGTGTCAGGTCAATGTTAACAAGTCAATGTTAAGGGATAAAGCAAATATTTGTCAATGTAATTGCAAGATGATCAAAACCCTAATTGAAGATCACTAGTTCAGTGTTTACTAGTCATTGTATTTCTTTCTTTTAAGATCCTGACAATTGTTAAGCCTTCATGTTGGAATCCATGTGAACAAGAACCCTAACATCATGCCATAATGAGACCTGACTGGATATATAATAGTGACTGGTGACCATTTTGTTTAACAAAATGTTGTTCTAGAGTATCACTCTGGCCTACCTTGTCAGATCATGTTAAAACATTGATAGATTTAAATCAGACTTATGTGACTTTAATGCACATTATTTTGAAATATTAATTCTAGTTAAAATACATACTACAGAATGTCATATGTATTGGTTGACATGCATTTGATTCAAAATGGCTGACTTGTTGTACAGTTGTACAAGAACAGCACCATGATTCAAGGCTGTGTGAAGTAATTTAAGGTAGAGATGCAGGTTCGTGGGCACTTGGGAGTGATTTTTTTTTTTTGCTTTTTATTATCCAAACAGTCTCGGCTATGTGAAGTAATTTAATTTGTTTAAATGTGTTACAAGTACATAGCCTTTATTCTTCCATATGTTTTAAATGTGGTACAAGTACATAGCCTTTATTCTTCCATATGTTTTAAATGTGGTACAAGTACATAGCCTTTATTCTTCCATATGTTTTAAATGTGGTACAAGTACATAGCCTTTATTCTTCCATGTTTTAAATGTGGTACAAGTACATAGCCTTTATTCTTCCATATGTTTTAAATGTGGTACAAGTACATAGCCTTTATTCTTCCATATGTTTTAAATGTGGTACAAGTACATAGCCTTTATTCTTCCATATGTTTTAAATGTGGTACAAGTACATAGCCTTTATTCTTCCATATGTTTTAAATGTGGTACAAGTACATAGCTTTTATTCCTCCATATGTTTTAAATGTGGTACAAGTACATAGCCTTTATTCTTCCATATGTTTTAAATGTGGTACAAGTACATAGCCTTTATTCTTCCATATGTTTTAAATGTGGTACAAGTACATAGCCTTTATTCTTCCATATGTTTTAAATGTGGTACAAGTACATAGCCTTTATTCTTCCATGTTTTAAATGTGGTACAAGTACATAGCCTTTATTCTTCCATATGTTTTAAATGTGGTACAAGTACATAGCCTTTATTCTTCCATATGTTTTAAATGTGGTACAAGTACATAGCCTTTATTCTTCCATATGTTTTAAATGTGGTACAAGTACATAGCCTTTATTCTTCCATATGTTTTAAATGTGGTACAAGTACATAGCTTTTATTCCTCCATATGTTTTAAATGTGGTACAAGTACATAGCCTTTATTCTTCCATATGTTTTAAATGTGGTACAAGTACATAGCCTTTATTCTTCCATATGTTTTAAATGTGTTACAAGTACATAGCCTTTATTCTTCCATATGTTTTAAATGTGGTACAAGTACATAGCCTTTATTCTTCCATATGTTTTAAATGTGGTACAAGTACATAGTCTTTATTCTTCCATGTTTTAAATGTGGTACAAGTACATAGCCTTTATTCTTCCATATGTTTTAAATGTGGTACAAGTACATAGCCTTTATTCTTCCATATGTTTTAAATGTGGTACAAGTACATAGCCTTTATTCTTCCATATGTTTTAAATGTGGTACAAGTACATAGCCTTTATTCTTCCATATGTTTTAAATGTGGTACAAGTACATAGCCTTTATTCTTCCATATGTTTTAAATGTGGTACAAGTACATAGCCTTTATTCTTCCATATGTTTTAAATGTGGTACAAGTACATAGCCTTTATTCTTCCATATGTTTTAAATGTGGTACAAGTACATAGCCTTTATTCTTCCATATGTTTTAAATGTGTTACAAGTACATAGCCTTTATTCTTCCATATGTTTTAAATGTGGTACAAGTACATAGCCTTTATTCTTCCATATGTTTTAAATGTGGTACAAGTACATAGCCTTTATTCTTCCATATGTTTTAAATGTGGTACAAGTACATAGCTTTTATTCCTCCATATGTTTTAAATGTGGTACAAGTACATAGCCTTTATTCTTCCATATGTTTTAAATGTGGTACAAGTACATAGCCTCTTCCATATGTTTTAAATGTGGTACAAGCACATAACCTTTCTTCTATATGCTTTAAATGTGGTACAAGTACATTGTACATAGACTTTCTTCCATATGTTTTAAATGTGGCACAAGTACATAGCCTTTCTTCTTCCATGTTGTAAATGTGTTACAAGTACATAGCCTTTCTTCCATATGTGTTAAATGATTTTTGACTCCTATGTGCGAAGCACACAATGGAAGTCTTTGCAGTTGGTGTGTCTGTGTGTGTGTGGGTGTGGGTGTATGTATGTGTGTGTGTGTATGTATGTATGTGTGTATGTGTGTCCGTCTGTTCCACTGCTATCTCAAGAACCATACATCGTTTTTTGATGAAACTTGGTACATAGATGCTCTGGGCCAATGCGCAGATTTGATTAGGTTTTGGTAGAAATCCATGCATATTAATTAACTAATTTGCATGATAATTAGCTCATTTTTAGCTGTTCAATGACTGCTCCACTGATATCTAAAGAACCACTGTTTGGATTTTGATGAAACTTGGTACATAGTTGCTCTGAACTTCTGTGCAGATTTAATTAGTTTTTGGTAAAAATTCATGCATATTAATTACCAAATTTGCATGATAATTAGCCAATTTGTAGCTGTTCCTTGACTGTTCCACTGATATCTAAACAACCACTCATTGGATTTTGATGAAACTTGGTACATAGATGCTCTGAACTAATGCTAGGTTTTAATTAGTTTTGGGTAAAAATATGCATACTAATTACCTAATTTGCATAATTATTAGTCAATTTTCGGGTTTTCCACTGATGTCTCAAGTACTAATCATCACATTTCAATGAAACTTGGAACATAGATGTCATAGGACACTGCACAGACCTGATAGTTTTAAGTACATATTAATTTTCAGCTTTTTAGCTCCGCTGTCGACTTTGTCGAGCGGAGCTTATCATATGAGTGATTGTCCGTCGGCGTCCGTCGTCCGTGTCAATGTTTTACTTTTTCGACTTCTTCTTGAAAACTACAAGCCAAAATGCTTTGATACTTGGTGTATATGTACCTTGGGTAGACCTCTCTTAGGTTTGTTCATTTCATGTTGATATCTTCAATTCTCTCTTTTGGTGAATATTTTTGGTAAAAAGTGATATTTTCAACTTCTTGTTAAAAACCGCAAGTGCAATTGCTTTGATATTACATATATAGGTACTACATGTGGACCTCTCTCAGATTTGTTCATTTTGTAATGATATCTTTAATTCTCTAATTTTAGTGAATATTTTTGTAATTTTTGCTAAAAAGTGATTATTTCGACTTCTTGTTAAAAACTAAGTCCGATTGCTTTGATATTACATATATAGGTACTACATGTGGACCTCTCTCAGATTTGTTCGTATTGTGATGATATCTTCAATTCTCTAATTTTGGTGAATATTTTTGTAATTTTTGGTAAAAAGTGATATTTTCGACTTCTTGTTAAAACCAAAAGTTCAATTGCTTTGATATTACATATATAGATACTACATGTAGACCTTTCTCAGATTTGTTCATGATATCTACAATTCTCTAATTTTGGTGAATATTTTTGTCATTTTTGGTAGAAAGTGATATTTTCGACTTCTTGTTAAAACCAAAAGTTCAATTGCTTTGATATTACATATATAGATGCTACATGTGGACCTTTCTCAGATTTGTTCATTTGGTGATGATATCTTCAATTCTCTAATTTTGGTGAATATTTTTGTCATTTTTGGTAGAAAGTGATATTTTCGACTTCTTTTTTAAAAATCACAAGTCTGATTGCTTTGATATTATTACATATATAGGTACTACATGTGGACCTCTCTCAGATTTGTTCATTTTGTAATGATATCTTTAATTCTCTAATTTTGGTGAATATTTTTGTCATTTTTGGTAAAAAGTGATATTTTCAACTTTTTGTTAAAAACCGCAAGTCCAATTGCTTTGATATTATGTATATAGGTACTACATGTGGACCTCTCTCAGATTTGTTCATTTTCTAATGATGTCTTCAGTTCTTTAATTGAAATGTGCATTGCTAACAGCGGAGCTATCTCAACCGATAGGCTGCTTCTTATATTTCAATTAGTAAGCATTACATTTCAATTAAACTTGGTACATAGATCCTCTAACACCATGCAGAGACCTAATTAGTTTTAGGGTAAATAATTGTGCATATTAATTACCTAATTTGCATAATTAATTATTTTTCAGCTTTTCCACTGATATCTCAAGTACTAATCATCACATGTACAAACCTGATTAGTTTGGGGTTAAAATCTGTTCATATTAATTCCCTAATTAGCATAATAATTCATAATTTTTTGGTACATAGATGGTCTGTTACATTTCGCAGACCTCATTAGTTTTACACTCAAATCTGTTCATATTAATTTTCTGATTTGCATAATTAGTTTTCAGCTTTTCCATCAATATCTCAAATACATTAATTTCGAATTATTTTTAATGTGTCTCCAATACTCTCAGCACATGGGAGTTCTTTCTGAGCTTTCTTTGATAGTTTTTTTGTATGATTGTGAAACAAAACAAAAAAAGTCCTTACTTTGCCAATCCTGACATGTACACATGTTCTGCTATATCAACTTACATTGAAACGGATGTGGACTTTGTCATGTCATGACTTATCAAAATTATATTTTGACATCAATTTATGATAATACCCAGTACTATATGAACAAGATACACAGTACTATTTTCCTGAGAGCTTGTTTTGATATCAGTAGGTTTGGTGTTTAACCCTTTTCATTTTTTCTTCACCTCTTTTGAATTACCATATTTAAAGGAATATTGCTTTTCTTTTTTTTTTTTTGTGCGAGTGTTATGAGATTTTAGAGAAATACTGATGAGGTCACCATGCTGTATTTTGTTGAAGACACTCAGACTATGCAGTATTTGTTGGTAATGAAAATGTGTCATTCCATGAGAGAATGGTCACTTTGAGTTTTAAGGGGCAAAGTGGATTCAAGCATGGTCACACTGCAACTTGATCCCCCACTCATACTTTAATTTGAACAATATAAAGCTGAGCGTCACAGTGAGTGAGCTGACTAGCTAGAATGAAAAGTCTAGTATCTCAAGATAGCTACCTGTGCACAAAGCCTGTCCATTCATTCAATGCAAGCTCATTCTCTACTTGACATAAATATCCAACGACTCAAGTGTTTGAAGGAATAAATTCAACTTAAAGTTGATCAATGCAGTTTCATGAAAGTGCTAAAAAAGTTTACTGAATACATTGCTTATTGCTATACAGGGGAAATGGACCAAATTTGTGAAATATCAATGTGCTATTATTTTATCTCAAGCCAAAATCACACGCTCAGTCAACAACCTTTTCATAATTACCTCAATGTTTGATGTCAAAAACTGCCTTTTTTTCATTTAATTGAAACATGTCATGTTCTTGGTTAATTTGCAATAAATGTATGTGGCAGAAAATGCTAAGATTTGTATTCAAAAGACCACAATGAATGTTGTTTCACAATGGTAATTGATCAAACCTTGTAAATACAACTAGGATTTTAAAATTTTTGTCAAATTGATATTGAATCCGCTATTTTTTTAATTTCTTTCCTCCAACAATCAAGCTAAGCCGAACAATCCGACGGGCATAAATGGGTCCATTTTCTGCTCATGCTAGAGCATTCATACAAATACTTGCCAACTAGCGGTAGCATATGCCAAAAGCATTTATTTTGACCATCGACTCAAATTTGTCATTGACATATTTGTGTATTTGCTAAAGTCAGATAAGTCACCAGTCCAAACCAATTTAAGTCATTGTATCCATTCTGTTCATTTTTAATAGCTTCTCAATGGGTAAGGCTATAATAGTTAAGCTACGTTTTATTTTGTAAGACACATGTAGTATTTAAGTAATATATGTTTTGTTAAACATTACAGTATCATTTTTGTGGTATCAAATTAAAAAAAAATTTAGTGCAATCTCTGACCAAATGATATTTCATTTCTAACTGCCATTTTCGTGTTGCCATTTTTTGTTGCCGCGATATTTAGATTTTTATGCTTTGTATTTGATCATCACAAGTGTATAAGTACACTATATATATATCTGTACATTGTTGTCTTAAAATAATAGATTCTGCATCACCAAATTTCTCTCTCACATGTATTTGTATAAATGTTATATTGAAGTGAGAATAAAGGTTAGAAGAAAGTCAATCAGTCTTGGTAATCAGCAGGGGTGACTTCAACTGCTGCAGAAATCAATGAATAAATTGAGTAAAAGTACTTCCCTTTGACTCCTCACACTTGTGTCAGAGGAATACACTTTATCTTGTTTTGGAAATTCAATGCAAAATGATTTCCCCCAGAAAATTAGCTTGTCTTCTTTTGAACATACAGATGTGTGTATGCCCTCATGTAAGACATCCCAGTGTACAAATACTATATTTGCTATTTAGAAGCGTGAAGTAAGAGCTTTATGAAAAGTAAGTTTTCAATTAAAAGTCCTTGATTGCATATTAGTGAAAAGAAGTAACAATTGAACAAAAGTTTACCTCTATTCAATGTTAGTACTTGTACTGTGGCTGGGATGAGGTCTGATTTGACTAAGTCATTTCAGGTGCAGTTCTTAGTATTTTATAATCCAGGAAGCCATCTATTTTATGCTATGCTATGCTGTCCATGCATGCATGCAATGAATCTTTGGTAAATATGGATAATATTGATGTGCATTGACGAAATATTAAAAATATACTTTTTAAAAGCAGGGTAAAACATTCTCCTACGTCATTGTCTGAGATGATTTTTTTAAAGAATGAAAGTAAACAAATGATTGGTCTGTTGCTATGGTAATAGACATCAGTGATGATGGGAGTAGCTGTTGAAAGTAAAGGTGTTTTGAATAATGCGTCGCAGGGGGCTTTATTTGTATGGATATGGTCATGGCATATATCATACTCTGCAGTGGTCAGAGATAAGCTGTTTCTGCCAGTAGATTGTATGTGTCATGTTTGGCACCTTGCAACATTTCATCATCTTTTTGCAGAGAAAGCAGGCAAAGCTATGTTTATACTGAATAAAACATTGGAAGGGAACACTGACATCAAACTCTTTCTGAAATTATTTCATTCAAACATTAAACCCATTTTACTCTATGGTGCAGATGTCTGGGGATCAGACATTTTGGATTTTGGAAAATGGGAGAAATGTCCAATTGAGAAAACCCACTTAGAATTTTGTAAGAGAACACTTTGTTTAAACAGATATACAAGCAACGCAGCATGTAGGAGCGAAATAGGCGAACTACCACTATTAATAGAAATTAAAAAAATGCTAATAAAATACTGGTTAAGACTAAAAGATATGCCAGAGGATAACCTTGCAAAACAAGCATACTATGAACAACGAAAATCACAGCAACATACATGGTTATCATCAGTAAATAAAATATTAAAAGATAATTATTACACATCATTAATAAATTTTACAACAGGTATTTCAAAAAGAAACATTCGTAAGATTATAAATAGCATTGAAGCAAATATAAAACAAAAATATGTAAACCAGTGGAAGTCACAAATCTCAAATGATAATAGTAAACTTAGAACATTTGCAAAAATAAAATTTAAATACTATTTTGAGCCGTATTTGACACTACAAAACATTAACCATAGAAATGCATTACTAAAATTGAGAACAAGCACACATAAACTTGAAATTGAAAAGGGCAGGTACACATACCCTAAAACACCAATAAATGAAAGAAAATGCACAGTGCAACATGAATGTGATTGAGGATGAATTTCACTTTCTCATGATCTGTCCAAAATATGGAAACTTGCGCCAACAACTTATGTCTGAATTTAATTTTCTATCACATGACGCACACAATACATTCATTCGATTGCTCAGTGCAGATGATTGTGAAATTATAAAAAAGGTTTCACAGTTCATTTACAAAGCCTTTCAAGAAAGAATAGATAGTTGATAGCTTTGAATTTTATTATTATTAGTCTTAGTTTTATTATTATTAAACTTATTAGTATTAGTAAAAAATTTAACACATTACATTTTACTTTTATACTTAACATTATAATATTTTCTCTTTCTTTATTATTTCATTATTATTATACTTTTATTGCTACTGTACTGATAGAAATACTGTATTTCTAAAGATGCAATAAATATTATTATTATTATTATATATATTTGAGTCAGATTTGTCAGGAACAAGTAATTTAAATGACTGATGGATTCTTTGCTGTGATTGACAGTGCAAGTACTCAAGTAGCCATTCAGTAACAGCGTTACAGCTGGTGACTTCCTGCAGGTTTAAAGAAGGAGTCTGAAACGTTGGAGAGCATAATTGTCAGTGTAAACAGATGGTGGAAATTAGGAAATTATTTGTTGCCAAGTACTTTATATTAAATTGAAGCAGACAGTATATTCATTTATTAAACTTTATTTTATGAGGGTAAAATTTGCATTAAAATTTGCGCTTATCTTCGCTATTACTCATGAGAAAAACCTGCATTACTTATATAAAACATATACTATGACAAAATACACATAGATTAAATAAAGTTTCATACAATTCTTTTTACTCGTATCATTTTTTTTTTCCAAAAAAGTTTCTGAATTGAATTATTTTTTTTTCATTTAAATTAAAAAAATTATTTTAATTGTAAGATTCTGTTTAATTGTGTCACAAGCTATTAGTGCCCACATTGTAGTGCCTAGCTGTCTCATTTAATTTGTCAATTTTCAGAGCAAATATTTGTACAAACTCTCAGTGAAATTTTGACTGACATAGCCATAATAAATTAAATGCAACTGTCAGACCTCGAAGAAATTCATTAATTAAATATTTCTGAGGTCTGGGAAAAATAACACAATGCCACAGTTTGTTGATCTGGTGTGAATTTTTGTTACATCTGCATTACACCTATAATATCTGATCATGTGATGTGAATTTGTATGAACCAATTTCTAATGATTGTTGTTGTTTCATATTTAAATTCTGCCTGGAGTAACTACCGGGTATTCCTGATTGTTAAGGTAGAATCCTATTCTTAAATGAAAATACCCAGAATTTATTAGTCCCCGCTTGAAGGCAATCCAAAAAACAGATCGGATTTAAAATGACTAAATGCAAATACCTTCACTGTTCTAGAGCCATGTCTCGAACATGCTTTGACTAATCATAATCAAACTTTACAATTACATTATACACCATGTAATTTGTTTGATGTTCTGTTTCAAAATGGCTGAAACAAAATTTAGTTTTGTTTACTATTTAACCAGTGTTATGTATGATTTGTGCAAAGCAATAGAAATTTACAACTTGTGTACAGTTATGTAGCTCAACCCATTTACACTTTGTGGTTGTCTCATTTCAAATCTCATAAATTAATACAATGTTCACAAGGTGACATATATACATGTACATGTAGATATTGTACATGGTAACTTTCATTTTAATTTATTTGTAATCTATACTTTTCATTACAATCAAAATTTAAAAACAATACATATGAAATATATATATATATTATCACATGGTAACACATTTTATTTGCTGTAACATGGCAACTGTTTGTGATTCCTATCTTAGATAGATAAATTACAAGTGACGTCTAAATTAGAATAAATATGGTATTTCACTGAAGTTGCACATCAACTGGTGACCATTTTTTTTAAAACCAATTGTCCAAATGCTATTTTTGCTTTGGTTATACTTTATACAAGAACTTCAATACAGAGTTTAATTTTGGTTTAATTTGTCTTTTAGATTTTCTGCCTTACATCATGCCGCTTTAAATGGACATTGTGAAATACTGCGTGCCCTACTGGAAGGTCATTTGATGCCTGTAGATCTCAAGGACAATAGAGGTAAGTCAGTGGTCAAGTAAGACAGACCAGTGGTCAAGTAAGTCAGACCAGTGGGCAAGTAAGACAGACCAGTGGTCAAGTCAGACCAGTCAAGTATATTGTGTATAACTGTGGTAAACACAGTTGTATCCGTGTATAGTTGTCAGCTATGTTAAATTTATTTCTAGGGAGCTTTCATTTTGCGCTTTCATTAATAAATCTAACTCTATAACTAACACTATAAGACCATTAATTATAAATATGGAACAAGTTGTTTAACAGTGTGCATTATCATTTCTTCCTTCCAGCAACAAATTTGTTTTGAAACTATCAGAGTGATGTATATTCATTTTTTAGATTATCCTCATTTTTGTGACATTCATAAAATGTAGTGAATAATAATGCAGCTACTGTGTTGATTCATAAAACCATTGATGTGACAAAATAGTAACCTCATTATTAGGTTTTAATAATTATTTTACCCAAATGTAATTAAAACAAATTCTAAGCATTCCATTTTTAGCTCCGCTGTCGACTTTGTCGAGCGGAGCTTATCATATGAGTGATTGTCCGTCGTCGTCCTTGTCAATGTTTTACTTTTTCGACTTCTTCTTGAAAACTACAAGCCTGAATGCTTTGATACTTGGTGTATATGTACCTTGGGTAGACCTCTCTCAGATTTGTTCATTTCATGATGATATCTTCAATTCTCTAATTTTAATGAATATTTTTGTCATTTTTGGTAAAAAGTGATATTTTCAACTTTTTGTTAAAAACCGCAAGTCTAATTGCTTTGATATTACGTATATAGGTACTACATGTGGACCTCTCTCAGATTTGTTCATTTTGTAATGATATCTTTAATTCTCTAATTTTGGTGAATATTTTTGTAATTTTTGGTAAAAAGTGATATTTTCGACTTCTTGTTGAAAACCGCAAGTCCAATTGCTTTGATATTACATATATAGGTACTACATGTGGACCTCTCTCAGATTTGTTCATTTCATGATCATATCTTCAATTCTCTAATTTTAATGAATATTTTTGTCATTTTTGGTAAAAAGTGATATTTTCAACTTTTTGTTAAAAACCGCAAGTCCAATTGCTTTGATATTACGTATATAGGTACTACATGTAGACCTCTCTCAGATTTGTTCATTTTCTAATGATATCTTCTGTTCTTTAATTGCCATGTGCATTGCTAACAGCGGAGCTATCTCAGCCGACAGGCTGCTTGTTTAACATTCAAATATTTGATTTTAGAGACCCACAATATGATAATGACATTTAATGAATTATGTATGCATACTGAAACATGATACTATTAGTCAGTCATTGTCAGGTATTGTACCACAAGGTGTTGCGATTAAACCTCATAATATGTGTATTAGAAGGAAGAATACCTGAGATCTACCTACACCATTTTATATTATTTATGGTAGTAAAGTGTGGCCAGTTTACAATGTTTACAATACAAGGTGCACATAAAAAATTAAATTAGAACATATTACATATTACATGTAGGTATATATCAAGGAAAAGATAGCAGTTGGGGGAGAAATGAGCATTTTCCATGCAGTTGGAAATAATCAGTAGGATTCTTTCATACTAGACTAGACACTGCAATTTAAGTGAGACTAAAATAAAATTAGAAGAACATTGAAAATAGTGTTGCTGTGGAATAAAGCCATTCCACATGATATTCCAGGCACCAAAACAAATTAAAATTGTATAAATAACAAAATTATCTTGGCATATTTATAGATAAATAAACTGAGTACAGCAGTTTACAAAAATGAGAATATTGTGTCAAAATTATTTGTAATGCTTCGAAAATGGGTCAATTCATTATATTATGAATTACACCAAAATGCAAATTATAATTTAGGAGAAATATAAATAATGAGTGAATGGTAGTTTACTTATTGAGTGCAATAAACTCATTGCATTATTTAGTTTTTAGCTCCGCTGTCGACTTTGTCGAGCGGAGCTTATCATATGAGTGATTGTCCGTCGGCGTCCGTGTCAATGTTTTACTTTTTCGACTTCTTCTTGAAAACTACAAGCCTGAATGCTTTGATACTTGGTGTGTATGTACCTGGGGTAGATCTCTCTTAGAATTGTTCATTTCATGATGATATCTTCAATTCTCTAATTTTGGTAAATATTTTTGTAATTTTTTGTAAAAAGTAATATTTTTGACTTCTTGTTAAAAACCGCAAGTCCAATTGCTTTGATATTACATATATAGATGCTACATGTGGACCTTTCTCAGATTTGTTCATTTCGTGATGATATCTTTAATTCTCTAATTTTGGTGAATATTTTTGTAATTTTTGGTAAAAAGTGATATTTTTGACTTCTTGTTAAAAACCGCAAGTCCAATTGCGTTGATATTACATATATAGATGCTACATGTGGACCTTTCTCAGATTTGTTCATTTCGTGATGATATCTTCAATTCTCTAATTTTGGTGAATATTTATGTCATTTTTGGTAAAAAGTGATATTTTTGAATTCTTGTTAAAAACAGCAAGTCCGATTGCTATACATACTATACATATTGTTCATTTTCTAATGATATCTTCAGTTCTTTAATTGAAATGTGCATTGCTAACAGCGGAGCTATCTCAGCCGAGAGGCTGCTTGTTTAAATTTATCTATTTTATATTTTGAAAGTAGTTGTCAGCTGTCATCTGTTATATGAGCTCTGACCACACACTTGTACCATTGTTGTCAACAACACATTACCTCAGTAGACAGAACAGGAAATCTTGTCTTGTGATTGGTCAGAATTATGAGTCTGCAGAATACTCACCCAGGCTACAGGTGTTCAATTCCAGGTAGACTGCTACCACTAGCTGAGTCCCATTGCAGTCATTGGTCACATTTATCACATGCCCATATTAGTTCTTTTATTACAATTTCTGACAAGTCTTCTGAAAACAACTTTTTAGAAAGAAGTTAAAATTTAGTTATCTTGGCTAATACAGCATTATAAATTTCTCAAGTGCATTGTGCAGTCATTTTGAAGAGATTTATGAACACAGATGGCAGATTTCCCATAGACTTGTCAACATGATGATATTGTTTCAGTAATACAGTCACATGACATTCAGACATGTCAACAGATAACATACTTGCAGTAGCAGAAAGTAACATGACATGCAGACATGTCAACATATAACATAGTTGCAGTAGCACAAAGCAACATGACATGCAGACATGTCAATTGATAACAGTTTCAGTAGCACAAAGCAACATGACATGCAGACATGTCAACAGATAACATAGTTGCAGTATCACAAAGCAACACTGATGACAGAATTGAATATACAAGTAAAGCTGCTCTGAGTTTTACCAAAAGGGTGCGAAGTGAAAACAACTGCCATATAAGGAAGTGAAATGTTCCACAGCTGCTGTAAACACTCTGGTACTTGACAAGGATATGTAATTAATTTAGCTGTTATCCCAAATAACATTGAATTCTTTCACAAAAAGCAATGTGGGTGGATATACAATGAAGATCTTGTAAAATTGACAGGCATGATTAGTAAGATTCAAGTGACATGAATCTGAGTTCAAGTTCAAAATGAAAAGAAAAAATGGCAACCCTTCATCAATGTTTGAATTGTCACTGCAGTGCAACATTCTGACTTGACCCCCCAGAAAACAGTGTAGTGCAACATTCTGACTTGACCCCCCAGAACACAGTGTAGTGCAACATTCTGACTAACCCCCCAGAACACAGTTCATACACCACCCTATACAAACTGACACTTGCGAGATCTCATTACAAATCTTGCATTGAAAATATCAGCATATAATATGTTTGGTATTGAAAAGATTGTACTTTGGGCAACAATTGTGGAGAGAATGCTCAGCTGCCTTTACAGACTGTGCTTCCCTGACCTCCTTCATGCCTACCAGCAATGCCACATAGTTACATGTACAATCTATGCATACTTTTCTTAACATTATTTGTTGATTAGTTCCCTTAAGCCAAAGCAGGCAACAGTTTCTTCTATCAATTGTCATATATCAAAGTAAATAATATACCCTGGAATTTTGTGATAGTTTATAAAATGCACAATGATTTTCTTGTGTACTCAATTGATTGAATTCAAAATAAGTTCAACCTGTTGACATTATTGGATATGCACTGGAATTTTGAGTCAAGGGATTTTTTGTACTAAACAGTTCACTTTAAAAATACTGATAACTGTCATTTAACTACCATTATCAGTATATGGGGATGGACCAGATATGTTTAGAAAAAAAGATGAACCAGTATCAGTATATGGGAATAGACCAGATATGTTTAGACAGAAGATGATCAGTTTATTGCATTGTGCCAGGATGAGTAAAGGCATTTTACCTTTTAGAAAAGGAAAGTATATTCATCGTGCAAGGTACCTTCACCGGTTTATTTACACAATTCAAGAATAATAAGAATGTATTATTTACAGCAGTCTCTGAAAGTTTTCACTAAAAGCTTTTTAATTTATTTGTTCAAATATGGTAAAAACCTTGGCCTGTAAAGGAATTAAAATATCTCTAATTATATTGGAGAAAGACAATGAACTGTGGGAAATCCTAATGTGACCACTAACATTCAATGTTAAGTTTCTCTTTTTAATTAAGTCCCAATTGATACTATCACTTTGATAATTTTGAAATATAAAAAAAAAGCATGTTTTAAAACAAAGATTTGACCATTGGGCAATCACCTTTTATTGGGAGTAAACTCATCCTAAATCTCTGATATTGTTATACAATATCATCAAACTTGTGAAAACAAACAGCCTGCCAGACATACACAAGATGAAAATAGTAATGGGTAGCAGACTCATGTTACACAAGTTGAAGGGCAGAGAAACAAAGAAGTAATCAGGATGGCATTGGGGAATACTTTCCCAAAGCACAGGCGGGATTAGGAATACAAGTTTTATCCAGAAAAATAAACATGATAGATAAGCTGCTGATGGTGGAATAATATTTACAGGAAAATACTAATTCCAGAAATAGGTTTAATGTCTTGTGACCTCTTGAGCTCTCAACACCTGTTTACCATTGTCAGTTTATTTTGGCACAATTCACTTACAACAACAAAAGTCACTGAATCGGTCACTGGTAGCATAGTGGTTGTCGCATCAGACTCATGATCAGTAGACCCAAGTTCAAATCCTACCTTAGGCTGAACATCAAAGGGTAGACCCCCACCCTGGGTGTTGACATGTGCCACAGACTCAATGGGAAGGCCAATTCCACTGTCACTGCGTGATAGATACACCATTTGTAAGTCAACCATTCATGCTCACATGAAATGTGCATTTTAGAAGTGTAGATATCATTTTTTTCTTAGCAGACATTCATACAAAATTGTATGTCCTCTGTGCTTTTGCAATTTAAGGTACCCATCTTTTGATTACATATTTTTGACCATAAATAATAAATTCTGAAATAAGTTGTTTTTGAAGCCATTGAAAGTTGCTTTCAAAATTGCATTTGGTTCTGAAAATTTTAGAATTCACTATTGAAAATATGGCATTTTAGGTATTAAAAAATATGTTGTATTTGAGCCACTTAATCTTGTTAGAGCAGGTGTCTATGCGGGATTGTACATGTATCACTGTAAGGTGGGGATTTAGCATTTGTCAATTGGTGAAATTTGTTAAAATTCACCTAATTTGTAACTGTTTTCTCGGCTAATACTAAAGTTAGTGTGTATATGTGTATGTCCACTGATATCTTGAGAACTAGCCATCACACTTTAACAACAATTTTTAACAAATTTTCATTTAAACTCAAAATAAAACCACAACTGAACGTAAATTTTTAAAAAAATGTGCAAGAATTGAAGAAAAACAAATTGAACAGAATTGTTGTTCTTGCTGTAACGGTGTAGTATTCCCTGAGAAATAGAAAGCAGGTCAGTTTAGTGTTTGTGTGAGAACATGGTCTCTGCAAGCAATTCAACACATTATGTTTGGCAAACAGTGCTACCGGTAAGTAAGATTGATCACATCGTCTAGTACTGAAAGGTGATTCGCGACAAACATTTCTTGAAGAGTTTTTTCAAAGTTTCTTTTGATTATTATTGCATTGCCTGTCAAATATATTACTTATTTGCTTTGCTAGGCACCTATGCTATTGATTCAGTCTTCTCTCCAGCAATTAGTAATCATATTCTGTAGGAGATGTACTTATAGTAGAGGGTCCCTAGCGCCACTAATGAGTACATCTCAGTATTTTGTTCAAAAGGGAGAAAAAATCTTCAAAATCAGAATCTAACTAAACCTGAATTGATTGCTGATGAACTGTAAATATACATATAGACAGGCTACACTTGTGGTGAAATAGGTAAATAAAATTACGGGTACCGGTAGTAGTGCCATTTAGTGGTTAGCGACATTTTGATTTTGAGTTATTTATAATATAAAAACAAATGGTATAGACTGGAGCCAGTCTAAAGTATATTGAGAAACAGGTTAAAATATTAATAATAATTATACAGTAGTGTATGACCTTTAATATTGCTGCTTTCACATTGATGTCGTTTATTTTTTTGTTCATTGGCCTTTAAATTTGACACACAGATGCTGCAATCCATGTTTGTTTATAAATCACCACTGACGTTTTACTTTGCCTGTTAACATGTGTGACTCATATAAGAACTGTTTAAAGTAATAACAACAATTTAACATTGGTTTATACTCTTTAACAGTTTGAAAACCCAAGTCGGCTTTTTAGTCCCCGTTCGGACGCAGTCCGAAAACGGGGACTTATGTTTTGCCCTGTGTGCGTCCGTGCGTCTGTCCGTCCGTGATCACCTGTATCTCGAACATGCATGGACCGATTAAGTTCAAACTTCACTCATACATCACACATTATATGGGACATATGCACATGCATTTTTTTCATGATCTGATTAACGATAGCCGAATATCGGCCATTTTAAGGCCGAAAATGCATCAAAATCGCACATTTTCACCATTCCGGACCCGGATCTCAGTTATGCATGGACGGATTTCATTCAAATTTGGTACATACATTAAACATAATAGGACCTTGATGCACGTCATTTTTTTTTTTGGATCGGGTTCGAAATGGCCGACTGGCGGCCATTTTGTTTTAAAGAATTCAGTTCTGGATCCGTATCTGAGGCATGCTTGGATTGATCGAGTTCAAACTTCACACACACAAGTACATCATGTCACAAATATGTATGTGCATTTGTTTCATGATCTCATTAACGATAGCCAAATGGGGGCCGCTTTAAGGCCGAAAATGCATTGAAATCGCACATTTTCACCATTCCGGACCCGTATTTCAGTTATGCATGGATGGATTTTGTTCAAATTTGGTACATACATTAAACATAATAGGACCTTGATGCACGTCTTTTTTTTTTCTGGATCAAGTTCGAAATGGCCGACTGGCGGCCATTTTGTTAAAGAATTCAGTTCTGGATCCGTATCCAAGACATGTCTGGATTGATCAAGTTCAAACTTCACACACACATGGTACATCATGTCACAAATAGATATGTGCATTTGTTTCATGATCTGCTTAACAATAGTGGAATGATGGCCATTTTAAGGCCGAAAATGCATCAAAATCACGTATTTTCGCAATTCCAGAACCGGATCTCAGTCATGCATGGATGGATTTTGTTCAGATTTAGCACAATGTGTTGTACATATGCAGGTGCATTTCGGTCATGATCTGCTTTGAATGTATATGTCACTCAAATATGAACGGAACAGGGACGTGTCATTGACAATGACTTGTTCACGAAATAAATTCACATAATTTTTCCAATACTTTTCCCCCCAAAAAATGGTAAGCAATTGGAAATTATGTCCAGTTGGTCCAAAATGTTGTGAACTTTTAAAACTATTAAACTGTGTGACTTTTAGGAAATCCATACTGTGCTTGGTACTCTCCAATTATTGTGTATGTACTTGTATTTGGTTCACAGCTTGCACAGTCTACAGTCAGCTGCACGTCTTTGCTATATTTAGATTACTGTTATTAAGAAATATTTATTGAAACATAGGCAAGTGAATGTGGTTGAAATATTTAGGTCTGCAAAGCTGGTTCAGCTAATGTGTGATCCTAAAATATTATAAAATCTTTTGCTAATTTTGTCATCTGTAACCACTGAGTGTTTTTTTTTTTTTCAAATATTATAATTAAGCACAGTTTTGTCTGCACACACTCTGTCTTTTTTGTTTTTATGTAAATATACAAAACTAATGATTGTTCTGAAGGTAATGTGGTAATTTGGTAAGAGACAACTTAGATTTGATGCCACGGTAACATGATGCTTGCTGGAAAGGTCATTGGCTTCTACACATAAGGTCAATCACATGCAATTCATATATGCCTAATATACTGACTGGATTACAAATAGAACAATAAACAGATTAAGTGTGTAAACAATAAAAACAATGGTGATTGACAACATGTAATTTAAAAGGCTTTTGAAGGACTGGCAGGTTTAAAGTTTTGATAACAAATGTGAGTAGGCAATATCACATGGTATACAACCATTTCTTTGCATGTCAAAGTCCTTGAAATGTTATTCATGTTATTGACAATATCCAATTTTATATGCACCTGACTTTTATCACCCAGTTGTATTGTTGTGAATTTCCTGTGGTGGGAAAAGTGTAAGTTAAATACACATAGTTTGTTGTGCTTTTATACTCCTTGAAGTGCAAACAGTTGAACTTGACCTTAAAGCTGGTGCCCACTAAAAAATCTCTATACCAAAGAAACTTTGACTTTCTATTAAGAATAACTTGGGCAAAATGTGAGACTTGACCTAATTATGATCTAAGATGTATACTTGTGCTTTTATTGACGTTGCCTTGGGATGTGTTGACTTCCAAAACACTGAAAACTGTTTGTCAATCAATCGGTGACACTTTAACGATTTGTATTGTTACACTGCCGTTATCTAAGGTGAATACAGATAATGGAGTGACAAGAAACGTTTTAATGGGAAGTGACACTGTATAGCCGATAGTAAAAATGAAGGTCTTCTCAGCATTTATGCAGTGGAAGAGATTCTTGAATATACCCTATACTTACATCCCAGTTTTGATCAGAGCTAATTACAGTTGATTTTCAGAGAATATACAGCTAATCACTAAGAATTTAATGACTGCCTTGGCATTAAATGAAATTAGGTTTTCGTGATGAGACCCATCTTCATTTGACATTTTTTATCAAACTTTACTTTTTCCAAACTATCATCAAAAAAAAAAAAAAAAATCATTTATATTATAAACTTCAAATGTACATGTACCGGGTAGGTCTTGAATACAGGTATTCACAAACGTGGGACTCATTGTGATATGAATTAAGAAAGCAAAGCAGTTAACAGTAATTAAATAAAAATTGCTTTCATTTTCATATTTTCATGTTACAGTTTGTTGTTAGATTTAGATTCGTGATTCAGTTAGTCTGTCTAGTTTTGGATTAAAGTTTACAGACTAGGTACTTAGAAAAAACACATACTTAAAAATATCCTTTTAACAAATGTATCCAGCGGCTTTGGTAGGTCAGCTACTGCACATTTCATTGACTATTCCGAATTGCGATGTAGCATCTTTATGATCTTGCTCTTTCCATGACATCCTGTTTGAGTGTTGACCTTTTACTTTCATACAGTTCTCCTGCTGGTTTTTAGTTGAATATGTTTCAGTGTTGTCAGCTCTGTATTTTGTAAACCTGCCTACATTACTGCGTTACCATCTTTTTGGGTTTTACCATATCCCTTGACTGTCATGCAACTATTTAGAGATTGAATTTCCTCCAGTATTGTTGTTATTGTGTTGCATTATGAATTTATTATTGAAAATTGTATGTACCATAGATCATTTTTATTATCAAGTGTTTACTAAATAGAATTCCTTTGCAAATATATTCTTGTTTTTTCATTGGTTCCATGAGATACTGAAGGGCACCCTCATACATGGTTGTTGAACACTTTTGTTTTTATGATTCACTGCCATGGGTAGGGCTCTCTTTAATTTGGTGGGGAACAAAATTGTTAACACTACCATTTTGCATTTATTTTTTCACAGGGATGAGACCATTACACTATGCTGCCTGGCAGGGCAAATTAGATCCAGTTTATTTATTACTACGTGCAGGTTCAAGTTCTAATGATTCATCAAATGATGGAGAGACACCTTTACATCTTGCATCTCAGTATGGTAGTTATTCAGTGGTGAGTTTTTATATTTGTTGGGGATTTATAACTTATTCAGGCCTATAATGTCTTTGCATAATGATGTATTGTACTTGTATTGTTATATATTTTCCACTGATATATTGACCCTGGATGACATTATATTGTCTCCATGTCTTGATATATTGATTCTAGATGACATTATATTGTCTCCATGTCTTGATCAATTGACCCTAGATGACATTATATTGACTCCATGTCTTGATATATTGATTTCTAGATGACATTATATTGACTCCATGTCTTGAAATATTGACCCTAGATGACATTATATTGTCTCCATGTCTTGAAATATTGACCCTAGATGACATTATATTGACTCCATGTCTTGATATATTGATTCTACATTGTAGATGACATTATATTGTCTCCACGTCTTGATCAATTGACCCTAGATGACATTATATTGTCTCCATGTCTTGATATATTGATTCTAGATGACATTATATTGTCTCCATGTCTTGATCAATTGACCCTAGATGACATTATATTAACTCTATTGTTTGATATATTGATCCTAGATGACATTATATTGTCTCCATGTCTTGATATATTAATCCTAGGTGACATTATATTGACTCTGTCTTGATATATTGACCCTAGATGACATTATATTGTCTCCATGTCTTGAAATATTGACCCTAGATGACATTATATTGACTCTATTGTTTGATATATTGATCCTAGATGACATTATATTGACTTTGTTTTGATACATTGACCCTAGATGACATTATATTGTCTCCATGTCTTGATATATTGACCCTAGATGACATTATATTGTCTCTGTCTTGATATATTGATCCTAGATGCCATTATATTGTCTTCATGTCTTGATATATTGATCCTTGATGACATTATATTGTCTCCATGTCTTGATATATTGACCCTAGATGACATTATATTGTCTCCATGTCTTGAAATATTGACCCTAGATGACATTATATTGACTCTATTGTTTGATATAATTATCCTAGATGACATTATATTGACTTCGTCTTGATACATTGACCCTAGATGACATTATATTGTCTCCATGTCTTGATATATTGATCCTAGATTACTTTATATTATCTCCACGTTTTGTTATATTGACCCTAGATTACATTATATTATATTGATCCAAAATGGTTTTACACCTGCATTGATATATTACTCTATAAGTTGTATTATATTATACCAGTATATTGATAGTGTTAATCCATTGATTTGATTGGTCCAAACACAAAATTTGCATATGCAATCAATGGTATACTGGCTGATAATGCACAGCTTATATTGTATTGACATTATATTGACTCTGCCTTGATAAATTGACTCTAGATGACATTATATTGTCTTCATGTCTTGATATATTTATCCTAGATGACATTATATTGTCTCCATGTCTTGATATATTGACCCTAGATGACATTACATTGTCTCCATGTCTTGATATATTGATTCTAGATGACATTATATTGTCCCCATGTCTTGATATATTGACCCTAGATGACATTACATTGTCTCCATGTCTTGATATATTGATTCTAGATGACATTATATTGACTCTATTGTTTGATATATTGATCCTAGATGACATTATATTGTCTCCATGTCTTGCTATATTGCCCCTGGATGACATTATATTGACTCCATGTCTTGATATATTGACCTTAGATGACATTATATTGACTATATTGTTTGATATATTGATCCTAGATGACATATTGTCTCCATGTCTTGATATATTGACCCTAGATGACATTATATTGTCTCCATGTCTTGATATATTGACCCTGGATAACATTATATTGACTATATTGTTTGATATATTGATCCTAAATGACATTATATTGTTCCCATGTCTTGATATATTGACCCTAGATGACATTATATTGTCTCCATGTTTTGATATATTGACCCTGGATGACATTATATTGACTATATTGTGTGATATATTGATCCTAGATGACATTATATTGTCTCCATGTCTTGATATATTGACCCTGGATGACATTATATTGACTATATTGTGTGATATATTGATCCTTGATGACATTATATTGTCTCCATGTCTTGATATATTGACCCTGGATGACATTATATTGACTATATTCTTTGATATATTGACCTTAGATGACATTATATTGTCTCCATGTCTTGATATATTAATCCTAGATGACATTATATTGACTCTGTATGTCTTGATATATTGATCCTAGATGACATTATATTGACTCTGCCTTGATAAATAGACTCTAGATGACATTATATTGTCTCCATGTCTTGATATATTAATCCTAGATGACATTATATTGACTCTGTATGTCTTGATATATTGATCCTAGATGACATTATATTGACTCTGCCTTGATAAATAGACTCTAGATGACATTATATTGTCTCCATGTCTTGATATATTTATCCTAGATGACATTATATTGTCTCCATGCCTTGATATATTGATCCTAGATAACATTATATTGATTCTGCCTTGATAAATTGACCCTAGATGACATTATATTGACTCCATGTCTTGATATATTGATCCTAGATGACATTATATTGACTCCATGTCTTGATAAATTGATCCTAGATAACATTATATTGACTCCATGTCTTGATATATTGATCCTAGATAACATTATATTGACTCTGCCTTGATAAATTGACCCTAGATGACATTATATTATTTCCATATCTTGAAATTTTGACTCTAGATGACATTATATTGACTCTGTCTTGATATATTGATCCTAGATGACTTTATATTGTCTCCATGTCTTGATATATTGATCCTAGATTACTTTATATTATCTCCACGTTTTGATATATTGACCCTAGATTACATTATATTATATTGATCCAAAATGGTTTTACACCTGCATTGATATATTACTCTATAAGTTGTATTATATTATACCAGTATATTGATAGTGTTAATCCATTGATTTGATTGGTCCAAACACAAAATTTGCATATGCAATCAATGGTATACTTGCTGATAATATACAGCTTAACCAAGTGGCCCTAGAACATGAATTACATACAGGTTTAATACGGAAATACATAAAATAGGTATTATTTGTTATTTAGGAAAATGTAGTGATTGAATTTTGGAAGAATATTGAAAAAAATACTGAATTAAAAACATCTGAAAAGTTATATAACCATTATATTGCTTTTTGTTGGGTGATTGTCATTCACCACACAAACCTAAACCACTTTCCCTCAACACCGTGAGGTGCCTGAACGAACGCCAGAACAATGTGTTCTCCGTGTTGTGACTTTGAGATGGATTGCGAACCTCCAACAAAGAACACATGATCTTTAAGTACTAGATGAGATTGAGGGATTGAAGGACAAAAAAAATGCAAAAAAACTACAAGTCACAGGCAAAAAACGTATGCCACCAATAACAACTGGTCTCCTGTAGCGGCGTTCGAATTCTAGCTGACAAAATTGTAGTGAAATTGCACCCAGGTAATTGCCATCTGTTTCAAAGAACACTGAACAACGCAGAATTCGATGACAATATATGGTATTGTAATTCTCCACTATGGGTAAATAAATTACATGAGATGATGATTTGTGCCGAGTGTACACCAACCACTGCATTAGAGCGACTGTGTGCAAAGTCTTTCTTTCTTTCTTTCTTTCACAAAAACGATGCGAGAATCTGATCTTACACCATCAAACTTGCCCCAGAATAAAGACAAAACTTGTCAGTCATACTGTCACAAAACTTTGGTTATACCAAAGGTATTCAGGTCAGATGTTGGAACTGAGGTCGCCGTGATATACCACGTCCCACCGCGTCTCAAATTTCAGTCAAACCAAGTACCGCTGAACGTCAAATATCCACAGTTACAAGTAGTATGATGAGTCACAAAATCGGTTTAATTCACAACTGTACTTTCAATGGGCAAATTACAATAGAAAAAACGGGATGAAAACGTGGAAAATCCGTTGTTTTAATTATCCAAACTGTACACGACCCTGTATTTCAAATGGCGTTGACGCAGTCAGTAAAAGGTCGGAAAGGTCATCTTTTGTTATGCTAATTTTTATGTTTACGCTGCTCTATTCACCGTGGATACGTTTCTTTTTCATGCGGAATAAAAATTAGTTTGTATTCAATTTGAACTGTGTTGAGCATGTAATTTTTGTATGCATTCAGCGTTCAACTACATACTATTCTTATAAATATTCATGTTCAAGGGCCATAATCATGATCTTTTAGTAGATGAAAGTAAACTCTTTTTTTACTAGTTTTATCGAATTGTCAATATACTGGTATAATATATTAGCAATAACCCCCGCCAAAGTTTGGTATACCACTTGATATTGCACAATTTACTCCATATATGCACTCGCCTGCGGCTTGTAAAATTTCTTACCACCAAAAAATGTTCTTGAGTCAATTACATGTATGTCATTTTTTTTATACTGTTTTTTTTTCTAGGCAGAGACGTTACTCCAGCATCAGTCAAAACCCACAGCAAAGAACAAAGATGGGAAAACTCCCCTAGATTTGGCATGTGAATTCGGAAGAAGAAATGTTGTAGAATTATTATTAAACAGTAACCAATGTTCAGCATTACTTGATGCGCCACCAAATATAAAACAAAAACCACAGCATACTCCATTACACTTAGCTGCAAAAAATGGTCATATAGATGTAATCAGGTATGGGTGCCATTCATCAAAGTTTTCTAGCATATGTCTTCTTTGGAATTTATACCATCGTGACAGCACTACACATTTATTTATTTTCCACTGCATAGTGCCATCCAGTTGATGAATTGATTAAACCTGCACAATTAGTGTCCTAATGGTGATATAATCTGAGCAATGTTCATTTGTTTTCACCTACAGAATCTTAATACAGTTAGGAATAGATATCAATCGTGAGACACCGAGTGGAACCAGTTTACATGAAGCTGCATTATATGGTAAATCAGAAGTAGTACGGTTACTTTTAGAGGTAAGTAAACTTTTTTTGGTATACGGATTCAAAGGTTATTTCAACCATGATCTGATTTAATGTAGTCTTGAGGAACAATTGTAAAATTAAGTTGAATAGCGCCCTCACATGTTCAATTGCACAAATTCTTTATGTAATAGAAAAATAAAATATACTGTGAATTGATATAAATTTTTTGATTTTGTAATTTTTAAGTCAAAGTCATTGCCAGTAATTTAAAGTTGTGGTTGGTTTTATTGTTTACAAGTCTTAACTATCCAGACATTCTTTCTGCATGTGTGCAAAATTAATCTCTTCCTAAGGTCTCAAATTAAATTTAATGAGATTTTGACTGGCTCCATAAAATTGACAAAATTTAGTTGTTTATAGTATGTTACATGTGAATAAGACAGTGATATTGGTACTTTTCTTTTCTAGCATGGCGCTGATGTGTACATAAAGAACACATTTGGACAGTCTGCTTTGGATATTGTCAATAAATTTACATCTTCTCGAGCAGCTCAGGATATCAAACAAATGCTTAAAAGTAGGTCTAGTTCATTTGTAATTTTTTGGATGGTTCTTTAAATATTGATCCCATGCAAATATTGAAATTAAGACTATGAAAATAACAGATTGTAGATTTAAAAAAAAAACTAAGTCTACAAAGTGGAATTGAGGCTAATGGTTAAATTTTTTAGACCTGTACTGTATGCTTCTTACAAAACAGTAACAATGAGAATAGTATATTTCAATATTTCAAGTGTCACTTGTTTGATGTAAAAAAAAAACTTGAGACATGCTGAATATTATACTCTCAATCTTCAATGAAGGCTTTACGGTTCAAGATTTTCAAGAATGTTATTACTTTTACTCACTAAAGATGTGAATGGATTAACAGAGTTGTTGACTTCTCGTTGACAAACAGGGGGCCAAGAACTCATGTGTATATATATATATATATATATATATCAGTGTTATTTGTAACACTTGACCTGTATTTTGACTTCAACATTTTGTTGCCTGAAATTTTGTTTTAGTGTGGTTTTAGAGTGATTTGAACATACCAGTGAATCAAGTGCCATTGTTTTCCCAGGGATTGTAGATCCATTGTTTATGACATGTGAAAAATGTTAGTATTGGAGAAACAATGTATAATATTGACTTATATAATTTTTGAGAAGAGTGTCAACTAATGTAACATGCTGACGTAATTTATGACTATTATACCTCAGAGTACCAGCACCAACAAATACTTGTATCACGTTTTTTACAAAAAAAGAATATACAGTATTTTCTCTATTAGAAGTGCATCTCCAATAGAGAATGCACACTTACCAAAAAATACAAGTTAATATATGATTGGTCATTTAAATATGTTCTATTTTGACTACAGATTTAAATATACTAAGGGGCAGACTATTATAAATACTGGTGTGGGATTAATTACTTTTAGGGGCAGACTATTATAACTACTGGGGTGGGATTAATTACTTTTAGGGGCAGACTATCATAACTACTGGGGTGGGATTAATTACTTTTAGGGGCAGACTATTATAACTACTGGGGTGGGATTAATTACTTTTAAGGGCAGACTATCATAACTACTGGGGTGGGATTAATTACTTCTAGGGGCAGACTATTATAACTACTGGGCAGACTACTATCATGTTTGTAATTTTTGCTTTTGTTTGTTGTAATTTGACAATTGAATTGAATTGAATACTTTAAGGGACAGACTATTATAACTGTTGGGGTGGGATTTGTGGGTTGGATTCTAATGAAGTTCTACTGATGACATGTCAAGCTTGCTTTGATGTTAAGCTTTACAGAATGTTCAAGTTTGTTGGTTCTTTCCTCCAGATGCTAGTGGCGCCCTCCAGGCTCGGGCCATTAAGGACTATTATAATATGTACGACCAGAACAGCCTTGCCTTTAAAGCTGGGGACATTATAACGGTAAAGTTGAATTATTTCTCTTCTTCGTGATTAGGTTGATATTTGGTAGACCAATGTATGAAGTTGGTAGCAAGTAAAAGAATGTACACCATACCTATGTCTATATGTAGTATCTCTCTTACTCCCTTTTTCCGTGCAATGAAGTGACTCTGGTATTGATAGTTTTCATACATACATTGTGTAGTATTCCGCTACCATGGTTTTTAATGAAAACCCACTTAGTTAAACTATGCGCTATGCATGGTAGTCAAGTTATTTATATACCGCAGCTGACAGTTCAATTCAGGAGTTGATTTACATCTCAAAGAAGTAGCATAGGGTATATTCTCAACAAATCCATTGGATTACATGCCTTGACTGTGTTCACTTTATCACAGACCTGTGTACGTATGTATAATTCTGTGGAGCCACTATCACATAGCTAGCTGTATATTGGTAATGTCATTCTCTTTTCTTTAACAGTCCTCTAGTTTTTATGCTGGTACATGTTAAATTTGATTGCCTCATTGCCTTGGGGATCAGAACACAATTGGTCTCACATAAAGTGAAAACAATGTTATCCAGTGTGCTGTAATTTCACATGATTATTTACCAGTATTGCTTTGTTTTAATACAATGCATTGTGTACATTTCAAATTGCTCAGAATGTCTATTGTGTAAAATACTGATAATATATGTACTTGAACCATTGAAAGCAGCAAGTCATGCTTAGCCCAATGACCGCTCAGACCTGACCTTCATCAATGCAAGTTGCTTACCTGTCAAACTACATATAATGGTGCTCTAGTAATTCAGGAATTTTAGTTGCATCGGTTTCAGTTTCAGTCATTTTACTTAATGCTGTCATGAGTTGTTGTTCAATTGATTTAAGTTACCAGATTGTTTTTCAGTTATCAGACTGTTTCTCAGTTACTAATCTATTTCTCAGTTACCAGTCTGTTTCTTAGTTACCAGACTGTTTCTCAGCTGTCTATCTGTTCTGATCTGTATCTTCGATATCCTTGGCGCAATCTCATTCAAAATTTACTCATACATCACACATGTACATCTTGGAAATCAAATACACGCCCATGATTCAATTTAAGGTGGCCGAATGGTGGCCATGTTTATGCTTAAAATTCATCAAAATTTAGTATTTCTGTTTCGTGGAAACAGATCTCAGTTCTACAGCTGTTTAATCTTGGTACATACATTGAACTTAATAGGAAAACACATTATTTTGTTTTACAGATCAAATTCAAAATGTCTCTGACATGCTTTGTAATCAAACATGTCACACATATTAACATGCATTTGTTGTAAGTTTTGAGTCTAAATGGCTTACAGTGGTTTGTTCACTATTGAATGGAATTGTATTGTAAATAGTGTGGATATAGTAAATTCTGAAAGTCAGCTTTTTACTGACAGTGTCAGAGTACTGGTATTTACATATTTTTAGCAATCCCTGCTGTTGTTCCTACTGCCAATTTTATTTCAATAAATCATACAAGAGTCAGTGTCATGCACCCCCTCCCACTCCTAACATCACCCCCTTGAATATCTCATGGATAAGAAGGTTTCTTAAATATATTTCTCAACCTACCAATAATAATAAAATCTGTTGTCCTTTGGGGATCACCTTGACTTCAATGACAAGCTCTCTATTAAAAAATATTAAATTAGGTCAAGAAATTCAAACTGCCATGAAGGCTTTCTTCCTACCTAGTTATATTATGGTTTTTAGGGCATGTCATGAATGTAATGAAAACCAAAAAATATTGTTGCTGACCTTTTCAACTACCAGAAACTAAATTGTTTTTGGCCTTTCTACTGCCCTGCAGAATGCAGTGTAAATCATTGTATTGGATGTATTTCATCTTTATAGCTGATAGTTTCACATTGATCTCCTCACCTTGGCTCCAACACATCCATATCTGCATGGGATATAAGAAGTGATACATAACACGATTGTCTGTCATTATACAAAAACATGCTGGTTAAAGAGCAAGGACGTACATCATTGAGAGCAATAACTCTGCAGGCATTCTACTTAGATGGGAAGAAAGGGTGAAAAATCAATTATTTACTGGCATTAACTTGAAAAATAAAAAATTAATAATAATAATTAAAATATGATTAATATTTAATTGGTACTCTTACCTTTTGTCATAACATAATAAAGTAAATTGCTTATTACAATATACTGCAGTCTGTAAGTCTTGTGAGCAACAGAAGCAGCAGTGTATTTTGTTACCTGTGGTCCATTATTGCATTATTTGTTTGTTGAGTCTATCACTTTAATCATGGAAGGTACTAACTGAAGGAGCCACAACACTATTGTTTCAGTTTTACCCTATGATCTTTTGTCAATGTTTGTTCACAAACATTGGTTCTTGTTAGCTCTTGGCACCTTCTTACAATAGGTTATGCTAATCTCGAGCATTCGGTAATATTCAGAGCATGTTTGGTAGCAATAGATGAACTGTGCATGCACAAGATTGAAAATGACGTCTAGTTGGAATGTTGTTTCTGGAGATCTTGGCGAATTTTAATGAAAAATTGGCAGATATAACATTAATTGAAGAAGAACTGATGAACTATCATGAATCTTCTGTATTTGTAATGATAATGAGACATAATCAATGATTGTCTGTGACAATAACGATTGCATTATTCAATGGTACCATTGTCAGTGCGTGGATTTGACACCCAAAACTGTTGGAAATTTTCAACCACCGGGCATCGGCGAACACCACCAGAAAAGATAGTATCGAAAGAAGGGCATGCCTAGACACTTTCTTTGCGATAATATTTTTTAGGAGTTCTTATGAATTTTTGTTGTAGCCGCTCGAAATCTTGTTCTTGTTACAATTGCTAATTATGAAAACATGTGAAATCCGTGAAATCAAAAGTTCATCTCTTGAATTTCCGGTTGTGAAATGCATATTTTGTCCTTTCGCACCTAATAAAACTGAGTGCTCATGTGTGATGGCTGTAGTTTCATAATGCGCATATATGTTATGGTCACGTTAAACATCAGTGAGGTTGTATCATATTCTGCTAACTCGTTACTTGTGTTGTAAACAATCGCAAACTATCATGGACATCAAAGATGAGCTGGACAATGTCCTTATTAGGATTAACTTGGGTTGAAACAAAAGGAAATAAGCCAGTTAAGAGGCATAAGTGGCCACTTGATGGGCGTTGTGGCTCCTTCCGTTAGTGCCTTCCATGCTTTAATGGTTGCCATGTTTTCTCATTGACAGTTTTATTTGCCTGTCACCAAATGTTGTGCATTTTAATTTACATCATATACTCTTTATTACCGGTAGTCCCCGTTCAGACACAGTTCGAAAACGGGGTTTTGACCTCTGTGCATGCGTCCGGACCTGTATCTTAGAAATGCCTGGTCTAATCACAATCAAACTTCACACATACATCATACATGATATTATACATATGCACATCAATTTGTTTCACGATCTGATTCAAGATGGCCGAATGGCGGCCATTTTTGTTCTAAAAAATCATCAAAATCAAGCATTTCCCAGCTGTTTACAGATGGATTTTGTTCAAACCTTGTATATATGTTGGACATTATAGGACCTTGATGCACATCATTTTGTTTTTCAGATTCATGTAAGATTCAAAATGACCGACTAGCAGCCATTTTGTTTTAATGAATGTGGTTGTACAATGTAGTGCCATATCTTGCTTAAACTGATTATGTTAAAATTTTAAATATTCATTATAAATCATGTCATAGATATACAGATTTATTGGTTTGATGATCCGATTCAAAATGGTGGCCGTTTTTGTGCTAAAAAATCATCAAATATCAAACTTGGTACATACATTAAACATTATGGATTCCTGATGCACATCATTTTATTTTTCAGATCGGATTTAAAATGGCCGACTGGTGGCCATTTTGTATTAATGAATGCAGCTCTAGTGCCATATCTCTGCCATGCTTTGACTGATTATGTTCAAACTTTAATTATTCATTATACATTTATTCAAAATGGCTGATTTTGTTTTAATTAATGCTGTTCCAGAGCAATATCTCTCAATATGTACTTGTTTGACAATCAGATACAAATGTCAATCATTTTAATGTTAAAAAATCGTATTCCTGACATGTTTATGTTCCAGCTATATTGCTATAAACAAAACTATTTATCTTAAATTCAATAACTAACAGGGACTATGCCATGCATGGCTTGTTAATTTGGGGCAAAATGGCCATAATTTTCTATCGTCTGAACAAATATTTGAAAAATTATGAATGTTTACAAGGTAACAAAAGTTTTTGATGAAAGATGTATGAAATTTAGTTAATCTATACGATAGAGGTTATCAGTATTTGTATCTGACACTCTCCTTGTTCTTTGCCATATGTCTGTTTTTGCCTTCTCATTTACCAGTAATAACATTTCAGTTTTTATTTGATATTTAATAATTCCATTCAGGGTTATAAAAATCAGTTACTCACTAGATTTAAAAATTATGGTAAACCATTGAACCCATGAAAACTGTCATGGAATTTTACAGTTGCTAGTAATAAAAGTTGTGTTCTTTTTCATAAATTTGTCAACTTGCCTCCAAAAAATAATAATTATTGCATTTTTGTTGAGTAAAGCAATCACCATTATTCATATTTATGTATGTTAAAGTAAAACCATAGGATTAATGAATTTTGTAATCAGCTATTTTATTCATTCGTAATTTGTACAAAGATTTTTTGTAAGCGTATAAAGCATTTTCCAAATTAAATGTTGACATTTGTAAGCAATTCCAAGTTTGATTCTTAAACTCAAATTATCAAAAAAAATGTATTTAGGAATTTGTTTTATCTGTGAAGTGTAAAAACCTATTTTTTACTGTAAATGAAACTTTTATTTTATTTTCCATAAAAACATAAAATGCCGTTTTTGACTCCCTTTGCAGTTAGTGTGTGTGTGTGTGTGTGTGTGTGTCTGTCGGTCTGTTCGTTCCATCGATATCTCAACAACCATACACTATTTTTTGATGAAACTTTGTGCATAGATGATCTTGGCCAATGCGCAGATTTGATTAGGTTTTGGTAAAAATGCATGCATATTAATTACCTAATTTGCACGATAATTAGCTGATTTTTAGCTGTTCCATGACTGTTCCACTAATATCTAAAGAACTACTCATTGGATTTTGATGAAACTTGGCACACAGATGCTCCAAACTAATGCGTAGATTTGATTAGTTTTGGGTAATTATCTGTGCGATATTAATTATCTAATTTGCATAATGATTAATCAATTTTCAGTTTTTTGCCTGATATCTCAAGCACTGATCATCATATTTCAATGAGACTTGCTACATAGATCTTCTAGGACTATGCAGAGACCTGATTAGTTTTAGGGTAAATAATTGTGGATATTAATTACCTAATTTGCATAATTAGTTAATTGTTTCTATGTTTAATGAAACTTTTAAAGAGTACTCATCATCACATTTCAATGAATCTAGAACTATGCAGAGATCCAATTAGTTTATTGTAAATATTTATGCAAATTAATCACCTAAATACCCTAATTAATTAACACTGATATCTCAATTACTGATCATCACATTTGAATAAAATTTGGTACATAAATGCTCTAGGACAATAGACAGGCCTGATTAATTTTGGGTTAAAATTTGTTCATATTAATTTTCTGATTAGCATAATAATTCATAATTGTTTTGTTCTGTTCTGTTCTGTTCATATTAGTTACCTGATTTACATGATTAGTTTTCAGTTTTTCCATCAATATCTCAGGTACAAGTAATTTTGAATTAATTTTTAATGTGTCTTCAATACTCTCAACACAAAGGAGTTCTTTTTAAGCTTTCTTTGATTATTTCCTGTAACCTGTACCAGCTAAACCCCCTCCCCCCATCCAATTCAAGATGAATTCATCAAAATCAAGCAATTTATGTCATTCCAGAACTGAATTTTAGTTGTGTATGGACCTATTTGTGCAACCTTGGTACAACAACAGACATAATGGAATAATGGATCCCTGTGCATACTATTGTTTTTCACAACTGGTGGTCACTGACATGATTTATGTTCACACTTTATATACATGTATTCTTTAAACTTGTGGCTTACATTAACATGTCATGCTATTGATGTCTTAGGTCCTGGAGAGGAATACAGAGGAAAAGTGGAAAGGAACAGTTAATGATGGCAGTTGTGAGAAAACAGGAACATTCTCTTCAGAGTATGTGGAACTGATTGACCCACCTGATAACATTGATACAGGTGAGATTTGAACATTGTTCATGTGAATATTCAGTTTAATGGAAATTAGCATCTTATTTGTAGTACCTCTATTTTGTTTTAGAATAGACCATAATATGAATAGCTGGCACAAATATCGTCTTCAAATAGGAGGAGAGGGGAAATTGAGTGCAGATGATTATAATTTGTGACTTGACATCATTACATTGAATCTTGTAGAATTTATGTGTGTCACATGGAATTTGTGTGTATGTCATGTGGAATTTGTGTGTATGTCATGTGGTATTTGTGTGTATGTCATGTGGTATTTGTGTGTATGTCATGTGGTATTTGTGTGTGGGTCATGTAGAATTTGTGTGTGGTTCATGTGGAATTTGTGTGTGGGTCATGTGGAATCTGTGTGTGGGTCATGTGGAATCTGTGTGTGGATCATGTGGAATCTGTGTGTGGGTCATGTGGAATCTGTGTGTGGGTCATGTAGAATATGTGTGTGGGTCATGTGGAATCTTGTGGGTCATGTGGAATCTTGTGGGTCATGTGGAATCTGTGTGGGTCATGTGAAATATGTGTGGGGTTCATGTGGAATTTGTGTGTGTCATGTTGAATTTTTGTGTATGTCATGTGGATTTTGTGTGGGGATTATGTGATATGTCTTTGTTTCATGAGCAATTTATAGTTGGTTTATGTGGTATGTGGCAGCTGATATTTTCTATTTTTGTAAAGTGAATTAAGTTGTGTTACATTCAACCGCACATATGTATATAGCCAAAACCATACAACCATAACCATAAAACTATACAACCATATAATGTGCATAATGTGTTTGGTTCTATTACAAACATTGCATAATAATTATTTCTTATTTCTGCCTCATGCTGAAAAATAGGAATGTCAGCTGTACATTTCAGATTCAGCATTCATTCATTTACTATGGCTTCATATACCTTAATAATATTGTGGGAATTGAGCATAGAAACTGTAATAGTGGTACAAGATCCATTACCTGTGTTATTGATGACCAGCTGTTTTGCCAACACTAATTTGCTGGAAAGGTGTGGAGAGTCTTTGTGTGCCAATAATGGTCAGGATCATTAAAGGTGGGAGGAACATTGTGAGTTAGTGCTGGCTGCCATATCTCAGCTATTCTACATTTGTTCAACAGGAAGTCTATCTTTATATAATTGTTCACAGTTTAAATAACTAAAAATAACTGACTACATGTATGTAGATAGAAGAATTGGGTCACACCGTTTTCTATCATTGTGTCACTCAATTTAACATTTATATTTATACCCATCCTTGGAGTGTTATTGTCTGTAATATTGTTATATGAAAAGAGCATTCATTCATGTGAAACTTGTTTGTGAAGACGTGTTATGAGAATAAGTAGTGCTACAACAACCAATGCCCTATATAAAATAGTACATGTCTTTTCATTCCCTTTTCTTTTCTCAAACTATTTGTCACTTTATTAAAGTAGACACTGGATTTACTTTAAAGATCAGAGCTGTTATCTTAATTCTACTAAGGCTACACTTTACTTTGTGCATTGCTCTTTAAACCATTTGAATAACGTACTGTATATAACGTGTTTGTCATCTCTCAATCCATTAGTGGAGCTTTTAGTTTGTCCTACATTGTGATATACAGGCAGTAATTATTTTTAGGTCTGCTCTTACCTTGAATTGAAATGAGAATGGAACATATTCATGCATTGATTGTGGAAAATGACAATTTTGACTGCTCTCGTGAACTACAAAATTCTTTGGTGGCTTGTCTACCATAACTAGTGTTATTAATTGTCATTGTCAACTGCTTTGGCAGCCAACTTAGATTGAAGATTTGAAACTTTTGTGGTCACATGACATTTTCTGTCATGCTGGAACACATTGTTCTGAAATTTATTTTTTGTACAAAGTACTTTATGTGAAGGATAATGCACTCGTGGAATGCATTTGTTCACAGGCTCTTGTGTTAGTCAAATATGTGAACAAATACACAGCACAAATGCATTATTTGACAATATGTAAATCACATCTGCAGTTTGTACCGACCAATCATGTTCAACTGATATTAAATGTGCATGTGTGTTTTGGGCTTTGTTTCTATTATTCATATAACATTTACATATTAAAGATACACTGCACAATTGTTGAATATTTACTGCTATATTGTGAGCACTATAAAGTATAAACTGCCCACTAATATCAAATTCCAGGTAGATCTAAAGACATGGGGGGGGGGGCTTTGCTTCTAGTGCACTAACTTCAAAATTTGTTGTTTTCTATAAATATATGCAAGTCAGAGAGAGTCACAGCCTCAAATTGACACAATGAACTTTGTATATCTAGATGGAGGTCCGGACAGTCAGAGAATCTCCTTCAAAAACAGAGTTTAAATAGATCATGCGTAGTGTTGTGAAGGGCTTCATGATTTGTTTACATGCAAACTGAAAAAGCTCCATTAGTTGTTTTTTCCTTTGCTTTACAGATGGAAATGTTTATTTGGCAGGCATGACCATATCTGTCTGAGCCAATTGTACATGCAGTATGCAATATGGCCCTTGCTTAGAATCCTTAGAGGCTGCTAGCAGCTTGAATCATAACACTTACTTGTGTAGATTATGGGCATTTTTACTGTGTGTATAAGCACATCCTATTAGTTAAAATATGGCAGTCTTGGAGTAAAAGGGCTGCGAGTTGTACAGAATTCCAGACAGTTAAGGGTAGTGAATAGAAATATTAAATGTGTGTAAAAAATAAGAGAAGTCAAAGATTATTAGGATGTTAAACACTCATGAATAAACAAGTGCCCAGAAATAAACAACAGTCACTTAAAATCTGTACCATATTGAGTTTTCACAAGCCCTAATGAAATTATATGGAGCATGTTAAAATTGTTTTTCAGATTCATTCTAGCCTGTAGACATGCATTGATGAAAGGTGTGAAAATGTGTGTATCAAATTACATCTCAGATTAGATTGATGTTTTCTGTAGTGTTGTAAGGTGATGTCAATGAGATAAATTGCTGTGAGATATATATTTCAGTGTTTGAATAATTCTTGTGTGTAAAATAGAAAACATCTATTTTTCACTGGGTTTCAATTTTGCTGATTTACCATTTTAAGCATATTCAGAGGGTTTTAAATTCACGGTTTTATCATTTAGATAATGTGTTCTATGCTAAATTTTACACATTCACTGGGTTTTAATTTAGCACATTTTCCAGTTAGCGAAATAAGCAAAATTAAAACCCAGTGAATAATTAATCTTTTTACAGTATTATAAAATAATTGTGTATTTAGCTTTAAAAATATACATCTTCTACATTTCTGTTCTTTAACATTTATGTTAATTAATATTATAGTACATAAATGACATGTAGAGTATTTTCTATATATAGACGTATAAATCATGTTTTAATGTGCCTGCGTAATGCAATTGTTTCTATTGGAGTTGTGCTTCTAAGAAAGGAATATTTGCACTAGTATTATTGTTTTTATGTAGTAAATTCATGTGATATTGAACAAAGTATATTGGATCATCTTGGTTTTCCAAATTCCAAATATTTTCTTTTCTTTCTCGCTTGTTTAGAGAGGGCGCTATTTCTGGAATGAGTCACCGGTATGATAATTATTTCTCGCTATTTGCACTGTTCCTTGCACATGCATATTTCTTTACCTCATGGTTGTAATGTACTCCGCCTGTATTTCTGACCCATTCACCACATTTCAACAACCTGAGATCACTCCACCTGTATTTCTGACCCATTCACCACATTTCAACAACCTGAGATCACTCCGCCTGTATTTCTGACCCATTCACCACATTTCAACAACCTGAGATCACTCCGCCTGTATTTCTGATCCATTCACCACATTTCAACAACCTGAGATCACTCCACCTTTCTGTTTCAACTCAGTTCACCACCGTATATACATATACATATTCGTACTGTTAGTAGCGCATAAGCTCACATAAATTCCTATGATTTTCTATGCATTAGGCATTAGGCATTAGGTCATAAAACCAAGTGACATGAAGTCTGCAGAAGAAACAATCTTTAGTGCATGCATAATTAGATTAGATGAAAAACCATGTGAGATCATTTGCATATTTCAGGTACTTAATAATGTATTAGTCAATCATCCTTCTTATTGAACTGGAACAATGAACAAGGTGTCAGGCGTTGTCATCGGTTACCACGCTGATAAAATCCAAATAAAGCAGAAAGGAAACCAACTCTATCACATACAGGTATCATATTGATTCCTTTTTAAATAGCATCCATGCTGGAATTTGGAATTCTTTTTATAATGGATTTTAAGTATTTTTTGAAAAACATAATCTGCAATGCATCATGGGATGTATAATTCACTTTGCTCTTCATTTTTTGGATACTTTAAATGCAGCTTTTGGTGAAAAAAAATATTTAAATTTTAATATCAGATTGGTAAAAAAAAATTTTTCTTCATTATCCAGTTACATTAATTTCTGTGTATAAATTTAGAAATATCATATAACCTCTCAATTACGAGTCTCAATTTACTTATGCATCATTTTGAATTCGTGTTTTCACAAATTTTAATCTTGAGAAAGCTTGGAGAATCAACTGAACTCCACTGTTGAAAACACAATAGACACAACTCTGTATTGTTAAAATTATATTCTTTTGAAGTTACCGCTTCAACAAAGGGTTATCCTTTGATGTTAACTTTTAGGAATTAAGAATTAGAATTCTCATTTTTTGATCAGAAATCAGTTTTACCAAATTTCCAATCAAATTGACCTAGTGTATGGGGGAGGAATATTGGAATTGCCTTGCATGTAATAAAATAAAAGGGAAGATAACATGTTTGTCCGATGGCAATGTTGCCAATGCTGGTACATATATTTTTGGAGATATTTTTGAAAAAAATTTACATATTTGGTATTTCAAAAATGTTACTCAATAGGTTGCACCACAGTCATAGTGATAGAGGGACTGTGCTTGAAACCTATCCACTTATAGCCATTGTTAGCCCCCGTTCAAACAAAGTCCGAAAACGGGCACTTATAATTCGGTCTCCGTGCGTCCGTGTGTTTGTCAGGAGTCATATTTCAGAATCCTTTAGACCGATTCCATTCATTCTTTGCATGTGCTTAGTACTTTATTGTGGGACATATGCACATGCAGTGGTTTGGCGATTCGATTCAAAATGACCGATGGCAGCCATCTTGTTTTTTGAAAATGCCGTATTTTGAACATGCTTTGTCAATTTTCATTCAAATTTGGTACATAGATTATACATGTTAGGATACATGTCTTCCGACAGTCAGTGCATCCGTCCGTACGTACGTCAATTCGTGCGTCCATCTGTCCAGAGTCATATTTCAGAATCCTTTGGACCGATTCTGTTCATTCTTTGTATGTGCTTAGTACTTTATGTGGGACATGTGCGTACGCAGTGGTTTAGCGATTTGATTCAAAATGGCTGACTGGCAGCCATCTTGTTTTTTGAAAATGTTGTATTTTGGACATGCTTTGTCAGTTTTCATTCAAACTTGGCACATACTTTATACATGTTAGGATACATGTCCATGACAATTTGTTTTAAAATCGGATCAAGGATGGCTGATTGACAGCCATCTGAATTTTTGGCCTTACTACTATATTTCCAAGATTTATTTACCATTTTCATTCGTATTTGGCACATACATCATACATGTCACTTTGTTTCATAATCAGATCAAAGATGCCCGAATAATGGCTGTTTTTATTTTTGGCCATATTACTATAGCTCTGTCACCCATGTATCATTTTCATTGATATTTAGTATGTCATAAATGGATACATGTACAATTTGATCAAATATGGCTGACTGGCAGCCATCTTGTTTTTTTTTTAAATGTGATAACTTGGACATGCTTTCACTTGTGATCTATGTTTTTCTTTGCTATGTCTTAAACCGGAGGGGTCGTCACGCAACACATGTTCGAATTTGATGTAAATAATCAATCTGTTGTATCTGCCACTTGGGACTCAAGTTTCAAGGACACACTTGCGACAACCCCTCCACTTTAATATGAAGAGCACAAAGAGAACTTTCAAAAATTTAATGGGAACTGTGTCATTTTGAATGACTTGTTCTTAAGCTAGCAACCAGTGAAATCAATTATTCACTGTGCTTTCATCTAATATGACTAATATGTTCATATAATCTGTCAATGTTTTACCTTTTCGACTTCTTCTTGAAAACTACAAGCCTGAATGCTTTGATACTTGGTATATATGTACCTTCATGATGATATCTTTAATTCTCTAATTTTGGTGAATATTTTTGTCATTTTTGGTAAAAACTCCTATTTAGCTCCGCTGTCGACAAAGTCAACACAGCAGAGGTGTATATTTTACTGATTGTTCATTGTCATCCGTCATCGTCAACTTTACAATTTCAACTTCTTCGAAATCGCAAGTCAGAATGTTTTCAAATTTAATGTGCAAGTACCTTGCATGGTTCTATCTCAGATTTTTTTTATTTCATGTCAAAATTTCTAATTCTCTAATTTTGGTGAATATTTTTGTCGTTTGTGGTAAAAAGTGATATTTTCGAGTTCTTGTTAAAAACCGCAAGTCCAATTGCTTTGATATTACATATATCGGTACTACACATGGACCTCTCTCAGATTTGTTTCTTTTGTGATGGTATCTTAAATTCTCTAATTTTGGTGAATATTTTTGTAATTTTTGGTAAAAAGTGATATTTTCGAAAAACCGCAAGTCCAATTGCTTTGATATTACATATATAGATACTACATGTGAACCTTCCTTAGATTTGTTCATTTTGTGATGATATCTTTCATTCTCTAATTTTAATGATTATTTTTGTCATTTTTGGTAAAAAGTGATATTTTCAAATTCTTGTTGAAAATAGCAATTGCTTTGATACTATTCGTATTGTTCATTTTCTAGTGATAGTGATAGTTCTTTAATTGAAATATGTATTGCTAACAGCGGAGCTATCTCAGCCGACAGGCTGCTTGTTTAATTAATTTAAATTTTTTTCCCATTTTTACTTTATATGCTTCCCATAGCACTGACATTCACAATAAACCCATAGAATGATCACTCCAACATTTGTGGGAAATTTATAAGAAGCTGAACATGGCTATCTTAAAATGACCACCACATCATACTGCTAATGAAACATTGCACTCCCATACTACACTACTATTTTTATTTTCATTGCCAACCAGTATGTCAATGTCTGATAACAAATGACACTCTGATCAGCACTACCTTGTGATTTGCTGTGACATTGTTACTCATAAGTTGTTTTATCAACACTGACACATACAAGTGTATTTAATAACAACAGCAGTAAACACAATTATTTTATCTTCAGGTGTGAACTATCTGTTCTTGTCAACCAGGCACTACTCATGTTCAAAACGTAACCAAGTGTGAAGGTCTGTATTTATATTGACATGAGTGTTTTGCCACTTGATATCTCTCCCTATGACTTAGAATGATGACAGGTGATGCAGGAATGTTAGACAGTAACTGCGGTTGCTAGGTTACACATGATTATTGATGTCACCCTGATATGAGGTCAAATTGATCACCCTGGCAGGTGGCAACTGCTGCTCTACAATTTGAAAGTTTATACTTTGCCATAAAGTGTGATGCTATTTCAAAACAAAGCTTGTCATGAAACCAATCTTTGCCAGATGTTATGTATTTATGAGGGATGAGGGCTAATGGAACAGTCTTATTAGTTACTTTCCTTTTGCATGATCTCTCATGTTCTCCAGATGTCCTATCGTCAATTGATTATGTACACTTATGTTTCCCTGGGGTAGTTTGCCTTCTACTAATTCCATGAATTTGTATTGCTTATTTTATTGATCATTTTGAAGTTACTCATCTATATTTGCTTAAAAATACATGTACAATAATATTTCTTCTTTGAGAAAATTTGTCACTGTCCAGTCTCTTTCTGTCACATTCAGTAGCCATTTTAATTTTTCTTTTGTTGATTTCCTGAGGTCTACACATGTATCCTGTTCTGTCTTTGCAGCAGGTGTTCATTGTGAACACAAATGTTGTATTGATTGATTATATCACTGCTTACCATGTCACACACAATGATATCGTCTTTTGAATTAAATAAAACAAAATGTCCGAAATCATCTGGTATGACTGTATGATGGAATGGGTTTCAATCACGGCAAGGTATTGCTTATTGTATGTGCTTAAATGTGATCCTCATGATGTAATCTGCATTGCGTACCTAGCCCACTCATTTTACGATCTTTGTTGTTTTTATCTGATGCTCCCTGAATCTTATTTTATTATCAGTTGCCTTTGAGATGTTTGAGTGCAATTTTATCTGATACTTTTATTTTATCTTGTGGTTCACCATTTCAATTATGAAAATCCTGTCTGGGATTTGATATTGCAAATATAAAATTTTACTTCTGTCATTGGCAAAGTTGACGAGAGGTCTTTGTATTACTGATTATTACTGTCTGTCAACTTTCATATTTTTTACTTTAAGTTTCATACTCAATACAATTATCTTGCATGGCTCTTCTTATTCCTATTTTTGTCATTTTGGATAATATATGCTATTTCCGAATTATTTTTGAAATCCTTTATCCCAATTGCTTTGGGATATATATATATATATATATATTATTTTTAGATACTCAGTTGCATTTGTTAATTTTGTGACTTTAGTGAATGTTTCTTGTTATTTTCGGTAAAAAAAAAGTATTTCCGATTTATAATTAAAAATGACTAGCGACTAGCTAGATTTTTCAATGATATTGTATATGTAGGTATTAAGGTGGAACTCTTTCAGATTTGTTCATTTTGTGATGATACCTTCAATTCTCTAATTTTAGTTAATATTTTTGTAAAAAAAAATTACTTGTTATTGAAAAGTGGCTTGCCCAGTTGAGTCTATATTTTATATGTAGGCATGATGATAACTTTAGTTCTATAATTTCTAATGTGTTTTTGAAGACTATTATGCGGATTCTTTTGAGATTTTATATGTAGGTGCTATGAATGGACCACTGTTAGATTGATTTGATTCATCAGATTAATCCATTTAGTTTTGATAACTTCAATTTTCTCAATTTATTGAATTTTATTTTATTGAAAATAACTAAACTGATTTGATATTCATTTCTCATTATGCATCTCAAACAGTAGAGCTACGGTATATCAGCTATATCTGTATAAGAAATACAGTGTAGATACATTCAAAATATTTCAATGCTTTAGTAGGTTTTATTATTCAATATAATAGATATGTTGTAATTTCTATAAACCAAATTAACCGTTTTAATATGCCTATTATGCTAGTAAGGAAGTCAATTTTGTTAGTGGCCATAACTGAATTTTATTGACTTAATTCGTCCTTAGCAAGGCACTGTGCAGTTTAAAGATAGGCAATGAAATGTCTTATTATAAGGCACTGTGTCAATTATTTTGTCCACAATGCACAATCTGTTCAAAGTCAAAAAGGTAAAAAAAAACAGGACCCAAATAAGAAAGGTTCAGTGCAACGTTTTTCAAACCTGTTTCCCTTGGTTTCAAATTGAACACTGCATTAGTCATATTTTTAAGACTTGGCACTCATTCAAAATGATTGCCTGAACAAAGTATTCAGGAATATTATGTACAAAATTAGTGCAAATAACACAAGGATTGTCATGACAATACACCTGGTCAGTTCTGTGATGTTTATTCCAACGTTTCGCCCTAGAAATAGGGCTTCTTCAAGAAAACTCTGTTGGGATGCCGTGAGATGTAAATTGGCATGAATAAACATCACAGAACTGACCAGGTGTATTGTCGTGACAATCCTTGTATTATTTGCATATTATCAACCCGCAATACTAGCTACTGGGGATCGTCTGATTTAATATTGTTGATTATTACAAAATTAGTGTTAGTCAATGTCTCTATAGCAACAAGCTGAGATTTTCTTCTCGCTTTTACTGTTGTGTAAGAGTTTGTACATTTTAGTTTTATAGGAATCAATGAATAAATCAATGAATAAATTATAAATATAAAAACCATACTTTAATTCTTATTACAAATATTACTAGTTCAATGCTGTTTTCTCTAAAAATACAAAATGTTTATATGTTTCAGGACTATCGTTTACTGCGCTACATTAAACATTTATGATATGCACTACATTGTATCAGTAAACAAATAAAGATATAATATCACACATTTAAAAATAGAGTAACTGAATAAGAATAGTAAATCTGCAAATCATGAAAGGGTTTATTTTAGGAAAAATATTATCTCCTACAAAAAATCTCAAGTATTGTTGATTTCGTTATTTTCTTTCCAAGTGAGAGAAAAACCTAAATTTTGAGTTTACAATTCTGATCATGTAATGTTTTATTTCTTCTGCTGTGTGAGTTTAAATTCCTATTGTTCTTGAATGCTTTGTTTGCCATGCAGTTCTATTGTGGTAAAGCTATGACTATGCTTTTATTGATATTAATATCAAAATTAAATTTATTTAGTAAGGTAAAAAGTATTGGCCATTGTTATTTAAATAATTAGTCTATTGTTATGCAAATTATGCAGTTATATATGAACTCATGCAGGTAATCATGGCTGTTTAAGTCTATTAAATACAGTTATATCTCACAGCAAATAAACCAAAAATAATTTGATCTGCTTCATAATTCTGAAACTGACATGCTATATGAATTACTTTAATTAATATACATGTAATTTGAATATTTCTTACTTCCTTCTCTCTTTACAGTGGTAATTAATATCTGAAAATTAAACTGTTTCTCATGTACATGTACAAAGTCATAAGATATTTACAGCAGTGTAATCTAAAATCTAAAATCAGTGACAATAATGTAAAAACAACATCAACATAGGCAGTTCAGTTAGCAATTTGGTTATTGTACCATTATGCATGTGTTGCTAATAGAGAAAGTACATTAGTTTAAAGTAGAGTATATGTTTTACCATATCTCATAAGATTAGTAAATTAGTCTGCTGTTATGTCCATTGATTATAATAATACAGTGGACAAGCTATCCTCATTAACATTTTGTTTAAATACATTGTTGTAATAACAAGCAATGTCATTATGCTAATGATATGTGCAGACAGCAGAATTAATCACCACCTAGGGAGTTTATTGTATGTATCCTCTAGGCTAGTGAGCATTGCTTCTGTCACTGTCAAGGTAGTCAAATGTGGTTGTCCTTGCTGTGTGCTTTTCTGACAAGCTGGAAAGGTTTGTGATCTAAATGAAAGGTTAGTTTAATGTCAAATTGCTGTTAGAATGAAGGTACATTTCATGTCATGTTGACAGTGAACATATTTTAATTCAGACTTTTAAAATAATTTTTTTTATAATATCTGATCATGTATATTGTATGTGTTTTCGATTTTGTTTGTTATATCCTACATTTATAGTTATTAGTACCTGACACTCCATGCATAGGGTTATGGTTTTCATTATATATCACCTATTTTGTACCTAACATAATATAAAAATAATGATATTAAAAATTTACTACTGTGTTATTTTTATCTTTATGCATCTATGCTACTCATATAAAATTTATGCAGTATATTAATTTTTTGTTTTATTTACATTCCCGGGAAATTATATAGAGTTTTTTTTTTAATACTTTGCCAAATTCCCTGTATTTTTGTTCTGGTTATTGATTTTTATTGTCAACTTTTGGCAGGTCAAGTTCACCATGTATAATGTGTTATTTTTTTAATATTTAAAAGCTGTTATGTTAAAATAACGATATCATTATAAGAGCATTTCCAATAATTCAGTTTAAGGGGGGGAGTGAGTGAGTAAGAATGTACTTGGTATTGCTTATTATTTCATTAAGGAATTTGTATGTAGCATACAGAGGTCACCAGGTCAGTCTTCACTGCATTATTTTACTATAATTAACCTATGTATTTCAAAAAAATAATTAGATAATTGAGGTCACACAAATTCAATTTAAAGATGTATGCAATCTAACTATTTCCTGTGATTAGTTTGTGTCAAATTCATATGTAAAGCTTGGTTTACAGTTTGTTGTAGGTTAGCACATAGATTTGTAAAAGGTGTGTTCAGTATGTGTGTGTTGTTAATTCCATATTGTATGTGTATGTGTGTGGTTTAAGTTTAGGTTAAATTTTTATGACTGAACGCTTTCACACCCACATTATGACTAAAGTGTTTATTTCGAGTGGGGTCACATCTGTTACATACACAATTATAGCATTGACCTTTAACCCTAATACTGAAATGGATGTGTTCAATTCTACATCTGCAGTAAGTAGCATCTTACATCGTTGTCTAATACTGGAATGTTTTACCTTGCATTACATTATTAGTCCCCAATCGAACGCAATTCGAAAACGAGGATTCATGGATTGACCTCTGTGTGTCCGTGTAATCGTATGTGCATCCCTGCATGCAATGCATGCATGCATGCGTTCGAACCTGTATCGTAGACATGTATGGACCAATTACATTCAAACTTCATACATACATCATACATAATATTATACATATGCACATCACTTTGTATCACATTCTGATTCAAAATTGACAAATATCAGCCATTTTTGTGCTAAAAAAATCGTCAAATATCAAGCATTTCTGGTATTTATGGATTGATTTTGTTCAAACTTGTACATACTTTAGACATTATGGGTTCCTGATGCACGTCATTTTATAATAAAAATGAACGACTGATGGCCATTTTGTTTTAATGAATGCAGTTTTAGTGCTATATCTCTGCCATGCTTTGACTGATTATGTTCGAATTTTATATATTCATTATACATCATATTATAGACATATATAGATATACATGTATATAGATACATGTATATTCAAAATGTCTGATTTTGTTTTATTTAATTAATGCTGTTCCAGAGCAATATCTCTCAATATAGACAAGTAACGCGTTTGACGATCAGATACAAGATGTCAATCATTTTAATTTTGAAATTCATATTTCTGACATGTTTATATTCCTACTATAATACTATAAACAAAACTATATATCTTAAATTCGATAACTAACAGGGACTGTGCCATGCATGGCTTGTTAATACTTTGAATATGTTATAGTTATATAACACCCTCTATATTATTCAGTAAACACAAAGCACATATGCAAATTAGAATATGCACCCTCTATATTATTCAGTAAACACAAAGCACATATGCAAATTAGAATATGCACCCTCTATATTATTCAGTAAACACAAAGCACATATGCAAATTAGAATATGTACCCTCTATATTATTCAGTAAACACAAAGCACATATGCAAATTAGAATATGCACCCTCTATATTATTCAGTAAACACAAAGCACATATGCAAATTAGAATATGCACCCTCTATATTATTCAGTAAACACAAAGCACATATGCAAATTAGAATATGTACCCTCTATATTATTCAGTAAACACAAAGCACATATGCAAATTAGAATATGCACCCTCTATATTATTCAGTAAACACAAAGCACATATGCAAATTAGAATATGCACCCTCTATATTATTCAGTAAACACAAAGCACATATGCAAATTAGAATATGCACCCTCTATATTATTCAGTAAACACAAAGCACATATGCAAATTAGAATATGTACCCTCTATATTATTCAGTAAACACAAAGCACATATGCAAATTAGAATATGTACCCTCTATATTATTCAGTAAACACAAAGCACATATGCAAATTAGAATATGCACCCTCTATATTATTCAGTAAACACAAAGCACATATGCAAATTAGAATATGCACCCTCTATATTATTCAGTAAACACAAAGCACATATGCAAATTAGAATATGTACCCTCTATATTATTCAGTAAACACAAAGCACATATGCAAATTAGAATATGCACCCTCTATATTATTCAGTAAACACAAAGCACATATGCAAATTAGAATATGCACCCTCTATATTATTCAGTAAACACAAAGCACATATGCAAATTAGAATATGTACCCTCTATATTATTCAGTAAACACAAAGCACATATGCAAATTAGAATATGCACCCTCTATATTATTCAGTAAACACAAAGCACATATGCAAATTAGAATATGCACCCTCTATATTATTCAGTAAACACAAAGCACATATGCAAATTAGAATATGTACCCTCTATATTATTCAGTAAACACAAAGCACATATGCAAATTAGAATATGCACCCTCTATATTATTCAGTAAACACAAAGCACATATGCAAATTAGAATATGCACCCTCTATATTATTCAGTAAACACAAAGCACATATGCAAATTAGAATATGCACCCTCTATATTATTCAGTAAACACAAAGCACATATGCAAATTAGAATATGCACCCTCTATATTATTCAGTAAACACAAAGCACATATGCAAATTAGAATATGTACCCTCTATATTATTCAGTAAACACAAAGCACATATGCAAATTAGAATATGTACCCTCTATATTATTCAGTAAACACAAAGCACATATGCAAATTAGAATATGCACCCTCTATATTATTCAGTAAACACAAAGCACATATGCAAATTAGAATATGCACCCTCTATATTATTCAGTAAACACAAAGCACATATGCAAATTAGAATATGCACCCTCTATATTATTCAGTAAACACAAAGCACATATGCAAATTAGAATATGCACCCTCTATATTATTCAGTAAACACAAAGCACATATGCAAATTAGAATATGCACCCTCTATATTATTCAGTAAACACAAAGCACATATGCAAATTAGAATATGCACCCTCTATATTATTCAGTAAACACAAAGCACATATGCAAATTAGAATATGCACCCTCTATATTATTCAGTAAACACAAAGCACATATGCAAATTAGAATATGTACCCTCTATATTATTCAGTAAACACAAAGCACATATGCAAATTAGAATATGCACCCTCTATATTATTCAGTAAACACAAAGCACATATGCAAATTAGAATATGCACCCTCTATATTATTCAGTAAACACAAAGCACATATGCAAATTAGAATATGCACCCTCTATATTATTCAGTAAACACAAAGCACATATGCAAATTAGAATATGTACCCTCTATATTATTCAGTAAACACAAAGCACATATGCAAATTAGAATATGCACCCTCTATATTATTCAGTAAACACAAAGCACATATGCAAATTAGAATATGTACCCTCTATATTATTCAGTAAACACAAAGCACATATGCAAATTAGAATATGCACCCTCTATATTATTCAGTAAACACAAAGCACATATGCAAATTAGAATATGCACCCTCTATATTATTCAGTAAACACAAAGCACATATGCAAATTAGAATATGTACCCTCTATATTATTCAGTAAACACAAAGCACATATGCAAATTAGAATATGCACCCTCTATATTATTCAGTAAACACAAAGCACATATGCAAATTAGAATATGCACCCTCTATATTATTCAGTAAACACAAAGCACATATGCAAATTAGAATATGCACCCTCTATATTATTCAGTAAACACAAAGCACATATGCAAATTAGAATATGCACCCTCTATATTATTCAGTAAACACAAAGCACATATGCAAATTAGAATATGTACCCTCTATATTATTCAGTAAACACAAAGCACATATGCAAATTAGAATATGCACCCTCTATATTATTCAGTAAACACAAAGCACATATGCAAATTAGAATATGCACCCTCTATATTATTCAGTAAACACAAAGCACATATGCAAATTAGAATATGCACCCTCTATATTATTCAGTAAACACAAAGCACATATGCAAATTAGAATATGCACCCTCTATATTATTCAGTAAACACAAAGCACATATGCAAATTAGAATATGCACCCTCTATATTATTCAGTAAACACAAAGCACATATGCAAATTAGAATATGTACCCTCTATATTATTCAGTAAACACAAAGCACATATGCAAATTAGAATATGCACCCTCTATATTATTCAGTAAACACAAAGCACATATGCAAATTAGAATATGCACCCTCTATATTATTCAGTAAACACAAAGCACATATGCAAATTAGAATATGCACCCTCTATATTATTCAGTAAACACAAAGCACATATGCAAATTAGAATATGTACCCTCTATATTATTCAGTAAACACAAAGCACATATGCAAATTAGAATATGCACCCTCTATATTATTCAGTAAACACAAAACACATATGCAAATTAGAATATGCACCCTCTATATTATTCAGTAAACACAAAGCACATATGCAAATTAGAATATGCACCCTCTATATTATTCAGTAAACACAAAGCACATATGCAAATTAGAATATGCACCCTCTATATTATTCAGTAAACACAAAGCACATATGCAAATTAGAATATGTACCCTCTATATTATTCAGTAAACACAAAGCACATATGCAAATTAGAATATGCACCCTCTATATTATTCAGTAAACACAAAGCACATATGCAAATTAGAATATGTACCCTCTATATTATTCAGTAAACACAAAGCACATATGCAAATTAGAATATGCACCCTCTATATTATTCAGTAAACACAAAGCACATATGCAAATTAGAATATGCACCCTCTATATTATTCACCAATTGTCATGCAAATTAGAATATGCACCCTCTATATTATGAACATGTCAGTAAACACAAAGCATTCACTGATTGTCATGCAAATTAGAATATGCACCCTCTATATTATGAACATGTCAGTAAACACAAAGCATTCACTGATTGTCATGCAAATTAGAATATATGACTCATACGAAGTGTAATTGCTTGATATTCGGGAGATTGACTTTATCTTGGTAGAAGAGGATGATTCACTATTCAATCCTTGTATTATATCGTCATAACATTTCACAATGTCTAACAACATTCATGAAGCTGTTTTGTTAACATCTTATAATATTATAAAAAAATCACAAGATTCACATTCACTAGAATGTGAATAAAATTGATATATTAGGACAGACATGCCATACTTCTGTACTACATTCTCAGGAATTGTTACATACACCCCTTAAATGTTCATGGGGCACTGTGTCCATCACAGTTTTTTTTTTTTTTTTATCCTAGAATCTAACTTTAACTGTAATACAATAAAAGATAACATTGGCATACAGACTTTGTAACAAGGGAAAAGCAAAAACTGGGTTTAAACATTAAAATCTTTCTACTTATTTTTCTTTGATATCTTTCAGCTTGGACTTGTAGAATTACAAGGGCATAATCAGAGCAAAAATTTAATTTGCCTCTGAAAGGTTTCAAGTAGTAGTCAAGTACAAATGTCAATGAATGTACACAAGATATGGCATAATATCTTTCAATTGTTTTAATAATGATTAATATAATGCAAAAAGAACTAGCATATTTATGCCGCCATCTTGAATTTCACCGAAAAGTGTTAGGGGCTCCTACACTACAAACTTATCACGAGACATACTATAAAAATAGGTTTAGTACAATTTCCATGGCAAGATAGAGATTACTTGAATAGTATAAACTTTTATATTGTATGTGTAATTGATTTCATATTATATGTTTTGCATCATAGTCATTATAGAAACAATATGTCACTAGGGACAAAGATTACATGGAGTTAGTGCAGTGATACTTTGTTTTATGCACTCTAGGGTTTACCTGGTAATTTGACTGTAAGTGAGTTGCCTTTGTTAATTTATTTGAAGTCACCTTTGTACTAATATTGTGATTCTTGGTACATGTATGTGGTAATGGTTGGTCACATTGCAACACATGTACATTAATGAGAAAACCCACAATGCATCACCAAGACCAATGTCTTTTAAAGGTGGCTTTGTAAAATGTTATCAAAGATGGAATACTTGATATGATACCTGTTGGGTTATCCCACAAATATTGTGATATTTTAAAAATAAGTCATTGTGAGTACAAACCATCTGCATGATTTATTAAGGTACCGGTAGTTTTATTATAAAACATTATTTTGGTATGATTGATTGCCTACAGACATCTGTCTGTGTCATCATTAAGTTTCAACATTTTGTAAATTACATTTCTTCTTGATGACTCCTATATAAATTATGGGTAACCTCATTCTAATCTGACAATATTCTGACAATATCATCATTCTTAATTTTTATCAAATATTTTAGTGAAAAAACTATTCTAAAGACTTGTGTTCTTAAAAAGTATCAGCCTGATTTCTTTGATACTTTCTATGTACCTTGGGTAGATCTCTATTTCATTTGGTGATGATAACTTTCGTTTCTAATTTTAATGAATATTTGGTAATTTTTTGCAAAGATGATGTTCAATTGAATAGTTTAACAGCTCAGTGATAATGTTTTACAATTGCTTAAATGAGAATTTAGATCATGATGCAAGTTTTGAATAATTAATGTGACACATTATCAGCAGGGAATATAATTACTATCTTGTCTGGGACATTATTTCAAATATAGACATAACCAGTGATCAACATATTTAATAACCTTGTATGGTCATGTGACCTCATTAAAAATGCACAACTATCATATCTGGAGCAAAACTGCTTGTAATAAAGATGCTCGGGATATGTATCTCATTGCTTTTTTGTTGGACATGTAGTTCAGTGAAAGTGTACGTACAACAGTAATTGGGAAAATTATGATAAAGCTTTATTAGTCACCTTTATATATATAACCATGGTAACAGATTATCTCAAGTCTCATGTCATCAAGACATTTTAAATTTGGCAGCTGTGGAACCTTGTGGGCGAGTATAGGGATAGTTGGTACAAGATGATACTTACAGTATGATGGTTAACACACAACTGGTTTATTCAGAAAGACACTAAGCTATTAAATATACAGTACACAGGATGTAGTAATTAAAGTCAAACATGATCCAGATGTCAGGCGGCAGTTTAGCTTTGTATTTGATCTAGCTATTAAACTTGGTATCTGGGTTGTTACGTAATCGTAACATAGACATCATGTCTGTTCCCGACATTCTCCTGGCTATGGGCATCCGAAAGTAAACAAATTAATTTCGACAGTAAGGGTTGATATTGCGTTGTGTAGATTATTAAAATGATGACGAATAACAATCGGTAAATTATAATGATAGATAACGATAAAATAATATACTTAGTCTAGTAAACAATACTAAGTCGGGTAATACACTCGTAAGTGTATGTCAACATACCAAAAGTTCACGAAATAACGAAAATATTTCTAACGAATCACGATAACAAAAATCTAAGCCAATTGTTCACGGCATTCTACGTTATATATTGAGTAAAAATTCAAAGTCTTAATTGTCACATAAATCACTATGAAAAGTGTCCAGAATCTTCAACTTTGCAATAGTGGCAGCGTTGCGTTGAGGACGTTGTAAAACGTGTGGTACTTGGTTTCCACTAGTTTCGTTGTCGGCATTCCCGTCATCAGATGTATTTTCAACAGCACTGAGTTCAAGCGGATAAAGTTTACATATTGGACGGCTGGTTTTTCCCGTTTTCGTTCAAATGTCCGCCAATCTCACAAGTCCATCATTTCCAACATGTAGTTTTTCAACTTTAGCGAGCGGCCAGAGTAACCGTTTTTGAGTGTTACTGTGGACTAACATGATATCTCCGATTTTAATTCTATTGCTTGTCACATTGTTTTTGTTACTCTGGTGACGTTCTCGTCGCGCTAGAATATATTCCGTTAACCATCTGCGATGGAATATTTGGTGTAATTCGGCTAGATATTTTGCCCGTTTATTGGCTTCACTCGGTGTGGTGATCTCGAAGTCTGTGTCTGAGTCAATGAGTGTATGTGGTAATGGTGTTAACAATCTGCCGTTAATTAGATGTGATGGTGTCAATGGCTGAGGATCATTTATGTCGGTGGAAATGTGCGTAAGAGGACGATCATTTAGTACTGCCTCTATTTCACACACAAGTGTTACCAGTTCATTCATATTCACAAAAGCACGTCCCAACACTTTACGAAGACAGTTCTTTGTCATCCCAATGAGTCTTTCATAAAACCCACCAAAGTTAGGCGCGCGTTTGGGTATGAAGTTCCATGTTATTCCCTTCCCGGCAAGGAAGGATTTAATCTCGTTCTCATTGAATAGATTATTGAGTTCGTTATTAGCGGCACAGAATTTACTTTGATTGTCCGATATTATGATATGCGGATACGATCTTCTGGCGGCGAATCGGCGGAGGGCCCGTAAAAACGCGGCTGGTGTCAAGTTTGGTACCACCTCCAGATGGACCGCACGTGTAGAAGCACAAGTAAATAAGCAGATGTAGGCCTTCGTTTTGGTCCCATCATACCGTTTTATGTGTAATTCTCCTGTGTAATCCAAGCCGATTACACGAAAGGGCGGTGCTTGAGTCACCCTGTTGCTCGGTAGGGGCAGAGCTAGTGGTACTTCATAGGATTTACCGCCAAGTCTTTTACATGTTATACATTTATATAAGACAGACTTCACGGTTGATCGACATTTCGGTATCCAATACCGTTGCCTTAGTAATGTAACTGTAGATTCAACTCCTGAGTGTAGAGTCTGCGCATGCGTCTGAGTAATGATTAGCTGGCAATGGAATAGGGAATTTTGCATCATAGTCCACAGGCGCGTTATGAATTCGTCCTCCGCATCGAATAATATTCTCGTCGTCTAGATACAGCTTTAGTTGTCGCGCTAACGGGAAATTAGATTGTGATTTGAGAGCAGATTTCTCGTTGCAGTATCTCTGGTTTTGAACGGAATAAATCCACATCGTTTCGGCATGACACAGTTCTTGGGTAGTAATAGATCCTACGTCACATGTGGTTTTGTCACGTTTCAAGTTTGATAAGAACCTAGAGACAAGTGTGGTAACTCGTAGGAGTTTTGATAGCGACTGAAATCGATCAATGTCGATAACTTTGCTGATGTCACATGGTTTAGCTACGCAGATCTCAGTATTCAACTTGTCACAGGGTTTCAGTTTATCAACGTTCTCTAGTTCATCACGGTGACAATTTGTATTCATGTTTTTCACTGGTTCAAACTCATCTGTGATATTTAATTTGAGTACAGCATTTTCTGGCGCGTTGAATAGATCACATTTTGGCCATTTTCCGCTCTTAAGCCAATGTGGTCCTTCCCACCAAAGTTTAGAACGGTTAAGATCATTGGTAGTTATTCCGCGAGTCAGTAAGTCAGCTGGGTTTTCTGCCGTAGGACAGTATTTGATGTCGTCAAACGGACCGGCGCGTATTTCGCGTACACTGTTTTCAATGAAAACAGGCAGTGTTTTGTGACTTCTGATCCAGTGAATAGTGATTGGACTGTCTGACCACAGTACGCATTTGTTGATTTTGACATTTGTTAATGCCTTTATCACAAAATCGGCTAAACGGATTGCGATCGTTGCAGCAACTAGTTCTAAACGTGGTAATGTCATTGGTCTAACAGGGTTCACACGTGATTTCGCTATAACAATAGACATATGGTTTCCATTCTTTAGATATGCGACAGCTCCATGGGCTGTTGTTTTGCTGGCGTCCGCGAACACATGAAGTTCATACTCGTCTGTTTCAGTCTTGCTGTCAGTGAAAAATGTCCGATTCACGGTCGTTTCTTTCACGCTGTCAAGATTCTGGCGGATATTTCCCCATTCTTCGGTTAGGTCGGCGGAAATCGGTGTGTCCCAAGATAGACCCGCTTTCCATAGTTTTTGAATGAAAGATTTCGCTTTCACGTGAACTGGAGCTAAATATCCCAATGGATCAAACAAACGTGATGTGTAACGCACAATCTCGCGTTTTGTATGGAGATTGTCAGAATTTGTTTGCCCAATGTCCGTATTAGGATAGTGTATTGTGTCTTGATGGGTGTTCCATCGTAATCCAAGTATGTTGACATTACTTTGGGATTCAGCAGTTTTGTCCGTTTCTAACCGGTTACGCAACATGGGGTCATTTGTAGCCCATGATCTTAAATTAAGTCCGGCATCGCGCATCATTTCCTTAGATCGTTCGTAGTACTTTGTAGCGTCAACGGTGTTGTTCACTCCGGTTAATACATTATCCACGTAGATATTTAATTTTAGATCCTTAGAAATAGTACATTCTTGAGATTCTAGATGAGTTTTTGACTCCCGTGTGCGAAGCACAAAAGGGAGTCTTTGCAGTTACCCTGTCTGTATGTCTGTATGTATGTATGTATGTATGTATGTCACTTTTTTTGTTCCACCGTTATCTCAAGAACCACTAATCAAATTTTGGTGAAACTTGGTAAATAGATACTCTGGGATAATGCGCAGAGTTGATTAGGTTTTGGTAAAAATTTATGAATATTAATTACCTAATTTGCATGATAATTAGCTGATTTTTAGCTGTTTCAAGACTGTTCCACTGATATCTGAAGAACCATTAATTGGATTTTGATGAAATTTGGCACATGGATGCTCTGAACTAGTGCGCAGATTTGATTAGTTTTGGGTAAAAATCTATGAATATTAATTACCTAATTTGCATGATAATTAACTGATTTTAAGCTGTTCTATGACTGTTCCACTGATTTTTGAAGAACCACTCATTGGATTTCAATGAAACTTGGCACATGGATGCTCTGAACTAATGCGCAGATTTGATTAGTTTTGGGTAAAAATCTGTTAATATTATTAATTACCTAATTTACATAATGATTAATCAATTTTCGGTTTTTCCAGTGATATCTCAAGTACTAATCATAACATTTCAATAAAACTTGGTACATAGGTGTCATATGACACTGCACAGACCTGGTAGTTTTTAGGGTAATATCAGTACATATTAATTACCTAATTTGCATAATTAATTAATTTTCAGCTTTTGATATTTCGAGTAGTAATGATCACGTTTCAATGAAACTTGGTACATAGTTACTTGAGGACTGTGCAGAGACCTAATTAGTTTTTGGGTAAAATATTTGTGCATATTAATCACCTTATTAGCATAATTAGTTAATTTTCAGCTTTTCACCTGATATCTCAAATACTAATCATCACATTTCAATGAGAATTGCGACATTTTTTCTAGGACTATGCAGAGACCTGATTAATTTTGGGATAAATAATTGTGCCTATTAATTACCTAATTTGCATAATTAGTTAATTTTTTGCTGTTCTATGGCTGTTGCACTGATGTCTAAGAACCACTCATTGGATTTCAATGAAACTTTTAAAGAGTACCCATCACATTTCAATGAACCTCAGACTATGCACCATATTAGTTTTTGGTAAATATTTATGCTTCTTAATCACCTAATTAACATAATTAATTAATCATCGCATTTGAATAAAACTTGGTACATAAATGCTCTAGGACAATAGACAGCCTGATTAATTTTGGGTTAAAATCTGTTCATATTAATTCTCTAATTAGCATAATAATTAATATTTTTTTTGGTTCTAATCACATTTCAATGAAACTTGGTACATTGTGCAGACCTTTAGTTTTACACTTAAATCTGTTCATATTAGTTACCTTATTTGCATAATTAATTATCAACATTCAAAGTGAGAATCATGTGGTTTACAATCAATGATCCATGTGTTGTCATTAAGACCCGAGATATACTCATTGAGGTACTCAACCACCATCAAGAACCTTTTTTTTAGCTCCGCTGTCGACTTTGTCGAGCGGAGATTATCATATGAGTGATTGTCCATTGGCGTCCGTCGTCCGTGTTAATGTTTTACTTTTTCGACTTCTTCTTGAAAATTACAAGCCTGAATGCTTTGATACTTGGTGTATATGTACCTTAGGTAGACCTCTCTCAGATTTGTTCATTTCATGATGATATCTTTAATTCTCTAATTTTGCTTAATATTTTTGGTAAAAAGTGATATTTTCGACTTCTTGTTGAAAACCGCACGTCCGGTTGTTTTTATATTACATATATAGGTACTACATGTGCACCTCTTTCAGACTTGTTAATTTTGTGGTGATATCTTCAATTATCTAATTTTGATGATTATTTTTGGCATTTTTGGTGAAAAGTGATATTTTTGAATTCTTGTTGAAAACAGCAAGTCCCATTGCTTTGATACTATACATATTGTTCATTTTCTAATGTTATCTTCTGTTCTTTTATTGAAATGTGCATTGCTAACAGCAGAGCTATCTCAGCCGACTGGCTGCTTGTTTTTGTATTGACTTTTGTATGTATGTATGATGCTATGAATTTGACTGTAGTGTGAGTCATTCTAGATTAATTGACTTCTTTAAGCACATGTACTTAATGGGGTCATAACTGTGATTGTAAAAGCCACACATTATCTGTCATTTGCAAAATATTATATTGAATGTTGGCAACATTAATCTTTGTGTATAATAATTATTATTATACAATTGTCACCGTAACACCACAAGTTACAGCATGCTGTAATTTTGCGTATGGGGTATTTTCATTCTACCATATTAGGAAATGCAAATTCCAAATACATAAGCGTCCTCTACTATTGAAAATAAACATGGCTGCCACCTGAGTTTGATCGAACACCACACAAAGAAGTTCGCTGATTCTGTTCTAAACATTTTGAATTTCGGCATTCCCATGGTGTATCCAAAGGAAGGAAAAGATGTATAATAATAAGATTATTACGAAAATATGCACTCAGACTGTAGGCCAGGCATCAGCCTCTGCTGTGTGTCAGTCGATACTCCAGCTGTACTGTCACACTGTTTATAGTATATGACATTTCATGTTACATGGATGAAATAAAAATATGGGGTCATTGTACTCATTTCAGACTGAATTGATATCCAAAATTGTTGTCAGTGTCATAGGATGAAAGAATGATGTTTACTGTCTTAAAAGAGACAATGTTGATATCAAAAAGCATTTCAAAATGGCCATTATTTTAATGTTATTGTGTGCATATAAGGCTAAACATTTCAGGGAAATGAAAAGATGGGTCAGTTTTAGCGCATTTTTGACACACATATTTAGGTGGTGATAGGGCTGATATAAACCACATTGGAATTTACTAAATATAGCAGGGTAACACTCTTCATCATCTCTTTTAACTGCCCATATGGAAACTAGGTTGCAATCTCTATGGTGATTATTTGTTCTGCTTCAATAAAGACGATTTCCTTTGGGGTCAACACACTAAATATTTTAACTATAAAAACATCTCTGTTATTATGTTACTAATACAGCAGACTGCAGTTTTTATAACATTTTTTATGTGCATTTCGGTCACTACATCCATAAATGTCTGCTTCATCATCGATACAGGGTTAACTGAAAAGAACATTGGTGTATGAATATGTGATCTTCTCATTGGTGACTATGATCATCCTGTGTACAATCAAAGGTTATTTTTAGCTCCGCTGTTGACAAGCCAAGCTTATCATACCAGTGATTGTCCGTCGCCGTTGTCATCCGTCTCAATGTTTTACATTCTTTTGACTTCTTCTTGAAAACTACAAGCCTGAATGCTTTGATGCTTGGTGTATATGTATCTTGGGTAGACCTCTCTTAGATTTGTTCATTTTTTTCATTTGTTCATTTGTTCAATTCTTTAATTTTGGTGAATATTTTTTGCATTTTTGGAGAAAAGTGATATTTTTGACTTCTTGTTAAAAACCCTAAAACAAGCTTTATTTGTACCTTTCTTTTAAGAAGTACATTTATTTTACAAAGGTAGGTAGTATATTACAAATACTCTTAAGATTTTTGTTGACTTCATTAAAAAATAAAATCGTTTTTGTAGGATGGAAACTTTTTGAGGTCAAAGTTGAAATATCATATGATAAAAAATTAAAGCAAAAATTTCAAAAACCACCCAGAAAGTACTGTATCTTCCCAATCATCAACAAACTTCTGTCGTTCTGATTTATTTCCGGTGTGTGAAAGGTCACATGTGGGAAATACACATGTTTGTCAGTCACTCATTGAAATTGGTAAATGGTATGAAGTATAACAATTTTCACCCTATGTACACAGCCCTTTTAATGACAGCAAGACTCATCCAATTACTTTGATCTTGTTTAATCATGTTTTATCTGTATGTTTATTAGTAAGACAAAGGTTTGAAAGGATTTTAACACATTATAACACCAAAAGAAAACTTTCTCAAGTGCTTCATCCTGTGTTAGTATGTCCATGGAACTATAAACCCCAGGAAGAACAACGAAACTAAGAGGATTAAAAAAACCTTTGTCTTAGTTTATCTTACAGTGCTTTCGCTTTTGTTTCCACAACATTAGTCATACTCCATTTTAGTTGCCACCGATACGCCCGTATCAACCGCTTTGCTGGAAACGGAAAACTTGAAAAAAAATTTTTATATCTGCGCAGTAAAATATTTCGTTCACTACGTATGCGCAAACAAGTCGGTCTGCAGGGTGACCTTCAGTGTACCGGAAATCATGCAACGGGTCAGAGTTTTAGCGAGTTTTCATAATTTTCAATGTCGTTTTTAGATTACTTCTTGTTTTTTTCAACCCTCGAAAAAATAAGGTTGCGAAAGTTTGCGAAACATGGGGTTTGGTATGCTGTTTGTTGTCGAGATATCCCGACTTATTTTGTGTTTCCCTTCGATCGCCAGAAGTGGCAATGTGTTTTTGTTTTTTTCGTTGAATGTTGCTCATTTATCAGTGTTTTTGTCTTGGCGCCATTGTTTTTTTATGCTATAACCGAAACAATTCGATCACGTGCTCTCCCGAAGTCGCCCGATTGACTTCGAAAATGACCGATAGTCGGAGATAAACGTTCATTTGCGTAAATCAGCTTATTTTTTAAAGCGACGAAATAAACAGTCAAAATAAACATTCAACATCGCGGCAACTATCATAGTTCAAAGGAAACGAAGTGGTTGTTCTTCCTGGGGTTTATAGTTCCATGGTATGTCCATGTGTTTACAGACTTCCACTTTTGTGGACTGACTTTGGTCTTGTGTGTTAGATTTGCAGGATTCCACCCTCATAGGCTGATCTTGTTTCATTGTGAGTCTGTTTACAAATTTCCATTTATTCAATGGCACTGTATAACAATGACATCATTTGTTTCCATTTCTGCCAACCAACATGCAAATGTCTTTTCACTGATCATCACTATCTCACAATCTACTGTGACAACATTATCCATATAATATGTTTATATACATGTATATTTAAAGGGGCAGTTCCAGTTAAACCTAATCTCACAACAAATTTACTTTCTAGATTAAAATTACAATGGATAACAAAAGATAGATTAACTTTGTAAACAACATAAGCAATAGTGTCCCATGATTCTTTGGTGCAATCCATGGGATTGAGCGGTTCCCCTTTAAAGTGCCTATGCAATGCCCACCCCCACGTTCCCCATTTTAGATCTGTGTCCCACTGAAATGGGCAGTTATTGATTTTTTTTGCTGAAAATGATTACTCGTATCCAAGTAAATTTGGGATATTTCTCGTGTTGTAGCCACGCCCACCTATCCCGAAACGGTCGATTGTTTCCGGATTTCCGACTCTCGCCGAAAGTGCGCCACCAAATGCCAAAATGTGAGAGGAAGTCATACCCCTGAGCCGTAATAACACTGGTCATTAATAATAATAATAATAATAATAACTTTATTTAATTAAGCGCAACAATTCCAACATATGAAGATCAAAGGCGCTGATACAATAAACAATCAGTCAAATATTAAAAGCACATTTAAATAAGTGCGTCATTCAGTATACTTTTAAAGGATATACATTTTTCGGTCGGCGTTTTTTTTCTACTTTTTTTGTCTATTTTATTTTTTTGAGAGAGAGTTTTTAGATGTTGTGTTGTGGGCAGCTGCAGTGAAACGTATAGTCACAGTGTAAGTATTCACACGTTTCTAATCGATCCGAAGGTGCAACATCAGTGGAAGAAAGCCACTTAACCTCAGATTCCTTTTTTTGTGGAAAAACTGTTCTCGTCCATGTAAAAAACAACCAGGTTTAAAAAGAAACGCCGACAACATAAACCTGGCGCAACACATTTGAAAGAAATAGATTCCGGACCATGATCACCGAGGAGGATTTCAGAAGAGAGAGAGACGTCCGGCAAGTGTTTCAAATGAGTTGACTTTTTTGCGATCCTGATTATCGTTTTATAGAGACCATTTAGTCCCTGTTAAGTAAAAGGTAGCAATAATTTTGACAGTGACACGAAAACGGAGCGTCGACAAACAGGAAATTACACAGCCCTTACACACTGCTAATTGTTTTCATTTTCGAAGGCTAAAAGTTTCTGAATTGTTTGGTGATTGGTGTTGAATGTCGAATTCACACCTCTGTTCTTTTTTTACCTCCATGCTTACAGCTTAATCTGCGCACAGTCCCTCTATCATAGTGATAGAGGGACTGTGATCTGCGTAATAATTTATGAAATAAGAATCCGGGCTTGGTCAATGTGTTTCCACCAAATAAAGTTTTAATATGATGTTATAATTATGACAATCACGCCATGGATCACGCTAACTCGAATCCACTCTGAATTTATCTGTATGTGTGTCGATCTCGATTATTTTTGTTATCCAATTAAACGCCGCTTTTAACGCACTTGCCCTCGTCGTGACCCGACGCGTTCACCTATTTCAACAAAATTTCAATTTATTTCCACGCGGCTGTCATTTATTTAGTAACTGTGATTTGTCGTTTTTTTTTATTATTTTATAGTGATTACTATAGTCTAATGTTTAGAATGTCAAAATATGTTCTCTTTTATTTTGAATGTTTTACTCAGACAATCGATGAAATAAAACAGTGTAGTGACGTGCCTAGTAACCTGCTAAATAACGAGATAATTACGACGTAAAATTCTATTTTGTTCAGCGACAGTACAAACGTGCGCCGGTAACTGTGACGATCACGGTGACTAGCTACACCAGAACGGACATATTTAACATCTAACTCAATCCCATGCAACAAAAAATGATACTATGTGTTCATTATGGTCCATTCTTCCTCGACGAACAAGTACATAAGTGAAAATTTAGTCAAAGACGAGAAAACTGCACAAGAAATTTGCCTTATTTACACGTATCGGCAATGCAAGCTGCCATGCGACTTCCCCTTCTGACGTCACAAGGGGAATTTCTGTATACAAATAAGAAGCTAATGAGGAGCCTCGTTTTAAAATACACAAAAATAAAATTGCCGTAGATTGAGTTTAAAACACATTTTTTCACTCAAATAAAATAATTCATGCTTAGAAACATAAAAAATAATAATATTTATGTATCAGTGGATAATTTTAGGCGTGAAAATAGCAGCCATTTCACAGGCACTTTAAGCATAGTGATCAATGCTGTTATTTTAATGTGGAATGTAGTTAATAATACCATGGAGGTAGAAAAGAGAAGGAGTGAGGACGCTATTGTTTCCGCTGGTTTCATAATGCTTTGGATTTATTTACTCAGTACACATTGTAAATATTTGGCAAACACCCTGTCAAGTGTCACCGTTAATCGGCTTACGTGTTTCGGCTGTATTCGGAAGCTTCACGAAGATTCTGGACTCACTGCACATGCCCAAACAAATAACAATAATACAAAATGCAGCGAAAAATGTATGCTGAGTGTACTCAACTCCCCAAATCTATTGCAAAAACTTGAAACGGCACGATTTTCAACATCTGCACAGTTCTGCACACCGATGAAAAATGCCTCGTCAAAACATTTTGTTATAAACTTATCATGTATCTTTAAATTTCAGTGCGAAAATTTGCAGGAATAACACATCTTGGAAACGTCCGTATTCAGAATTTCCTTTGTGACCTGATAAAGGTCATTGCGCATGCACAATTCTTTTATTTATGGTTTGTGCATTCAATTTTATAGACGATGTTTAAACGGAATTTATTTTTTTCAGTTCTACTCTCGTTTTTTGTGTAAATAAGTGGCTATCATCATGTAGATAAAACGACTTCTAAACAAAAACAATAAGTGGCTTAATTTTTATAAGATTAACATGAGCTTAAATAGCGTCCTCACTCCTTCTCTTCTCTACCTCCATGATAATACCTACTACCTGTATATATGAAATGATGAGATGTACCAGTTTTTAGTCCCCGCTCAGGTGCAGCCTGAAAAGAAGACTTTATAAAACAGGTTTTGTCAATTTCCATTTTCCGCTTTCCGTCTCCAACATTGTCTAAGAAATTCTGCAGCAGATATCAGTGAAACTTGGCAGGTTGATGAACAAGTCTCTGCCGAGTATGCACGTAATTTTTTTAGCTCCGCTGTCGACTTTGTCGAGCAGAGCTTATCATATGAGTGATTGTCCGTCGTCGTCCGTGTCAATGTTTTACTTTTTCGACTTCTTCTTGAAAACTACGAGCCTGAATGCTTTGATACTTGGTGTATATGTACCTTTGGTAGACCTCTCTCAGATTTGTTCATTTTGTAATGATATCTTCAATTCTCTAATTTGAGTGAATATTTTTGTCATTTTTGGTAAAAAGTGATATTTTCGACTTCTTGTTAAAAACCGCAAGTCCAATTGCTTTGATATTACATATATAGTTACTACATGTGGACCACTGTCAAATTTGTTCATTTTGTCATGATATCGTCAATTCTTTAATTTTGGTGAATATTTTTGTCATTTTTGGTAAAAGTGATATTTTCGACTTCTTGTTAAAAACCGCAAGTCCAATTGCTTTAATATTATATATATAGGTACTACATGTGGACCTCTTTCAGATTTGTTCATTTTGTAATGATATCTTTAATTCTCTAATATTGGTGAAATTTTTTGTCATTTTTGGTAAAAGTGATATTTTTGACTTCTTGTTAAAAACCACAAGTGCAATTGCTTTGATATTACATGTATAGGTACTACATGTGGATCTCTCTCAGATTTGTTCATTTTGTAATGATAATCTTTAATTATCTAATTTTGGTGAATATTTTTGTCATTTTTGGTAAAAGTGATATTTTCTTCTTTTTAAAAACCACAATCATTTATGGTGAAAAATGATATTTTTGAATTCTTGTTGAAAACAGCAAGTCCCATTGCATTGATACTATACGTATTGTTCATTTTCTAATGATATCTTCTGTTCTTTAATTGAAATGTGCATTGCTAACAGCGGAGCTACCGGTATCTCAGCCGACAGGCTGCTTGTTTTTTTTCCAGATCTGAAAATCCTAAGTGAGTCTTTTTCAAGATTTTCATCCAAAATTACCTCTCCCTACTGCATTGACAGAGCAACTGAGCATGCTCAGAATAAATAATTAGCTTAGATTGTAATGCTCAGGTTTTTAGTGATGTCATAACCTTGATCTTCATCAGTGACAGATGGATCGTACCATTACCAATCTCAGTGGAAAATGTTGAGGGGTGTCAGGGCTACATTTTGATGGGAATTATAGTGGTGATAATGAAACAAACCCAGGTCCTGGTAATATACAAAGACCTGAATTAACAAAGAAGGCAAGTTGTTATTAAAGGTACATCAAGGTTTACTCAGATTTATGAATGCAGTTTTTTGAGCATGTATGAGACATAGTTTGGTTGCACTTGTGTACTCTGAGATTTTGGACTGGGTTAATGAAAGTAGAGTACATATTAATTCAATTGTTTGCAGATGTTCCATGCATTATTTTAACTTGAGTATTTTATAATTAAATAACTGGGGCTGTGACATTCATGTCTTGTTCTGAATTATGTCATTGTAATGTTTTAAAATTGTGTTATGTGTTTACTATGGTATATTTTATTTGAAACAATTCACATACTATGTAAAGTGTGTAAATAGACTTGTTCCAACCATTAGTGGGTCACATAAGGTCACCACAAAGCAAGCTTGTATACAGGATATACTTTGATAGACCTGGTAATCAATACCCATAAACAATAATTCAATTTACAAAAATAGTTCAGATTTAAAGTGATCTTGATATTAGTTGAGTGATACCCTATTCGGATGTACCATAAGAGAATATTAAGGAAATGATTGCCCAAACTTCTAGTTAATTGCCAGGCTGAACAAAATGGCTGTGGTGGTACCTGTCAGTTTATGGCTTGGGTTGTACCTGTCAGTGTATGGCTGGGCTGGTGCCTGTCAGTGTATGGCTAGGGTGGTACCTGTCAGTGTATGGCTGGGGCTGGTGCCTGTCAGTGTATGGCTAGGGTGGTACCTGTCAGTGTATGGCTGGGGTGGTACCTGTCAGTGTATGGCTGGGGTGGTACCTGTCAGTGTATGGCTGGGGTGGTACCTGTCAGTGTATGGCTAGGGTGGTACCTGTCAGTGTATGGCTGGGGTGGTACCTGTCAGTGTATGGCTGGGGTGGTACCTGTTAGTTTATGGCTTGGGTTGTACCTGTCAGTGTATGGCTGGGCTGGTGCCCGTCAGTGTATGGCTGGGGCTGGTGCCTGTCAGTGTATGGCTGGGGCTGGTGCCTGTCAGTGTATGGCTAGGGTGGTACCTGTCAGTGTATGGCTGAGATGGCGCCTGTCAGTGTATGGCTGGGGTGGTACCTGTCAGTGTATGGCTGGGGCTGGTGCCTGTCAGTGTATGGCTGGGGTGGTACCTGTCAGTGTATGGCTGGGGTGGTACCTGTCAGTGTATGGCTGGGGCTGGGGCTGGTGCCTGTCAGTGTATGGCTAGGGTGGTACCTGTCAGTGTATGGCTGAGATGGCGCCTGTCAGTGTATGGCTGGGGGTGGTGCCTGTCAGTGTATGGCTGGGGGTGGTGCCTGTCAGTGTATGGCTGAGATGGTACCTGTCAGTGTATGGCTTGGGTGGTACCTGTCAGTGTATGGCTGAGATGGTGCCTGTCAGTATATGACTGGGGTGGTGCCTGTCAGTGTTTGGCTGAGATGGTACCTGTCAGTGTTTGCCTAGGATGGTGCCTGTCAGTGTATGGCTGAGATGGTGCCTGTCAGTGTATGGCTTGGGTGGTACCTGTCAGTGTATGGCTGGGGTGGTACCTGTCAGTGTATGGCTTGGGTGGTACCTGTCAGTGTATGGCTGAGATGGTGCCTGTCAGTGTATGGCTTGGGTGGTACCTGTCAGTGTATGGATGAGATGGTGCCTGTCAGTGTATGGCTGAGATGGTGCCTGTCAGTGTATGGCTTGGGTGGTACCTGTCAGTGTATGGCTGAGATGGTACCTGTCAGTGTATGGCTTGGGTGGTACCTGTCAGTGTATGGCTTGGGTGGTACCTGTCAGTGTATGGCTGAAATGGTGCCTGTCAGTGTATGGCTGAGATGGTGCCTGTCAGTGTATGGCTGAGATGGTGCCTGTCAGTGTATGGCTTGGGTGGTACCTGTCAGTGTATGGCTTGGGTGGTACCTGTCAGTGTATGGCTTGGGTGGTACCTGTCAGTGTATGGCTTGGGTGGTACCTGTCAGTGTATGGCTTGGGTGGTACCTGTCAGTGTATGGCTGAGATGGTACCTGTCAGTGTATGGCTTGGGTGGTACCTGTCAGTGTATGGCTTGGGTGGTACCTGTCAGTGTATGGCTTGGGTGGTACCTGTCAGTGTATGGCTTGGGTGGTACCTGTCAATGTATTGCTTGGGTGGTACCTGTCAGTGTATGGCTGAGATGGTACCTGTCAGTGTATGGCTTGGGTGGTACCTGTCAGTGTATGGCTGAGATGGTACCTGTCAGTGTATGGCTTGGGTGGTACCTGTCAGTGTATGGCTTGGGTGGTACCTGTCAGTGTATGGCTGAGATGGTGCCTGTCAGTGTATGGCTGAGATGGTGCCTGTCAGTGTATGGCTGGGGTGGTACTTGTCAGTGTATGGCTGGGGTGGTACCTGTCAGTGTATGGCTTGGGTGGTACCTGTCAGTGTATGGCTTGGGTGGTACCTGTCAGTGTATGGCTGAGATGGTGCCTGTCAGTGTATGGCTGAGATGGTGCCTGTCAGTGTATGGCTGGGGTGGTACTTGTCAGTGTATGGCTGGGGTGGTACCTGTCAGTGTATGGCTTGGGTGGTACCTGTCAGTGTATGGCTTGGGTGGTACCTGTCAGTGTATGGCTGAGATGGTGCCTGTCAGTGTATGGCTGAGATGGTGCCTGTCAGTGTATGGCTGGGGTGGTGCCTGTCAGTGTATGGCTGGGGTGGTGCCTGTCAGTGTTTGGCTGAGATGGTGCCTGTCAGTGTTTGCCTAGGATGGTGCCTGTCAGTATATGGCTGAGATGGTGCCTGTCAGTGTTTGGCTAGGGTTGTGCCTGTCAGTGTATGGCTGGGGTGGTGCCTGTCAGTGTATGGCTGGGGTTGTGCCTGTCAGTGTATGGCTGGGGTGGTGCCTGTCAGTGTATGGCTGGGGGTGGTGCCTGTCAGTATATGGCTGGGGGTGGTGCCTGTCAGTGTATGGCTGGGGATGGTGCCTGTCAGTGTATGGCTGGGGGTGGTGCCTGTCAGTGTATGGCTGAGATGGTGCCTGTCAGTGTATGGCTGAGATGGTGCCTGTCAGTGTATGGCTGAGATGGTGCCTGTCCGTGTATGGCTGAGATGGTACCTGTCGGTGTATGGCTAGGGTGGTGCCTGTCAGTGTATGGCTGGGGTGGTGCCTGTCAGTGTAAGGCTGAGATGGTGCCTGTCAGTGTATGGCTGGGATTGTACCTGGCCAGATAGAATAAATGTGCAAGGTATTAGTTGTAAATCATTTGGGAATAGTTAGGTCACCTGGTAATAATAATAATAATAATAATAATAATAATAATGTATATGTGGCCTAAATTGTTATTAATTTGCAAATCCCTCACCAAAATAATTGGTCCTCCCTTTATCAATACTTTTTTTTAAATGTTTTAAACTGTAATTTAGTTTTAAATAATGTTGTATTGTAAATGAGAAGTTTTGCCCCAAGGGCAGTTAAAACTATAAACCAGTGTTGAGTCTGACTGCATGCATAGCTGACAGACGTCATAGCATATAAACACTGATACTATGCAGTGTACTGCACCATATACAGCTGTCTGTGTCTGTAAGAATCTGTAAACATAAGCTTCTCTGAGAATGCCTGCCTGCCTGCCTGTCTTTCTCTCGTAATCTGGATTACATTAGATGATTTTTGCAATGATAAGTCATTAGTATAAGGACAATGACTTCAAGGAAAACACATCATCATCACCGTCATAGCAAGGGTTACTCTGGGCAAAGTGAGTACTATATAGACTTGAAGACTTGTGTTCTTGTAATGTGAGTCTTCCGGGGTTCACCCATCCAGGCTACTTTATTGTGTACTGGATGCTTGTGTGGATTGGTCTGCTGATGTCTATTTCATTATCACAGCATGGCCATTCCCCACATAACTTGATTGCAGTGAAGTATGAACAGATATTTCATTGGCTGACATCCCAGTATTTATTGTGTATGGCTCTAGATTAACCTGCTATAGTAAGAACACCAGCCAGGCTGGGATTCACTCAGTCCCTACACATATAATAGTTAGTTCTCCATGTCACTGAAAAATAGATTGAATATCTTTCCCTGGCCTGAACTGACCTTGATGTTGTGAAGGCAGTTAGTTTCTAGAGTATCAGTTGAATGTCTATGAGTATCTGCTTAAATATTATGCTGTTAAAAACGTCTGACAATGAATACAATTTAGATAATGTTATCATAGTACTTCCACAAAGATATAGCAAATATTTTAAATTTGACCCCTGTAACTGTGTGCTGATAATGTCTACCACTCACTATATTTACTATTAATCAGTGGCACTCATTCACTTGCTACTGAGCTAGCTGTGACCTAAAAAGAACATTTGCTGGTTCAAATTGAATCAGGAAGTTAGACAGAAAGAAATCTATTTTCGATAGTTCAGCTGGATATTTTGATAATTGTTTGCGTGTAGGTTGCTGTGTTTTTGTGGTTATCAAGATGGATTACAATGAAATGAAAAATTTTACTTTCTCTGGGACTCTTCGAGGCAAGTTCTACAATATACTTGGTATTCTCTGCATAAATCCATGCTCTTTAATTTGTCATTCAATTTCTTGGCTTTTTAGCTCCGCTGTCGACTTTGTCGAGCGGAGATTATCATATGAGTGATTGTCCGTTGTCGTCGTCGTCCGTCGTCGTCGTCCGTGTCAATGTTTTACTTTTTCGACTTCTTCTTGAAAACTACAAGCCTGAATGCTTTGATACTTGGTGTATATGTACCTTGGGTAGACCTCTCTCAGATTTGTTCATTTCATGATGATATCTTCAATTCTCTAATTTTGGTGAATATTTTTGTCATTTTTAGTAAAAAGTGATATTTTCAACTTCTTGTTGAAAACCGCAAGTCCAATTGCTTTGATATTACATATATAGGTACTACATGTGGACCTCTCTCAGATTTGTTCATTTTGTAATGATATCTTTAATTCTCTAATTTTGGTGAATATTTTTGTAATTTTTGGTAAAAAGTGATATTTTCGACTTCTTGTTGAAAACCGCAAGTCCAATTGCTTTGATATTACATATATAGGTACTACATGTGGACCTCTCTCAGATTTGTTTATTTTGTAATGATATCTTTAATTCTCTAATTTTGGTGAATATTTTTGTCATTTTTGGTAAAAAGTGATATTTTCGACTTCTTGTTGAAAACCGCAAGTCCAATTGCTTTGATATTACATATATAGGTACTACATGTGGACCTCTCTCAGATTTGTTTATTTTGTAATGATATCTTTAATTCTCTAATGTTGGTGAATATTTTTGTAATTTTTGGTGAAAAGTGATATTTTCGACTTCTTGTTGAAAACCGCAAGTCCAATTGCTTTGATATTACATATATAGGTACCGTACTACATGTGGACCTTTCTCAGATTTGTTCATTTCATGATGATATCTTTAATTCTCTAATTTTGATGAATATTTTTGTAATTTTTGGTAAAAAGTGATATTTTCGACTTCTTGTTGAAAACCGCAAGTCCAATTGCTTTGATATATTATACATATAGGTACTACATGTGGACCTCTCTCAGATTTGTTCATTTTCTAATGATATCTTCTGTTCTTTAATTGCCATGTGCATTGCTAACAGCGGAGCTATCTCAGCCGACAGGCTGCTTGTTTGTTTTTCTATTACATTTTTCAATCAGTAAGTGCATATACTGCAACTTCTTTTATTTGTTAATTTTTTATCTCCTCAGTGCAATCAGTTTCTCATTGCATGCCATATTCTTTGATCTTGGGACCTCCCTACTCTTTCATTCCCCCTCACAAAAAAACAGTTACTACATCATTAAGAGTTGAACCATAAGATAAGCAGTGACAACAAAATACTACTAACGTCATCAAATGTTTTATCCTCATCGTCACATATCCCAAATACTTGTTACTCCTGTAAAACTCTCTAATTACAGGAAATGGCAATTGTTATGAAATGTTTAGAAACTCTCTTGTAATGCATCATTTCATGAGCATGCTAAAAGATAACCACCAATTTGTTTTTTGGCAATGTTTCAAATTCCAACTATACATGTACCGATTTGCAACTCCCACAGCCCTGCACTCCCATGGTAACTCCCACAGCCCTGCGCTCCCACTGCAACTCCCATAGCCCTGCACTCCCATGGCAACTCCCACAGCCCTGCACTCCCATGGCAACTCCCACAGCCCTGCACTCCCATGGCAACTCCCACAGCCCTGCGCTCCCACTGCAACTCCCATAGCCCTGCACTCCCATGGCAACTCCCACAGCCCTGCACTCCCATGGCAACTCCCACAGCCCTGCACTCCCATGGCAACTCCCACAGCCCTGCGCTCCCATGGCAACTCCCACAGCCCTGCGCTCCCACTGCAACTCCCAGTAATTATTCTTATGTTGTAATATTGTATAAACCATGGCAATGCTTTTTCACCAGTTTGTATTGTTTTTGTTTATAAAGATCTATGACTTCCCCAGATGTGCTATATATCTAATCACTCAAACAGGCTCCAGATTTTCCACTGAGATAATTCATTGTCCGAATCACATATAGTTATGGGTTGCCTTGGCAACGAATGCCCAAATTGAAATCTGTATCTATGTTCTTTTTGGATTACTGTGGTGTTCTAGAGTTTCTCATAGATACTGGTATTCATTACCATCAAGATTTGCCGCTGTTATGAAACCCAACTATTTTTACCTGACTTCCGGCTATCTATCACCTTTCACATAAACCTTATTCCTTTTGTAGTTTAAAGCAAAAATGAATTCAAAGCATGAAATTTAATATTCAATTACTTTTATTTTACTCCCTTAGTTCATATATGCACATGTAGCGTTGGTATAGAATGAAGATTCAGACCTTGAAAATTCCTATATTAATTATTCAAATTTTGAAAACAGTTCTATTCACAAACCATGTTAAAATATAAACTTTTATAACTAAGTCAAGACATAATGCTTTTGCATTATCATTTTCTTCAGTTATTTTGAAGTTTTGTTGAAATTTAACCAACTGGCAGTAGGATTGTTCTTGCCCATACCATCAAAGATGGAAGGAAAAGGTATATTAAGGGAGAAATTTCTGTCCTGCGTTGTCGTCGTCGCCGTTAATAATTGTTGTTGTGTGCCCAATAACTTTACTAATTCTATTCCAAACTTCATCAAACTTCATCAAACTTGGTCATCTTATTCATCAGTATAAAGTCTTTCCTGAGATGTCCTGTATGAAAATATAATGCAAAAATTGAGGAAATCTGATAAAATATTTTGACTGTTTCTACTTGACTGATACACATTCAAAGCTCACTGAACTCAGTGGATATTAGCATTGTTGCGTGTGTTCAATGAAGCAAATCATTTATCTAGTAATAATATCCTTGGTAATGTATCTCCCAAATCCCATACTTGGTTTCAAAACAACAACAGTACTGTTGACTTCTCTTCACTGGGCACCAACTAACTATTTAAGTTGTTCTAAAAATCATCAAAATCAAGCATTTCTTGGCTGTTTACAGATGGATTTTGTTCAAACTTGGTATATACAGTACTCATTTCGCCCGCTTCCGGATTTCGCTCGCTTTTTTTTTTGCTCGCTTTGTTCAATTCGACCAGACAATTTACTTTTTTTTTTTGACCGCGCAAATCGGGAAGTATCTGTTCGCTCGCTCGCCTGACAGCGCAACCGCCCGCATTTACAGTTAATTACCTATTATTTCATATACAAGTGTATCATTTTGGTCTGCTGAGCCTATGGGATGGGTTTATGTCCTGCATCTGTCGTCCGTCTATCTGTCTGTATGTCTGTGCACGACTTCTTCTGAAAAACCGCCAAACCGTTTGACTCGATTTTTGGTGTGTGGATGCCTTGATGAGTGTAGATGGTAATTTGTTCATGAGAAGTCGATCTGCCAAAAATTATGCAAATTAGGCCCCAAAACTCTTTCTTCTATGCTACTATGACACTAAGTGGTCTACAGTGCTGATATTGATAGTGCATGTGCCTTAGGTTGTCCTCTATCAGTTTTGTTTATTTGGTAAGAAAATTTTCAATTTCCTAATTTTGGCGAATATTTTAAAATGGTCATTTTTGGTCAAAAATTCTATTTTCGACTTCTTCTTCAAAACCGGTAGCCTGAATGCTTTGATACTTGGTGTGTATGTACCTTGTGTTGACATCTACTAGATTTGTTCATCCCATGGCCATATATTTAATTCTCTAATTTTGGCAAATATTTTTGTCATTTTTGGTTAAAAATGAAATTTCAACTAACCACTATTTGCAATGTCAACTGTTTCTCATTCTCACATAGCACATGTGAGTTCTAAGTTTTCTTTGATTGGTCTATTGTGATTGTAATGAGAACATAACTACTCAACATATTTAAATGTGTATAGACATGATTGATTTTGGTGGAAAGTTCTGCAAATTGCATAATTTACATACCAATATTTAGGCTATTTGGTGATATCTTGAGAACCATTTAATATGTTTTAATAAAAATTGGTGCATAGATGTGTTGGGGCAGTTTCCAGATATATTTAGTTTTTGGTGGAAATTTATGCAAATTATCTAATTTGCAGCTAGTGAAATTCTAGCTATGGGTGCTATTTCAAGAACCATTCAACATATTTCAACAAAACTTGGTATATACATGTATTACGAATTAAGATAATTGCAAATATCATGTTATGTTATTCTCTCAACACGCTGGAGTTCTTTTTAAGCTCTCTTTGATTCTAATTTTATTGAATATTTCTGTTATTTTTGTAAAAAATTCCACTATTAGCATTATTAGTCCCCGTTCGGACGCAGTCCGAAAACGGGGATTTATGTTTTGACCTTCGTGTCTGTTCCTTGTTTGCACGTTATCATGTTCACACAATCGCAGACATTATTTGTAAGGGTGCCCTTTGAAATGGCACATTTTCTCGATGTTTTAGCGAGTGCTCCGCAGGGTATATAGCTTGTTCTCACATTAGCATAATTTTCTTCGAGTTCACTCGTCGCTTTCCCACATGCGTTTCTCGTTCTTTGCTGCTAACTTTTTTTGCACTCTAATATGTTGTTGTTTTTGTTTTTCTAAACATCAAGTTTATTTTTGATGATGATGGTTCGAATTTATCCACTTTTACAGTGATCAACATTGTGTTCGAGTTGAGTTACTAGTAATTACAAGCCTGATTTACATTTTTCTTTTGGTGTTTTTCGTCAATGTATTAAATATAAGTGCTTTGGGAAATAACATAATTATATTGTGCGAGTGAAAGAGTTTGGGGAGACTGTGTCACAACACGTTTTATTTATTTCCAGCGCGCGAGGTCGGCACCTCTGATTGAGTGTATTTTGTATTTTTGTTTTCGAAATGTATCACTGGCTGAGTTTGTTTTGTTTTATGTTTTCCTCAACAATTAACTGTTCCGAGATCTCCTTCATTTTTCGTCCAGCTGCTGCCAATCCAGTAATTCATCGTCGCATGTACTCAGACAAGCGATTAATTGTCACAGTCATTATACTAGTAGTTTAAGTCCAGTTGATTTGTAGAAATTCAGCTATGCGATGATTATATGTGCAGTTTTGTTTTGCGCACCCAGACATGAGCAAAAGTTAACCCGATAGATTTTCTGAACTACAGCATTCGTATTACTTATGCAAATTTATTAAGGGTTATAGTGTGAGTTGCCTTCGTAAATAACAAAGTGTCAAATTATTTTGAGCTTCACTCGGATAAATTTAGTCAAAATCACAGACAGAAACACACAGAACACACAAATATTACTACTCAATACATATCATGATTGATTGGCCAGTTGTATAGCTGCTTGAACTACGCACACAAGGACGTAAATATGTAAATACAGGTCACAGTTAGACTTGCATAGCAAACGTTACAATGTGTCAAGTGATTTGAAGGCGTCTTTGTCCCCCTTCCCAATACAGAGAAGCAATACGCGTTGTATTTTGAATCGTCATTAAAACCTAAATTTATTACGAATAAAAACGTAAGTTTATACATACAATGTATGATCATCATTACTCCAGCGGTCGGTTGGCAAACGGACAATGTTTCTGAAGCCAGCCATAACAAGAGCGAACAAAAGCGAGAGAACAAGAGCAAGCGAACAAAAGCAAGCGAGCGTGAGGAAAAAAAGTGGTCAGTTTTTGCCGGAAAGCAACAAGCGATCTGAAATTAAGCGATAAGTGGTCGGGGGAAAAAAAGCGATAAAAGCGGGAGGTTGGGCGGAATGAGTACTATATGTTCGACATTATAGGACTTTGATGTGCATCAATTTGTTTTCAGATAAGATTCAAAATGGCCGACTAGCGGCCATTTTGTTTTAATAAATGTGGTTCGAGTGCCATATCTCTCTGACTTGCTGTGACTGATTATGTTCAAATTTTAAATATTCATTATACATTATGTCATAGATATACAGATATGGCCATTTTTGTGCTAAAAAATCATCAAATATCAAGCATTTCTGGCATTTATGGATGGATTTGGTACATACATGTACATTGGACATAACGAGTTCCTGATGCACGTTATTTTATTTTTTAGATCGGATTCAGAATGGCTGACTCGTGGCAATTTTGTTTTAATAAATGGGCTTCTAGAGCCTTATCTCTGACATGCTTTGACTGACTATGTTCAAATTAGATATATTCATTATACATGTTCTCAAAATGGCTGATTTTGTTTTAATTAATGCTGTTCCAATATCTCTCAATACTCCTTTGACGATCAGATACAAATGTCAATCATTTAAATGTTAAACAATCATCATAATCATATTTCTGACATGTTTATATTCCAGCTAAATTACTATAAACAAAACTATATATCTTAAATTTGATAACTAAAAGGGACTGTGCCATGCATGGCTTGTTTACTTGCATGTTTTATGAATCTATTCACGTCTAAATGCAGCACTTTTTTTCTCAGATGAGGCATTCCTTTGTATACTAAAATATCTGAATTACTTTGAATAAAGCTGGAATTTATGTCCCTTAAAATAATTAAACAAATTAGGCACCAATGTTTTTGTAAGATATTTACATCAGGACCTTTGGTAGACTGATTCCTCACTGTTGTTTCAACCCCAAAACTAGTTATATTCAAAATTAATTATGACAATGCATATTCATATTGAAACAAACTATGATAAAGGGAATAATATTATATAACAAAGGGCATGGTCACCAGAGTTCAACTGTGTTGTTCTTGCTGGGTTGACACTTGACACACACTTTGAGTCTTGCAATGTCAAGCATCACTCTACATTCAAAGTGTGTGCACAGAATTTGATCTTAATAACATGAATATCTTTATGGTAGGAATTTGATGGGAGTCAAATGAATGATGTAGTTTTTGTATAGTAAGTCAGTGTTTTTGTGCAAAGAATTTTACAGAGTAATTACTGCTTCAATGACTGCCAGCAGTGACTGTCCAAGTGGCACTAAACATCCAGCAGTGGATGTCCAGGTGGCACTACACAGTCAGTAGTTGCTGTCCAGGTGGCACTACACAGTCAGTAGTTGCTGTCCATGTTGCACTACACAGTCAGCAATGACTGTCCAGGTGGCACTACACAGCCAGCAATGACTGTCAAGATGGCACTACACAGCCAGCAATGACTGTCAAGATGGCACTACACAGCCAGCAATGACTGTCAAGATGGCACTAAACATCCAGCAGTGGATGTCCATGTTGCACTCTACACAGTCAGCAATGACTGTCCAGGTGGCGCTAAACAGCCAACAATGACTGTCCAGGTGGCACTAACAGCCAGCAATGACTGTCCAGGTGGCACTACACAGCCAGCAATGACTGTCCAGGTGGCACTACACAGCCAGCAATGACTGTCCAGGTGGCACTACGCAGCCAGCAAAGAAAGTCCAGGTGGCACTTAAAAGCCAGTAATGACTGTCCAGGTGGCACTACACAGGCAGCAATGAATGTCCAGGTGGCACTACACAGTCAGTAGTGGCTGTCCAGGTGGTGCTACACAGCCAGCAATGACTGTCCAGGTGGCACTACTCAGCCAGCAAAGAATGTCCAGGTGGCACTACACAGCCAGCAAAGAATGTCCAGGTGGCACTACACAGCCAGCAATGACTGTCCAGGTGGCACTACACAGTCAGTAGTGGCTGTTCAGGTTACACTACGCAGCCAGCAATGACTGTCCATGTGGCACTAAACAGTCAGCAATGACTGTCCAGGCGGCACTAAACAGCCAGCAATGACTGTCTAGGCAGCACTAAACAGCCAGCAATGACTGTCCAGGCGGCACTAAACAGCTTGCAGTGGCTGTCCAGGTGGCACCACACAGCCAGCAATGAATGTCCAGGTGGCACTACACAGCAAGGTTACTAATGTTGTCAGAATGTAGATCAATGATAAGTGAGTTACTAATGGTGTCAAAATGTAGATCAATGATAAGTGAGTAACTAATGGTGTTTGAATGTAGATCAATAAGTGAGTTACTAGTGGTGTCTAAATGTAGATCAATAAGTGGGTTACTAATGTTGTCTGAATGTAGATCAATGATAAGTGAGTTACTAATGGTCCCTGAATGTAGATCAATGATAAGTGAGTTACTAATGGCGTCTGAATGTAGATCAATGACAAGTGAGTTACTAATGGTGTCTGAATGTTGATCAATGATATGTAGGTAAAATTACTAATGATGTCTAAAATTAGATCAATGATAAGTGAGTTACTAATGGTGCCTGAATGTAGATCAATGATAAGTGAGTTACTAATGGTGTCTGAATGTAGATCAATGATAAGTGAGTTACTAATGGCGTCTGAATGTAGATCAATGAAATGTGAGTTACTAATGGCGTCTGAATGTAGATCAATAAGTGAGTTACTAATGGCGTCTGAATGTAGATCAATAAGTGAGTTACTAATGGTGTCTGAATGTAGATCAATGACAAGTGAGTTACTTATGGTGTCTGAATGTAGATCAATGATAAGTGAGTTCCTAATGGCGTCTGAATGTAGATCAATGATAAGTGGGTTAAATTACTAATGGTGTCTAAAATTAGATCAATGATAAGTGAGTTACTAATGGCGTCTGAATGTAGATCAATAAGTGAGTTACTAATGGTGTCTGAATGTTCATCAATGACAAGTGAGTTACTTATGGTGTCTGAATGTAGATCAATGATAAGTGAGTTACTTATGGTGTCTGAATGTAGATCAATGATAAGTGGGTTACTTATGGTGTCTGAATGTAGTTCAATGATAAGTGAGTTCCTAATGGCGTCTGAATGTAGATCAATGAAAAGTGGGTTAAATTACTAATGGTGTCTAAAATTAGATCAATGATAAGTGAGTTCCTAATGGCGTCTGAATGTAGATCAATGATATGTAGGTTAAATTACTAATGGTGTCTAAAATTAGATCAATGATAAGTGAGTTACTAATGGTGTCTGAATGTAGATCAATGACAAGTGAGTTACTTATGGTGTCTGAATGTAGATCAATGATAAGTGAGTTCCTAATGGCGTCTGAATGTAGATCAATGATAAGTGGGTTAAATTACTAATGGTGTCTAAAATTAGATCAATGATAAGTGAGTTCCTAATGGCGTCTGAATGTAGATCAATGATATGTAGGTTAAATTACTAATGGTGTCTAAAATTAGATAAATGATAAGTGAGTTACTAATGGTGTCTGAATGTAGATCAATGAAAAGTGAGTTCTGAATTCTTTTCTTCTTTTGATTTCAGAGTCCTACAGTTCATACCAGACTCCACAACATAACCCAGGACTGGATTTGACCAACTCTACTCAGGTATCATATTATCGCGGTAGCACCAAAATACAATATACATATGCTCCACCATTGCCTTCCACTGGTAGATATTCACCATATCAACTACAGGTAGAATCATTACAGCTAACTAAAGGACCAAATTTTGAAACTATCAAAATTTACTTGTAATTAAAGCTGATCCAATTGATGGTCGGTTTGATGCTGCTCTCATCTATTTTGCTTTTTAATTTTACATAAATTTCCCATGATGCATTGTAGGATGATCAGTATTAACCATTCAATACATAAGGTAGCATTGAGGTAGGGTTGGAGTGTCATCTCAATAATTAATTTGCTACTAATCTGATTAAATTTAATATGTTTAATAGCCCAGATGCAATTTGCTAATTAAATTACTTGAAATAATGAAAATTTAAAAAACAAAATGTTTTCATTTATTTGGTCCTCAGGTTAGTTGGCTTCTTTTCTTTTGCTTTTCTTTACTTTTATTTCATTATCTTGTATTTATGTTTTTCTTGGTGTATTTAAATTTCTTGTATATTATTTTTTTACTGTTTTCCTATGTTGCTCTCAGCTTTTGTTTCTCATTTATACTTTGGTACTATTAAAGCTTTCTATCTTGTGCCCATGGTTATACATCCTCACACTGTGGGTACTGTTGTCTCATTAACAGCAATAGTTTCCAATGTATTATACATCAATATTTGTCATGTTTAAATGAGTTTATGGGACGGAGAGGGCTCATTGAGAAATTTTCATTGATAGTTTATTGTACCCCCAGAAAATACCATGATGTGTGACCTTTTGGAGGTCACGTATAAGTCCTATTGACTGATCTTATTGTGTGATACTGATTTTCATCTCAGCTATGATATCCACAACAAGATTCAAGTTAATGTATTTATTCATATGACTGCTGTCAAAAGTCATGTACTTAATGATATCACCTGTGCATCGAACAAAGAATTTTTATTTAATTTGGTAGATACTGTTTTAGCATGTTTATTTATGGTACAGTTGCCCAGATTCAAGTACTAGTCATCATATTTTGATGAAACTTGGTACATGCTCTAGGACAATGCACATAACTAACAAGTTTTTAGTTAAATCTGTTCATACTAATTACCAAATTTGCAGAATAATTAGTCAGATTTCAGCTTTTTAGTCTCTGTTAGGACCAAGTCTGAAAATGGGGACTATTAGTTTGGGTTCCATCCGTTCGTGCATCCGTGTGTCCGTCCGGAGCCATTTCTCAAACACCCTTTGACTGATCTCGCTCAAACAATGTATGATGACCTACATATGATTTGATTAAATAAAGCTGACTGGTAGCCATTTTGTCCTTCAAATTTGCTAAATTCTGATAAATTTGAGCAATGGCTGTTACAAATTGACACAGCATAAAATAAAAACCAGAGAAAAAATAGTTGCAGCTATTGTCGCTGTTGCAGTTACCAGCCTGGCTGTGATTACTCGGCCTTACCATGCATCTATTACACTGCCATTAAACATTCAAATAATTTACTGAATGAAATTCCTGAACTTATCATCAGTTGTGATATTGCACTCCACAGCAAATGCCTCAATTATACTCACAAGCTCCTGGTCCCAATGGTCCATATGGTGAAGTTATTGATCAGAGTTCCCAACATGGCAGTCCAAGACATCAACCACCACCAGGTAAGTTTATGCAAAGCTTGTCAAATAGTGCATGTATTGTTGGTGGTGGTGGTGACATAATGTAAAATAACCCTGCATATACTGGTATTATGTATTTATTAACTTCACCTTCTAACAACAACAAAGAATGTAGCCTACATGAGTGAAATATGTGATAACCAACACATAGAGCTAGATTTTGTGCAGGGCCCAGATTAAAGCAGAAAGTAGTACTTTAATAGGTTATTGAAATAATTATAATGTGATGAGATTTTCTGGAATAGTTTTTTCTGTAATTGTTGTTAGCATTTCATATTCAGTCAAAAAATGGTATTCAGATTCCACACAGTGGACATGTTTTATAGCATACAGGTAGTGTGGCTGTCTTATGTTAGGTTTATGTGCTCTCACTGATTTATACTTCTGTTAATGTGGCTTTATGTGTTGGGTAATTGATTACATTTACAAACCACAACTAAGTGTAATTTGATGCCCCTATAGCTGTATCAGTCTCTAGGCACTTTTTTATTGAATTTTGTTCATGTGTTCCCATGTATCTTCAAAATGGCTGACTTAATCGTTTCAGTTTTGTTTACAAGTCTTGTTACTTGTGTATAATTAGGATGCCATTGCTCTCATAGTTGTATTCAGATAGACACTATAGGCAGTCAAATCATTAATTAGTAATATATAGATCACTAATTAATAAAGATAATTAAATCATTAAATATTTGTTTGTCAAATTATTTTATATTGTTTGTTTCTTGAAAAAGCTTCAACTTCTTTTGACTGATTATTTTTAAAATTTCTCTCAAACATGCATTCTTATGTACTGATAACCTTTTTGACAAGGACAATCAATACTGTTGTAGAGTTCATCTGTCAAGTTCAAGGTGAATAGAGCTATATTCCTTCCATTATACCATCAAAGAATAATCATTTTTAGAATGAAAATTGAAATTATTTTGGTCGAACGATAAGTGCCAAACATTTTGGAAATAATTTCATTGTTTCAAAAAAAATAATAATTCAGTTATATCATGGAAATTGTTTATAAAAATAATTTTCAATATAAAGGAGTTTTATCGTTTTAATAATTTAATTTTACTGATAGAAACAATTAATTAAATTCAAAAGTTAATTGTGTAGGAGATGCCTGGTTATTTACATTCAAAGGTCCCCTGTGTAGAGTTGAAAGTTCATCATGAACAAAATATAAATCTGACATAAACAAATGAAATACGAATGCTAGTCTTGAATTATTTCTATGAATGGAATTACTTCAATAAATAAAAACATTTAGAAATAATCTCTCTTTTTACAAAGTATAGCTTTGTTGCAAGGTACAGAAATAGCATAGTGGTGAGCAGTTCCTCATATTTATAGTTTTGGACCATGAATAGGTTTTATGTGTGGTGATGATATTTTGTCAATTTATTGTAAATATAACTGAGATCAATGTATTCCATGCCATGGAAGTTGGAATGGAATTTTTGTTGTTTTGACAAAATCTTGTCAGACAGTATTATATGAACTGACTTGTTCTGCCCTGCTATATTGAGTTCTTATACACAATGATTGTGAATATATTTTCCATTATAAATATACACATTATAAACATGCATCAACTTCACCAGCAACTGTGTGCGGTTTTGACTTGACAACAAATTGATCCCAATATCCTAACCATTTTACAAATATGTGTGGTCATTGCATAATAATAAGCTTTGTGAACACCTTTGTTTTTGTTTTGTTAAATAACCCAAGTCTGCACATCCTGTATTGTACACAGATTTACATGAATCCATTCAGCGATTGCATTAACTATAATAATTTAATTTAAAGTTACTTTATAATTGTCCAAAAATATAGTATATTATTACTGGTGTTGTGTTTGCCCTCAGCTCCATAGCACAAGCTAAGGTCACAACTGCAGCCCACACTAAGAACACTTAAAAAAATGCCTAGCCATAAGCTAAATCTAACACATAGTATATGTATGTTAGCAAAGTGTGCATGAACAGTTAGGTAGGACACTCATACAATTTACTATAATTATATCTATGATTATTCCTTTCAGTATATTTTTTCTGACAAAAACAAAATGGAATGAGACTGTGTACTGCTTCCTTGCATTGTTATAATTACAATCATTGAGTCTGGTCTGCATGCAAGAACTCAACTGCATCTAGCCCATTAATTTAATTTTAGCCTCATTAATTAATAATCCATAACAAATTGGGTAAACACTACTGATATAGGATGGGCTTAAATTACCATCAACAGGAAGTATTTAATTTGCTACATACTGAGAGTGTAATGCACTGTCATTTCACTGTCCCAAAAAACAATGCTACAAATGTCATCTATGTGTATAGTTATAGTATATGTGTATACTTGATGACTGTTTAGCTTACTAGTACAGTGTCTGCATCATGAATTGTATGAATATTCAATCTAAAACTGAAGTGGTACTTCTCTGTATTTGAAAGCTATATATATTCTATAATTACAATTAATGCAATAAATGCATAATTTAATCTGTTATGTTTACATATCTTTGTCAAGCAAACGTTACATTTAAATATAAATCATTAAATTACTATTTGTTTATTTGTTCTTTGATAATTCTATTACCAGCATAAATAATAGAATAGGATTTTTTTTTATATTTTTGACAACTGTAGAGACTTTTATTTTAGGCTGTAGATAAATTTTAAATTATTTTATGTCAATCATTTTATTCTGTAATTTGGTTTTGAAAGTCATTGCAGATCATTGGTAGTGAGGTTGGTAATTAATTCAAAACATTGTGACTAACGAGCAGTGTGTTTATAAATAGTTGTTAATGCCTGCTGTCTCTAATCCTAATTACCATATCCAATGTGTTTAGGTTACCAACATACCAGCGACCCCTTGCTCGGAAAGAACCTACTTCCTATGGGACATATCCGCAGTCCGTTTGACCAAGACATCTGGACAAGGCGACAGAGTGGTCACAATTCTGAAGAGGAGAGTGGTGTGGATGTGAATTCTTCCACTGAGAGCATGGAACGAAAGCTGGCACAGATTGCACATGATCAAGTAAGGGGACCCATAAGGGTGTTCAGAATTCACCATGTTGATATTACAGCTGCTATTGACTGTATGCAGCATACTGTGAGATATTAGCATAGAAAATAAATGCTCTTTTTGATTCATAGTCTTAAAAAAGAAGGAAATGAGATATAACCATAGGAATAATAATTGTGAGTAAAATAAATCTGTCTTTGGCTTACCCATAATGAAGTAAAGGGAAAGTCATAGTAGTGGCAAAAATCTGTTGTGTGGCGTTGTCTTTGTGAACTTTTCTTGTGGTCACAGTAACTCCAATAATGTTCACCCAATTGATATTAAACTTAAATATATGGTTAATCTGTAGGTATAGTTAGCCTGTATAGATTTCAGAGTTGATCTTCCAAAATTTGTATTTTTGGTGATTTTTTTAAAGTTTTTTTTTTAATAAAGTGTATATAGTGTCTATTGGAAATTTAATAGTGCAGTGGCTAAGACCTTTACTTTAAAGTGGAAGATTGGGAAATTCAATCCCAGTCATGATTTCTAGAAATTTAACTAATCTGATCAGGTTTAAGTTCATGATAAATAAATAAATTGAATAAATATATGGTGTCAGATCTTTCAACTTCAAATAACATCATGGATTTGCACTCTCAACTTTATCCCTGCTTTTGAATTCCTTTATATTGTTTCTTTGCATAGTCATAATAACTAACAATATTTGTTTTCACATTTTAATTAGGTTATTACTATCTAACTTTATATGTATATGGCTAATATCCTATGCCATGATCTCCCGACCCTATGCTATGATCTCCCAACCCTATGCAGTGATCTCCCCACCCTATGCTGTGATCTCCCCACCCTATGTAGTGATCTCCCCACCCTATGTAGTGATCTTACCTACCATTTGTAGTCTATCTTACCATCTTCTATGGTCTGCCCCCACCTATGTATTTACAGTCTAATCTATATTTTTCACTTTGACTTTTTAGCCAGATGTTGTAAGTACTGCATCTAGTGGTAGCAGTAGTAGTGGTGGCAGACCATATATTGTAGGTGTGAGTACAAAACCACTGTCTAAACCCAGCCATAGTTATGAAAATGTATTGACATCACAACCGCCAGATATATATACAGGTATGTTATTTAGTTATCATTTCAGGTGAAATTATTTTAAATATGTTATCAAAGATTTTTAATTACCAAAAGGTAGAACTGCAGAAATATATTTATTGTACATTGTAGAATGACAGATTTCAGTTGGTCCAATTTTGTAATTTTTTGTAATTTCCCCTTAAACATGTTAGGATTGTAAAGTCATTACTGGTTTCAGGTACACATGTTAGGAATGTAAAGTCATTACTGGTTACAGGTACACATGTTAGGAATGTAAAGTCATTACTGGTTACAGGTACACATGTTATGATTGTAAAGTCATTACTGGTTACAGGTACACATGTTAGGATTGTAAAGTCATTACTGGTTACAGGTACACATGTTAGGATTGTAAAGTCATTACTGGTTACAGGTACACATGTTATGATTGTAAAGTCATTACTGGTTACAGGTACACATGTTATGATTGTAAAGTCATTACTGGTTACAGGTACACATGTTATGATTGTAAAGTCATTACTGGTTGCAGGTACAAATGTTAGGATTGTAAAGTCATTACTGGTTACAGGTACACATGTTAGGATTGTAAAGTCATTACTGGTTACAGGTACACATGTTAGGATTGTAAAGTCATTACTGGTTACAGGTACACATGTTATGATTGTAAAGTCATTACTGGTTACAGGTACAAATGTTAGGATTGTAAAGTCATTACTGGTTACAGGTACACATGTTATGATTGTAAAGTCATTACTGGTTACAGGTACACATGTTAGGATTGTAAAGTCATTACTGGTTTCAGGTACACATGTTATGATTGTAAAGTCATTACTGGTTACAGGTACACATGTTATGATTGTAAAGTCATTACTGGTTACAGGTACAAATGTTAGGATTGTAAAGTCATTACTGGTTACAGGTACACATGTTAGGATTGTAAAGTCATTACTGGTTACAGGTACACATGTTAGGATTGTAAAGTCATTACTGGTTACAGGTACACATGTTAGGATTGTAAAGTCATTACTGGTTACAGGTACACATGTTAGGATTGTAAAGTCATTACTGGTTACAGGTACACATGTTAGGATTGTAAAGTCATTACTGGTTACAGGTACACATGTTAGGATTGTAAAGTCATTACTGGTTACAGGTACAAATGTTAGGATTGTAAAGGCATTACTGGTTTCAGGTACACATGTTAGGATTGTAAAGGCATTACTGGTTTCAGGTACACATGTTAGGATTGTAAAGTCATTACTGGTTACAGGTACACATGTTATGATTGTAAAGTCATTACTGGTTACAGGTACACATGTTAGGATTGTAAAGGCATTACTGGTTTCAGGTACACATGTTAGGATTGTAAAGTCATTACTGGTTACAGGTACAAATGTTAGGATTGTAAAGGCATTACTGGTTTCAGGTACACATGTTATGATTGTAAAGTCATTACTGGTTACAGGTACAAATGTTAGGATTGTAAAGGCATTACTGGTTACAGGTACACATGTTAGGATTGTAAAGTCATTACTGGTTACAGGTACACATGTTAGGATTGTAAAGGCATTACTGGTTTCAGGTACACATGTTAGGATTGTAAAGTCATTACTGGTTACAGGTACACATGTTATGATTGTAAAGTCATTACTGGTTACAGGTACGAATGTTAGGATTGTAAAGGCATTACTGGTTACAGGTACACATGTTAGGATTGTAAAGTCATTACTGGTTACAGGTACACATGTTAGGATTGTAAAGTCATTACTGGTTACAGGTACACATGTTAGGATTGTAAAGTCATTACTGGTTACAGGTACAAATGTTAGGATTGTAAAGGCATTACTGGTTTCAGGTACACATGTTATGATTGTAAAGTCATTACTGGTTACAGGTACACATGTTAGGATTGTAAAGGCATTACTGGTTACAGGTACACATGTTAGGATTGTAAAGTCTTTACTGGTTACAGGTACAAATGTTAGGATTGTAAAGGCATTACTGGTTTCAGGTACACATGTTATGATTGTAAAGTCATTACTGGTTACAGGTACAAATGTTAGGATTGTAAAGGCATTACTGGTTACAGGTACACATGTTAGGATTGTAAAGTCATTACTGGTTACAGGTACACATGTTAGGATTGTAAAGGCATTACTGGTTTCAGGTACACATGTTAGGATTGTAAAATCATTACTGGTTACAGGTACACATGTTATGATTGTAAAGTCATTACTGGTTACAGGTACGAATGTTAGGATTGTAAAGGCATTACTGGTTACAGGTACACATGTTAGGATTGTAAAGTCATTACTGGTTACAGGTACACATGTTAGGATTGTAAAGTCATTACTGGTTACAGGTACACATGTTAGGATTGTAAAGTCATTACTGGTTACAGGTACAAATGTTAGGATTGTAAAGGCATTACTGGTTTCAGGTACACATGTTATGATTGTAAAGTCATTACTGGTTACAGGTACACATGTTAGGATTGTAAAGGCATTACTGGTTACAGGTACACATGTTAGGATTGTAAAGTCTTTACTGGTTACAGGTACACATGTTAGAATTGTAAAGTCATTACTGGTTACAGGTAAACATGTTAGGATTGTAAAGTCATTACTGGTTACAGGTACACATGTTAGGATTGTAAAGTCATTACTGGTTACAGGTACAAATGTTAGGATTGTAAAGTCTTTACTGGTTACAGGTACACATGTTAGGATTGTAAAGTCATTACTGGTTACAGGTAAACATGCTAGGATTGTAAAGTCATTACTGGTTACAGGTACAAATGTTAGGATTGTAAAGTCTTTACTGGTTACAGGTACACATGTTAGGATTGTAAAGTCATTACTGGTTACAGGTACAAATGTTAGAATTGTAAAGTCTTTACTGGTTACAGGTACACATGTTAGGATTGTAAAGTCATTACTGGTTACAGGTACACATGTTAGGATTGTAAAGTCATTACTGGTTTCAGGTACACATGTTAGGATTGTAAAGTCATTACTGGTTACAGGTACACATGTTAGGATTGTAAAGTCATTACTGGTTACAGGTACACATGTTAGGATTGTAAAGTCATTACTGGTTACAGGTACACATGTTAGGATTGTAAAGTCATTACTGGTTACAGGTACACTTGTTAGGATTGTAAAGTCATTACTGGTTACAGGTACACATGTTAGGATTGTAAAGTCATTACTGGTTACAGGTACACATGTTAGGATTGTAAAGTCATTACTGGTTACAGGTACACATGTTAGGATTGTAAAGTCATTACTGGTTACAGGTACAAATGTTAGGATTGTAAAGTCATTACTGGTTACAGGTACACATGTTATGATTGTAAAGTCATTACTGGTTACAGGTACAAATGTTAGGATTGTAAAGTCATTACTGGTTACAGGTACACATGTTAGGATTGTAAAGTCATTACTGGTTACAGGTACACATGTTATGATTGTAAAGTCATTACTGGTTACAGGTACACATGTTAGGATTGTAAAGTCATTACTGGTTACAGGTACACATGTTAGGATTGTAAAGTCATTACTGGTTACAGGTACACATGTTAGGATTGTAAAGTCATTACTGGTTACAGGTACACATGTTAGGATTGTAAAGTCATTACTGGTTACAGGTACACATGTTAGGATTGTAAAGTCATTACTGGTTACAGGTACACATGTTAGGATTGTAAAGTCATTACTGGTTACAGGTACACATGTTAGGATTGTAAAGTCATTACTGGTTACAGGTGCACTTGTTAGGATTGTAAAGTCATTACTGGTTACAGGTACACATGTTAGGATTGTAAAGTCATTACTGGTTACAGGTACACATGTTAGGATTGTAAAGTCATTAACTTCTGCACATTTCTATAGAGATAGCAAGTAAGAGCCAGTTTGTTCAGTTTCACATGACATCCAAATCACATGACCAATTGTAATAAGTTTCTCAATCTGTATTAATGCTTGGTGTATAGGTGCTACAATTTCAGATTAATGGGGCAATTGTTTCTGAAGAAAATATTTTTATGGCGTTTAGTTTTGTGGAAAAATTCTGGCAATGAAAGTGCCCTGACCACTACAGTTTGAACTCATGATATTGGTAGGACATGTACATATGCAAGTGATGCTGCAACACAATTTTCACATCTCTGAGTTCCCCAAAAGTAGACAAAATCGATTTTTTTTTAAATCTAAGATGATGATAAATTGTGATGGATTTTGGAGAAATTGAAGTGCAACCTAGGTGATATAACCAAACTGTCATATCAATGGATCAAATTTGTAGAAATCTTTGCAATTTTTGGTAAAAAAAATGTTATGGTTGACTACTTTTGGTTTGATATAAGCATGTCTGTACCTTGGGTAGACTTCTATTAAACTTGAACATTTACCGATGGTGATGGTATTTTGAATTTTTTAATCTTTACCTGTGTCATTTTTGGTACAAAATATTATTTGACTTTTTCTTAATAACTGCTAGTTTGATTGAATTGATATGGACATAAGAGGATTACTACTAATTCACAGACATATCCTATAATCAAAGTTGATGAATCCATAACTTTGCTACTATTAAACTTATCTAAACACAAGAGTTGAGACACTTATATAGAATGTAAAATGCAAGGTTATTTGTTTCTCCACTGTAATGTTTATGGACATTAAAGTTGCATTCCCATTTTGCAAACAAATTTAAATGCTATATATGAATTCCTATAAGTGATATTTGAAGAAACGAAAGTGCACTTATAACGAGAAATCTGGCCAAAAATGCGAGTAATCAAACTTTCCCGGTCACTGCTGAACCGTTCCGATCATTTTCGGCGATGACCATTCCACAATTGAATGTTAGAACACTATTTCTAGTTCAACATTGTACGCTGATTTGTACGCTGTTTTCTACTCTAAATACTATTCACACAGCGTATTTGACTTGCCAGACGGCATAAAACATTTACAAATATTTTGTTCAGTATTATTCACCTGATAGTTCACCCCCAAATGTGCACTTATTAAAGTGGTGAATGCAAATTGTCTGAATATTTATTAGTGACAGTCAGGGTTTTGAGATGAACTGGCTACACCCTATTGGTCAGATATTGATTGGAATGGACCGTGCACCGATGTTGTTCGTTGGTCTTCAGCTAATAATTTAGGTGGCCCACATAAAATAAAGTTTCAGGGTCGTTTTCTTGTTGTTCGCGCACTATTGTAACTTCAAATATCTCTCATAGTAATCCATATATATTATTTTAAAAATACAAAGTGGGAATGCAACTTTAACATGACTTGCTCTGCTGAAACAGCACTGTTAATTATTTCAACTATCAGGTTGCAGTGCAATTAGTATCCCTAATAAAAAAGTGCAGAACTAAAAAAAACAAAAATTACATTTGCTGTATGATGAATCTGTAAAATATGACTTATTTCGACAATACAAACTCATCTCTGATTAATTCATGTAAGTGCACATACACTACTCGTAAAACAAATATGGCAGCCAAACCATGTGATTGATTTGAATACTATTTTTCATTCATTCATTACATAAATTTATATGATAAGTTTTAAAAAATGATGTTTTTTTTAAGAAATCACATAAACAAAAAAAAGAATTAATTTTTTAAGTATTAAATGTGGTAACTTGCAATATCAATAGAACTAAATTTGTTTGGGTGCATTGAGATTGCATTTCATGATCTCTCTGCTGATTGGACTACTTTATCTCGGTAACCTTTCCTGCTCACATAGCGACACAATTTTTTGAACCCAACATAAAAGCAAATTTAAATTTGATTTTTTCACATTCTTGTAATGTATGCAACTAGGGTGTCACCATAGTAATTTGTCTTTTCATAAAATCCTTCTTTCTTGAATTCAAATTTAATCAGTCTAACATTCTTCATAATTGATTAAATTCCGGACAAACTGGGAATTCCTAATTTGCGCCATTTTATTTAGATTCATTCAAGTGTCTAAGTAGGTTTTCACAATAAAAGTCATTGACGGTTGATTTTTGGCACCAACCATTGTTTGGCAGGATAGGCTAGAGATCATGGCATGACTTTCAAAATTTTTGGCACTAACCATTGTTCAGCAAAGTAGGATAGGTAGGTTGGAGATGATGGGATGACTTTCACAATCAAAGTTATTAAGCATTACTTTTTGGCACCAACCATTGTTCATCAAGGTAGGATAGGTAGGTTGGAGATGATGGGATGACTTTTACAATCAAGGTTATTAACCATTTTTTGGCAAGGTAGGATGGAGGTGTGATGAGGAGACATAGATTATTCAAGCACATTTGACAGCAGTAAATTCAAACTGACTGAATAACTGGTGAAATTTTAATGTATAAATATTATGTTCATATTCATTCTTGTTATGAAATCTATTATAAAAGCAGTCATTTGTAACTAAAGTTAGAATGAAATAGAGATTAGAGTAAAAAGTAATTCTATTGTTTGTTTAGTTTTATGATGTACCAGTAGTAGAATGAGGTGATAGATGTAGACATAAATTTTAGAATCACATAAGTGGGATTCGATTCATTCAGTACAAATTCCACAAACATAATTGAAAATTGGCAATAAAATGACATTTAAATTTGTAAACAGATATTGCTATATCAGATCGTAGATACCAACTGAACTATGGTAATGACTATCGTAATTAATGTAGACATAATGTAGATTGTGTTATATTTCAGGTCCACAGCGCCCTCACAGTGATAGCACTGCCAGTTACAATGTTGATTTACATAGACTACAACATGAGAATGAAATGGTACTAATAAAAGGAAAGGTGAGTGAATTCGTCTGTAATATTTTTATTACATGCCACTCGAATAGTAAACATAACATAAACTTTTGCAAGCATCTTTAACAAACATTCTCAGCAATGGCAATGAGCAATATATGCTTAACCATGTATTGAATTTGTGTGAAAGTGAAGGCATGCAATAAAGAAGTGTAAGATGTCTGCACATCATATCTGTCTTTTCTTAATCTTACTGGTCTTTGATTCTCAGGATTCCGAACGCATTTTTGATTGGCTAAGCCGGTCAAAACTACATGAATACACAAATAACTTCATCAGAGCCGGTTATGATATGGGAACGATATCCAGAATGACACCCGAGGTAAGACTTTGGCATGTTATTTGTGTCCACAATGTACTGTAATTAGATGGAGAAATGTCACCAATAATTTAAATTTGACGTTTGCCGATGTGATAACTCAATGAGTCATGCTTAATGTGTGTATGTTTAACATACTAGGATCTAACAGCTATAGGGATTACCAAACCTGGACACCGGAAAAAAATTGCTCAGATGATTGGACATTTATCTATACCAGATGGTATCCCTGGATTTAAACCTGTAAGTTGAGTGTAATCTGGATGTTCCTATCAGAACGTTTTTGCATATGTATTATCTGAGTAATTTTGACAAAAAAGTTATTGCCACAACCAATCAGAGAATGTATAACATATGGCTGATTAAAAATCATGCCATTAGAGTTGGATATAAATCACTGCCCCTAGTGGGGAGACTCTTGCGCTGCGATGCCCAAGATGGATGTATACTGAATTTTTGTCTTTAAATCTGTTGTTAGCTGTTTCCTTTATTGTCTGTGATGGATTTCTGTGTGATGATGTGCTTCATATTTATTCGTGACGAAAACTGAAAATTTTAGTCTGTTTCAAGACCAGTCTGTAGAGGGACTGTGGTTTAAAAATTCAGAGACAAATTAGCTTTGCACGCAATCTTCCTCTTTTGGCAATATTTCCATTTTGAGCTATTAATAAATTTTCAGGAAAAACATATGGTAATTTTTTTTTTTTTTTTAAATGATGCTAAAATAAAGCAAGTAAAACAATGGGGGATACGCTAGTGAGATATTCAAGAGCGGATTACATTTTTGACTATTGTTATGCTAATAGCGACCCAATAACTCACTATCCATATATGTACATAACCATATACAGATTTAGGATAGGCTCTTCTATCGTTTAACATTATACCCACTCACGATGAATCAAACACAGAGAGAAACGTGCGCGTACACAGGGTGTGTGCTTGTTATGTGTAATAGCCAATATTCTCAAGGCTAAGTTGTTAACGCTCAAGACAAGACTGCACAATCTTTTGGCGAGGTCTGTCGTTGAGAAAATTAGCCATTTTTTGTTGCCGTTAAAGCTTTTGGAAATGTCCTGGGAAGTGTAGAGAACATGGCAATAACAGATTATGGGAAAGGGGCAAGAAAAGTATGACTTGAATGCTAACTACATTGCAGTGTTCTCCCCAGGCCTTTTAAGAGTATCAGGTCTGATACTGTTCTTTTTGAATATAGATGGAAAACCGATGACTTTTTCAGTAGCGTTCCAGGCATTGCAAGATATATATATAATAATCAGGTTTTTGCTACTATTGGGTTAAAAAATTATTTACGATCTTTCAAAATTAATTTAGTCATGGCTATTCGTTCAACCCAGTACTGACCTTCACCGTTGTTGCGACGCAGAGAACCTGAAGATTGAATTCCCCGCGTTTAGCAGTTTTAATTCAAAGTGGCTACACTCGACAGCAATGGCAAGGAAGTTTGTCAGTTTTATTCAAGATATAAATTTTCTTATTTACGCATTATGGCTACACAACGTGACAGAAAGTCCTTCCATGTGATCTAATATTTGTAAACAATCTATTTGCACACGACTCCCAGTGTTTTCTCCTCGAGCAGACAGTAATTTTTCACATTTGTTTTTGAACAGTTTTAATCTTTCTCAAATGAAACGAAGCAGTTGATTGCTATTTTATTCAATGTTTATTTTCGTTTGATATTTTTAAACAAAATATGCAGCCATTAAATAATTAGTAAATATGTGAGCTTTTTTAGCTCCGCTGTCGACTTTGTCGAGCGGAGCTTATCATATGAGTGATGTCCGTCGTTGTCCGTGTCAATGTTTTACTTTTTCGACTTCTTCTTGAAAACTACAAGCCTGAATGCTTTGATACTTGATGTATATGTACCTTGGGTAGACTTCTCTTAGGTTTGTTCATTTCATGTTGATTTCTTCTATTCTCTAATTTTGGTGAATATTTTTGTCATTTTTGGTAAAAAGTGATATTTTCGACTTCTTGTTAAAAACCACAAGTCCAATTGCTTTGATACTACATATATAGATACTACATGTGAACCTCTCTCAGATTTGTTCATTTCGTGATGATATCTTCAATTCTCTAATTTTGATGAATATTTTTGTAATTTTTGGTAAAAAGTGATATTTTCAACTTCTTGTTAAAAACCAATAGTTCAATTGCTTTGATATTACATATATAGATACTACATGTAGACCTTTCTCAGATTTGTTCATATCGTGATGATATCTTCAATTCTCTAATTTTGATGAATATTTTTGGCATTTTTTGTAGAAAGTGATATTTTCAACTTCTTGTTAAACATTGTAAGTCCGATTGCTTTGATACTATACATATTGTTCATTTTCTAATGTTGTCTTCAGTTCTTTAATTGAAATGTGCATTGCTAACAGTGGAGCTATCTCAGCCGATAGGCTGCTTATTATTTTTTCCGAACGAGGACAAGGAAGGCAAAATGGTGTCACGACAGGTTGAATGTTATCTTTGGTTTGTATCAAAAGCACGACTCACAAATGAGGTATTTTTTCGAACGATAATTTGATAGGAACTATACAAATTTCAATCGTTGGCGTGTGTAAGGGCTGGAGCACTTACTATCATTGGCTCCAAGTCAATTAAACCGCATTGTTTTTATTTACTTTTTCTGGATGTTGTGCAGACAACTTTGCAGTTGTACGAAATAAATCAATTTCTCTATTTTGGTGTTTTGAGCATATTCACTGTGTTTTATTTGTCAAGGAAACAATCTTTTTTATTGTTTACTAAAATTTGTTTAAATTTTCTAATGTACATTAAATATCTAGTTAATGCAATAATTAGGCATTTTGAATTCTCAAAAATAATTATTTATTGTTAATGTTTTGTACTAATTGTTATATATTTATATGAAATAAATACTAGCAACTAAATTGTTTTGTCACTCTATAATAAATAGGTGAAACCTGATACTAGTAACATTAGTAAAACTGTTGCCACCTTACTCCACCAGTCACTGTCTTGAGGTTGCCTCACCTGGCCTCTTAAACTGAAGAAAATTTTAATAAAGATGTGCACATCTGACAAACCACAATAACGTTGACTTAAATTTCATAATCAAACTGTAGAACAGCCCCCTGCCCTGAACATGTGAATATTATATACCAGTAACATTTAACCTTGAATTGACATTCTCCCTCAAAATGTGGTCAACACACCCTTCAAAAAAAAAAAAACTCTAATTGCCCATGCAAATAAGAAAAATATTTGTGACTTGTCTTTGTATTAGCTATATTCAACTTGTTGGGCATTTTACTTTGTATTTCTGATATATTTATTCATCAACACAACTTATTTTTGTTTGTTTTCAGAACGATTTAAACACCTGGTTAAACCTTCTGGGTCTTCCACAGTACATGGAACACTTTTTAAAAAATGGTTATGATTCCATTGATTTTATAACTGATGTCACATGGGAAGAGCTTCAGGAAATTGGTATTACCTCGTTAGGTATGTAAATCAGGCCTGTGAGGGCGCTATCATTATACCACTTTCCTGAAAGACTAAGATACAGCTTGTGCGTACCAGATGTGAATTGCAGTATAAGCATGTAGGAGTGATATACTGTAAAATACTTCATTTTAGCTGAGAAGTGTATTGTATAGAATTTATTTTCATTGATTTTTGATGAGTTCACTGAATCATTCCTTAAGCAAAAATAGCGAAAATTAATTCCAAGCGAAAATATTTTACAGTAGTGCTTGTGAATGCATCAATCAACATGACAAAAATAGAAATATCTGCAGTCTGTATTTGCCACCATGAGAAAAGCAGGCTCCTGCTTGCATACCAGCCTTGCTACATCATCATGAAAGGTGGTCTATTTTGTATATAGACATAAAACTAGTTTTAAAATTATATTGAGTTTCCATTTTTTGTGATTGTTAGTAAATAGTTTTGGTAAACACACATTAGTCATGTGTTGAAAACTATCAGCCTGGTTACTTTCATATGCTGGGTTGGACCTAGATCAGATTTAGTTCATTTTGTGATTTTGTGATTGTCTTTTAATTTTGTATTTTTATCAAATATTTCATCTCAATATGTCATTAAACCAGCCTTGTTAACAGTTGTATATCAATTAAATAGTGTAATATAATCTATATATATCATATCTTTGTATGTGCATTGATATATTTCAAGCAGTTACCCTAAATTTAAAAACCTTCTCAGAAGACAGTTTAAATCATTCTGAATACTGTAATGTGTCAGTACAGCTAACCCAATTTCATTTCAACAGTATTCAAATCCTGTGCAATGTAATTTATTGAGACATTTACAGCTTCCATATTACAACAGTAAAGGTGTATGAAAAATGTATCAGGCAATGACTGCTTTAACTTGGTAACTTATAGGTGCTGCTTAATGCAATTACTTTATATCTTTTATTGAAACATTTCAGAGAGCTAAAAATTTACCTGAGATGCTTATCAACTTTTTCTTTTTTATTTCAAAGGTCATCAGAAGAAACTCATCTTAGCTATTAACAAACAAGCACAGCTCCAACAACAGGAAAAACAGTCAAGACAGTATACAGCGACAAGAGTAATGTCAGCAGACATGGACTCCAAAAGACCACAGTCATCATTAGAAGATGAGTCTCAATACAGTTCCCTTCCTCCTAATACACAAATACCAGAAAACAAGGGATCTCCAGTGCCATCTTATGAAAATGTTTACATCAATGTGAAGCGAAAATCCACACAAAGTAGTCAGGAAAGTTTGAGCAGTGATGTTAGTAGTGGTCTCAGTGGACCGGGTGTTGCGCATGGATCTCAAGAAAGCTTAAATAAAAGGTCACATCGTGGTTCTGCTGAAATCGGCTTTATGCCTTCACTGGCAAGTGTGCGATCCAGCCCCCAATCACCAACTATTGAAGGTGATGATCAGCCTGATTCGCCATTTCAAAATGTGTCATTTACTACTTTCAAACAAGCTCCTATGTCGTCAGGGCCTCAGACAGGTTCACCATCACCAATGAAAATGAGGTCACCAAGAAACCAATCAAATGACAGCTTAGATAAATTAGCAACAAAGCCACTCAACCAATCACCACGCAATTCTCCAAGGAATTCAACAGTGGATCAAAGTGGACTTGACCAAACAGACTGTGGTTTTGTGAAAACGAAAAAACCACCAACACCTCCAAAAAGAAGCAAGTCAACTTCAAAAGCAGATTACCATGAACCTATGATTATGCCAATGTTAAAACAATATGATGCGCAAGAAAAAAAGACGTTTACAGCCACCATTGGCAGGAGTAAAAGTTTGAAACAGTTTAAACAGGGGAGCTCTGCAGGACCTATAGTTGCCAAGCAACCAGAGGTACCAGATTTAAAACTACAGCTGCAGCAGCAATTGCAACAGAAAAAATACTTGGAAGTACAGATGCAGCAAACATTGCAAACACAGGTTGTACAGCAGCAGCGGGAGGATCATCTGCAGCAACAGCTGCAACAGCAGCTCATTCAGCAACAACAACAAATTGAACTACTACAGGATCAGCTGAACATTCATCAGCTGCAAGAGCAGCAGCAGTTACCTCCTCCTCCGCCTTCCCTGCTTGCCCCAGAACAACCACTTTATTATTCACCAGAACAAGATCAGTTGCCACCTCCTCCTCCTCTGTCTCCACCGCCTCCTCCTCCACCACCGCTGCCACCCCCACACCCAATGTCCGAACAACCATTTCCCTCTCCTCCAATGATTGACATTCCTACTGAGTCTCCCTTGTATGAAACAATCAGACAGCAACCACAACAACAGGAAACACAACAAGTCTCTCCAATTAAGAATGATGATTCACAAGGAACAATTAAGAGGAGAGCTCCAGCTCAATTTTCTATGGACGAATCAAAAAGGCAGTCGCCACCAGCAGTGCATGGGACTGTAAAACATCAACCTTCCCCAAAGCAGAATATTCGTGTGGATAAGAAACAACCATCCCCAAAAGGACACAAAACTAAAAAGGATTCATCTGATAATAATATTTCTATAGCAACGGCAATGGTATCAGAAAATTATGACACAATCAAACGGAGACCTGATCCAAAACCACAACAGCAGCCACAGCCAGAACGTGAAACTGTTATTAATGGACAAGGCAGTGATGGAAGTACTGTTAGGACTACAATTAAAGCACCCCCGCAGCAACCCCTTGGTGTGTTGCCACAACAACAGAATAATTATCCTCCTGTTTTGAGGAGACAAGGATCTAAAGATGATAGCTACAATGCACATAAGAAACAACAGACCTCAACTGAGGAGAAATATGCCACTATTAAACGCAGACCACAAAGGAATAGATCAAAGTCATTTAATGATAAAGATTTTGAAAACCAGCAAGGTTTATATGTAAGGACGCAGTTTAATGCTGATGGTGATAGTGTAGATAACAATGAAACTATTCAATCTGAGGATTTACTCTTAGGAATTAAAGCGCAGAGTGCAAGTCAGTCTCATAAGCCTGGCCACCCTATTAAGAAAATTCAAGCAAAGAGTAAAGGACATGGTGCTTCCCTTGTATCTCACCAAGGAGCTCGTGTTACCCTCCAACCACATGGATCCACTAGAAATGTTGTTACTGTACCTGGGACTGCTACAGTCACAGTCACATCGCAACCGCAAATGAAAACATTTGGGGGAGGGAAAGTACATAAACCAGGGCATGGACCACCAGTGAAGGTTAAAACAGTGACAGCCAAACCCATCCCCAAGTCAGCTGTGAAGAGTAAACCACCACAAGCACCTCATGTACAACAACCGCTGCCACCACCACCACCATCTTCTATGTTAACAAATCAGAAAGTAGATGTGTATTCTCAAGAGTATGAACGGGCTGAAGTTATTTTGAACCACACAGATGCTGCCACTTTCTCAGACTCTGATTCGGAAAATGTAGAAAGTATGCTATCAGCATTTGAGAATGAAAATACAGACACAATTAAAAAACAACCAGCGAAGAAAAGTAGTGCTGACATGAATGAGATTGGTAACATGCAAGTTGTATCAAGCAAGTCTAGGAGAACACCTTCATCATCAGAAGAAGGTAAAGCTTTTTTTTCGGAACTATTTTTTCCTCTTTAGCTCTGCTGTCGAGCGGAGCTTATTAGTCCCCGTTCAGGCGCAGCCTGAAAAGGGGACTACTAATTCAGGTTATGTCCATAATTCCGTCTCCAACATTTTCTCAAATTCTACAGCAGATATCAGTGAAACTTGGCAGGTTGATGAACTTGTCCCCTCCGAGTATGCACGTAATTTTTTTTCCAGATCTGAAAATCCCAAGTGGGTCTTTTTCACGATTTTATCAAAAATTGCCTCTCCCGGCAACATTGACAAAACGTCTGCGCATGCTCAGAATAAATTAATTACTGTAAAATACTTTATTTTTGCTTGCAACATTTTTTTGCTATTTTCGCTGAAGGAATGTTTCAGTTAAAATAAAATCCAGCGAATATACCCTTTTCTTATATTTTACAGTCAACTTGTCAAAAATCAATGAAAATAAATTCAATACAAAACACCCAGAAAAAGTCTTTTCAGCGAATGATAATTCCAGCTGAAATAAAATATTTTACAGTAGATTAGATCTGTGAGTAAGGCTGCTGTTATTACGGCACGTGATTTCTCCATTGCGTGCAATTTATTATAGTACTGTTTATACATGTATTCTGTTTGGCTCAGTGGTCTCATTCACTCGTTACTAGAAGAACTAGTAACTTTATTTGATTTCAAGAACTTCAAGAAGGCAGCATAAGAGACGTGTTTGCAAAGGTAAGTTTTCCAGTTTATTGGGGTACGATTGGTGTACATTTCGTGACGTACGGACGTGAATATTATGATGATTGCCAGCTTTATATTCTTGTGAAAAACCAAAAAAAGCAAACAATCTACGAAACTAGTTTGTGAATTGTATACCCTGTCAAATTATTGTACACGAACGATTAATTCACGAGGACATAGTTTTCAAGTACCGGTAAATCGTTTTCCGGTCTTTTGCTTGTGTAGCGATTTCCGAAATATTCACAACTCGGGGGGGGGGGGGGGGGGGGAATTTCCCTGTGTCGATCAATTTATTCATTATATAATAGCAGGTTGCCTATGATTATATTCGTATTTTTTATGTTGTGAGCATTGAACTGTTAGTTGCAATGAAGATTTTGGCGATCTTGTGCGATTCAACATGGCGGATGTACAGTGACAACACGTGTATGGACGGTCGGTCGAGCAGTCTGCAACGGACCACAGTCTGTGAACGGACCGTTAATGTTTTGGATATTTCATTCACTCCTGATGCCTAAAAGAGTCTAATTTATATTTTACCGTAGTCATTGACACCTATTCAAGAGTATCATGTTTATTGTGAATAGCGTGAATGGGTAAGCTTCGTTTCGACAATGGGCTGTTATTTCTGTGAACAATGTTAAATTATTCTTTGAATGCTCAGTTTATTTTTTTGAAAACAACTAATTTTTCGATTTAAAAAAAATCATGCCGTTTTCCCCGTCAAAATCAAAGCATAAACTAAACATCGGTGAATCCCCTGTTGCGTTCACCACGAGGTCACTGAGCCGTCATTAACATATTTAAATGACCACGTGTACTGAAATAACATGGCGGATATCGCATCGCATCGCATTTACATTCGACCGAAATCATTCGTTTACGATGAAACTAAGTTGAATATTACTTCCAATTCATAAAAATTCAACGAATTATTTTTTTGTGCGTATTATAATCATTACTGAATAATAATAAACAATTGCAATACTTCGAAAACAAGTAAGTTATTCACTTGCGAAACACAGAATGACCAGATTGTGCTACCGTGATCATTTGCTACCGGTACTAGCCCTGAGTACAGTCCTGTAGGTTGGCCTCCTTCCGTTGATCATTCGGCCGAATGATCAACGGAAGGAGGCCAACCTACAGGACTGTACTCAGGGCTCCTACCGGTACTAACAACTAAGCAATGTATTCGTGTTTGTATTTATTCGAAACTTCTTTTAGAAAATACTTTACTTTTCGTAAACTTTACTGAATTTTTGGGGGGATTCAATTCCAACATTTCGCGATGCCAAACCAAAGGCCTTTCACTCTTTGAGTGTGACACCTAAACCAGAAGTTTTATGGTGTATAAACTGGCACTAAATGAAAAAGCCGTTGAACCTTATTCAAATTTATAAGTACATGTTATTATGTATTTAATTATGAAAACTGACTAAATTAAATGTGATCTTATTTTTAATTTGAACAGAATTATGATTTATATCGGTAATGACGTTTTCATCCAATATTAATAGTGCAATTGTTAAAATGCCTACCTACACATTTATTGTTTTTGTTTCTGTTGCCCTGAAATAGACATTTGTAAAAAAAAAAAAATTTAAAAATCATGCTTGATTCAAATTCAAAAAAAAAAGATGTAGCCATGTAGCCCCTTCCTGTTACCTGTTTTCAACTTCTTCCAGAGTAAAACTGGTGAAGCCATGTAATTGCCATACAATCATAAACTGTGGGAAAACTTGTATGTTATTGAAAATCTTTATTTTGTTGTCTGTGAATTAATATAATATTTGAAATGGTGTAATGGTGCAAAATATTCTCAAGCAATTGGTTTTCTGGTGGCACTACACTGTGCATTTATGCATGATCTCAGCTTACTAAGTGATGATGGTGGTTGAAATGGAAAACTGAATACAAAAATCCAGTAACATCTCAAACGAATTTCCGTCTGCTGTGAATGCATGTTTCGTTACATCAAATAAATAACCCAATTTTATTGAATGTATCCAAAAACATGGTACCAATGATCTGAAATTTCAGGAGTGCTCGCTGAAGGTTTATCAATCTTGCTTATTGTCTTGTTCTTTACCAATCCTGCATTTCAGTTACTAGAATTTATACTAAAAAAAAATAGTTTCTGTTTTTCTTCTAATAATTCGGCCACTCTCAAAAACAAATATTTTTCCATGGTCGAAATGCAAGAAGAATACAAAACTACTGTGATTGCATAGCGATACCTGTAGGGCCATTGTCAATTAGTTCGCCTGATCAACACAGCGTTATACATAGGGCTGATATTGAATCACGGAGAGTAAAATCTTGTGATACTAATCTCTAGAACCGCTCAGATTGGTACATACCGGTATGTCTTATGAACCCACATGTGTATATCTTTAACAATACTCATTTTAAACTTTTTTTTTTTTACAGTGGTGCTGTGAACTGCTTCAATTTTGCAAGGCAATTTTTTCTGGGTTCCTACAATATGGAGTGTCAGGGACTTTATTGAAATTTCATAGAATCCTGAATATATCTAGAAGTGAAAATTAAATGGTTTACAGTATTTTATACCCATTAATAATGATGAAATGCAATAATATCACTGCACTAAAAAGACTTCAAACAATTATTGTTACTTCTCCATTGAAGGTTATGAGCAGACCAACCTTTACTGGCTTCCTTAATTATTACATGTACTTGCTCTGAAAACATAGCTTTTACAATTGTTTAAATTAACAGATGTTGTTCTATGTACAATGAATACATTTTAAATAATAAACCTTACTGTATTAATAAAAAATTGTATTTGACAACATGAGAATGATTCTGATGCCCAGTGGTGATGTTGAAACAAACCCAGGTCCTGGTAATATACTAAGACCTGATTAACAAAGAAGTCATGTACATCAAGGTTCACTCAGATTTATGAATGCAGTTTCTTGAGCAAGTATACATGTATGACAAATAGTTTTGTTGCACTTGTGTACTCTGAGATTCTGAACATGGGTCAGTGGAAGTTTTTAGTTGTCAGTACAAAACTAGATTATGGGAAATCACTTTATGATGAGTTGTACCCACATAGAGTACATATTCATTCACCTGTTTGCAGATGTTCCTTGTACTACTTTATAATCAAATAACGGGGACTGTGACATTTCATGTCTTGTCATATGAGTGATTGTTCGTCACAGTCCATGTCAACCTTTTAGCTCCACTGTCGACAAAGTCGACACAATGGAGCAGTTCATATTACCAAGTGGCCGTCCTCGTCGTCAACTTTACAATTTCAACTTCTTCTTCGAAACCGCAAGTCAGAAGGTTTTCAAATTCGATATGCAAGCACCTTGGATGATTCCTTCTCAGATTTGTTCATTTCATGTCAAAATCTCAAATTCTCTAATTTTTGTGAATATTTTTGTCATTTTTGGTGAAAAGCGATATTTTCGAATTTGATTGCTTTGATACTATACATATTGTTCATTTTCCAATGACATCTTCAGTTCTTTAATTGAAGAGTGCATTGCTAACAGCGGAGCTATCTCAGCCGATAGGCTGCTTGTTTTTAAATTGTGAGGCATTTTTAGACCAGAAACACATCTTTTTTTAGCTTAATTGAATCTGTATTCATAAATGGTAATGCATGGTAAATGCATTTAAGATTTTATATAATGGCCAACATTATCCCATGTGTGAAGCTTTCTTTATTGACAAGCATTGGTGACCAGTGGATCTGGGCAACCATTGATTTCCATGAATATTTACAAATCTGTGTGTTTTGTCAACATTTGTTTTTTCTGGCCAGAATTCTATTACACACATGGTTTCAGCAAATTGAAATATTTTGAAAATTCACTGTGCCCTCTCGTGTTGTCACTATGGCAAGATGTTGTGTAAGATAAAACACCTACATCTGAAGTATCATCTACTGTTTTGTGTGGCTTTAACAATGTCTAAATAATAGAAATAAGTGGTAGTAATTGGTCAGCAAAACCTACGAACACTGCAAGTTTTATTTGTTGCTGCCTATCTGGGGAAAGAAGTAAACTGTTTTGGAAGGGAATCTACCAAGAGAGTATCACTTTGCTTGTAGACCCCCCTCCAAATGAAAAAAACAAACTTGTTTTTGTGAATTAGTAGATTTGTGGCATAAAAAAACATATATATTTGACTTGTTTGATGATATCTGAATAATACAAATGAGTGTAATTAATTGGTAACCTTCCATTGTCATCTGTCAACTCATCACCAATTTTTGTTCCAGGCCAGTCAGCTAAAAAGATTCCACCACCAGCACCAAAAAGACGAGATAGTTTATCTTCTGAGTCAAGTCTTTTGGATTTGGAGAGTTTAGATATTGTCAAGTAAGTGCAACCTATGTACTTAGTTTGTGATGTAGGCAGTATGGTGATGTATGATAGATCATAAAGCCATGTGTACTGTGAGGGCAACCTTTATGTTTTGTCAGATGGATGTGTGATATGGATCGTTAAGCCTTTCTGACATCTAGGAAAGATTTTAGACAAGACCTAAACATATTTAAGTTTAGTTCATCTATATATTTCAGTGATCAGCAATTGACTACAGTGAATGGTGGTGCAGTTGGTGGGAGTAATGCAGCAGCACATGGTAATGGAAAAGAACCAGGGGATGATATATTCAATGAAATAGATACAATGTTTAATGATCTCACAGAAGAACTGGCAGCCATGATGAAATAATTAATTTATAAATATATAAATTATATTGCCAACGATGACGGCTAGCTCTTTTCTGAACTGAGTGCAGCTGCTTTTTGATATAAAGATATACATCAGCAGTTACAGGGATCACAGATTTATTGTCATTTACATGGGGGAGAATACAAGAAAGTTGGAACTATTCATGAAAACAAAACATATAAATCATTGTCTTACCAGCTGGACTTGTGTGGAAATATTGTACTGGAGAATTCCGAAAACTGTAAATTGTTGACAGGAAATATACATAGTTATAAGTGACTGATGTAAATATACTGACTGCAGTATGGATTTCCATGTTACTGCTATTGTTATATAACTAGGGTTTACGTGCAACGCTGAGTTCTTAATTTGTCAATTAATATGAAACAGATAGCAGAGATGTTTACTATTTTTAATAAAAGGTGCTCTTTTTCATTCCGAATTTATATTCATTGCCAGCGTATTTTAGTACCCAGTCAACATTTTATTTTAAAATTATGTTGAATATTGTATTTTCCTTCCCAGTATTATTGTTTTCCTTTTGATGTAATCTTCTTGATATATCTGTTGTAAAAGCAACATGAGTTAATTCTATGTTGTCATGTGCCCTACCCACATGCTCACACTGACTTTATATTAAATTTTCCAGTTCATATACGCAAAGACTACAAGACAATTAATTGTTATTAATTTTTGTCACTTTACCATCTTTACTTCTATAAAAAGGTGATCAAAATTGTATGTGGTGGCAGAATGTACTCGCACACACATGTACCATATAAATTTATTCTGATGAAAATAATGACATTTTGGCAAATAAAAAGAAGAATGCCCAAAAATGGAGTCCACTATTAGCAGATCAGTATGGGACCATACCCTGAACACAGTTCTGCTTTCTAATACCTGTGTCAAAACTACCAATTTTTTCCTCAAACATACATACTGCTTAGTAAAGCATACCAATTATGTAGCAAACTGAATTTAATTGTGAAAGGATTGTTAGTTATGTCTATAGTTAATGTAATTATGTATATAATAAAATATTTCACCACTTGACAGCCAATCTCATCTAGTGAATACCCAGGTTCAATTGAAAAGACTTGCACCATCTGTTTCCATAACTCATTTGGGACCACATAGACTAAATGGCTCAAATTTATGACAAGCAATTTTACTTTGCTGCTAGCAAATTTACAGATAAGAAAATTTGAACCACTTGGAAAAGATACAAAAAAAAAATTAAATGTATATAGCGCAGACACTGGTTCGTAGTTCAACTGGGCTGTACAGTGTATGCCATCCAGTAAGACTGGTTTGTAGTCCTACTGGGCTGTACAGTGTATGCCATGAGGTAAAACTGGTGTGTAGCCCAACTGGGCTGTAGAGTGTATGCCATGAAGTAAGACTGGTTTGTAGCCCAACTGGGCTGTACAGAGTATGCCATGAAGTAAGACTGGTTTGTAGACCTACTGGGCTGTACAGTGTATGCCATGCAGTAAGACTAGTTTGTAGTCCTACTGGGCTGTACAGAGTATGTCAAGCAGTAAGACTAGTTTGTAGCCCAATTGGGCTGTACAGCGTATGCCATGAAGTAAGACTGGTTTGTAGTCCTACTGGGCTGTACAGTGTATGCCATGAGGTAAGACTGGTTTGTAGTCCTACTGGGCTGTACAGAGTATGCCATGCAGTAAGACTGGTTTGTAGCCCAACTGGGCTGTACAGAGTATGCTATGCAGTAAAACTGGTTTTAGTCCTACTGGGCTGTACAGTGTATGCCATGCAGTAAGACTGGTTTTTAGTCCTACAGGGCTGTACAGAGTATGCAATGCAGTAAGACTGGTTTGACGCCCGACTGGGCTGTACAATGTATGCAATGCAGTAAGACTGGTTTGTAGCCCTACTGGGCTGTACAGCGTTTGCCATGCAGTGAGACTAGTTTGTAGCCCAACTGGGCTGTACAGCGTTTGCCATGAAGTAAGACTGGTATGTAGCCCTACTGGGCTGTACAGAGTATGCCATGCAGTGAGACTAGTTTGTAGCCCAACTGGGCTGTACAGCGTTTGCCATGAAGTAAGACTGGTATGTAGCCCTACTGGGCTGTACAGAGTATGCCATGCAGTAAGACTGGTTTGTAGCCCTACTGGGATGTACAGTGTATGCCATGCAGTGAGACTAGTTTGTAGCCCAACTGGGCTGTACAGCGTTTGCCATGAAGTAAGACTGGTATGTAGCCCTTCTGGGCTGTACAGTGTATGCCATGCAGTACGACCTACTGGGCTTTACAGTGTATGTCATGCTGTGAGACTGGTTTGTAGTCCTAGTGGGCTGTACAGTGTATGTCATGTAGTAAGACTAGTTTGTATCCCAACTGGAATGTACAGCGTATGCCATGAAGTAAGATTGGTATGTAGCCCAACTGGGCTGTACAGCGTATGTCATGCAGTAAGACTGGTTTGTAGTCCTACTGGGCTGTACAGTGTATACCATGCAGTAAGACTAGTTTGTAGCCCTACTGGGCTGTACAGTGTATTCCATGCAGTAAGCCTGGTATGTAGCCCTACTGGGCTGTACAGTGTATGCCATGCAGTAAGACTGGTTTGTAGCTCTACTGGGCAGTACAGTGTATGCCATGCAGTAAGACTGGTTTGACGCCCGACTGGGCTGTACAATGTATGCAATGCAGTAAGACTGGTTTGTAGCTCTACTGGGCAGTACAGTGTATGCCATGCAGTAAGATTGGTATGTAGCCCAACTGGGCTGTACAGCGTATGTCATGCAGTAAGACTGGTTTGTAGTTCTACTGGGCTGTACAGTGTATGCCATGCAGTAAGACTGGTTTTTAGTCCTACAGGGCTGTACAGAGTATGCCATGCAGTAAGACTGGTTTGTAGCCCTACTGGGATGTACAGTGTATGCCATGCAGTGAGACTAGTTTGTAGCCCAACTGGGCTGTACAGTGTATGCCATGAAGTAAGACTGGTATGTAGCCCTACTGGGCTGTACAGTGTATGCCATGCAGTACGACCTACTGGGCTTTACAGTGTATGTCATGCTGTGAGACTGGTTTGTAGTCCTAGTGGGCTGTACAGTGTATGCCATGCAGTAAGACTGGTTTGTAGCTCTACTGGGCAGTACAGTGTATGCCATGCAGTAAGACTGGTTTGACGCCCGACTGGGCTGTACAATGTATGCAATGCAGTAAGACTGGTTTGTAGCTCTACTGGGCAGTACACTGTATGCCATGCAGTAAGATTGGTATGTAGCCCAACTGGGCTGTACAGCGTATGTCATGCAGTAAGACTGGTTTGTAGTTCTACTGGGCTGTACAGTGTATGCCATGCAGTAAGACTGGTTTTTAGTCCTACAGGGCTGTACAGAGTATGCCATGCAGTAAGACTGGTTTGTAGCCCTACTGGGATGTACAGTGTATGCCATGCAGTGAGACTAGTTTGTAGCCCAACTGGGCTGTACAGCGTTTGCCATGAAGTAAGACTGGTATGTAGCCCTTCTGGGCTGTACAGTGTATGCCATGCAGTACGACCTACTGGGCTTTACAGTGTATGTCATGCTGTGAGACTGGTTTGTAGTCCTAGTGGGCTGTACAGTGTATGTCATGTAGTAAGACTAGTTTGTATCCCAACTGGAATGTACAGCGTATGCCATGAAATAAGATTGGTATGTAGCCCAACTGGGCTGTACAGCGTATGTCATGCAGTAAGACTGGTTTGTAGTCCTACTGGGCTGTACAGTGTATACCATGCAGTAAGACTAGTTTGTAGCCCTACTGGGCTGTACAGTGTATGCCATGCAGTAAGACAGGTTTGTAGCCCAACTGGGCTGTACAGTGTATACCATGCAGTAAAACTGATTTGTAGCCCTACTGGGCTGTACAGTGTATGCCATGCAGTAAGACTGGTTTGTAGCTCTACTGGGCAGTACAGTGTATGCCATGCAGTAAGACTGGTTTGACGCCCGACTGGGCTGTACAATGTATGCAATGCAGTAAGACTGGTTTGTAGCTCTACTGGGCAGTACAGTGTATGCCATGCAGTAAGACTGGTTTGTAGCCCTACTGGGCTGTACAGTGTATGCCATGCAGTGAGACTAGATTGTAGCCCAACTGGGCTGTACAGCGTTTACCATGAAGTAAGACTGGTATGTAGCCCTACTGGGCTGTACAGAGTATGCCATGCAGTAAGACTGGTTTGTAGCCCTACTGGGCTGTACAGTGTATGCCATGCAGTGAGACTAGTTTGTAGCCCAACTGGGCTGTACAGCGTTTGCCATGAAGTAAGACTGGTATATAGCCCTTCTGGGCTGTACAGTGTATGCCATGCAGTACGACCTACTGGGCTCTACAGTGTATGTCATGCTGTGAGACTGGTTTGTAGTCCTAGTGGGCTGTACAGTGTATGTCATGTAGTAAGACTAGTTTGTATCCCAACTGGAATGTACAGCGTATGCCATGAAGTAAGATTGGTATGTAGCCCAACTGGGCTGTACAGCGTATGTCATGCAGTAAGACTGGTTTGTAGTCCTACTGGGCTGTACAGAGTATGTCATGCAGTAAGATTGGTATGTAGCCCTACTGGGCTGTACAGTGTATGCCATGCAGTAAGACAGGTTTGTAGCCCAACTGGGCTGTACAGTGTATGCCAAGCAGTAAAACTGATTTGTAGCCCTACTGGGCTGTACAGTGTATGCCATGCAGTAAGACTGGTTTGTAGCTCTACTGGACAGTACAGTGTATGCCATGCAGTAAGACTGGTTTGACGCCCGACTGGGCTGTACAATGTATGCAATGCAGTAAGACTGGTTTGTAGCTCTACTGGGCAGTACAGTGTATGCCATGCAGTAAGACTAGTTTGTAGCCCAACTGGGCTGTACAGCGTTTGCCATGAAGTAAGACTGGTATGTAGCCCTACTGGGCTGTACAGAGTATGCCATGCAGTAAGACTGGTTTGTAGCCCTACTGGGCTGTACAGTGTATGCCATGCAGTGAGACTAGTTTGTAGCCCAACTGGGCTGTACAGCGTTTGCCATGAAGTAAGACTGGTATGTAGCCCTTCTGGGCTGTACAGTGTATGCCATGCAGTACGACCTACTGGGCTTTACAGTGTATGTCATGCTGTGAGACTGGTTTGTAGTCCTAGTGGGCTGTACAGTGTATGTCATGTAGTAAGACTAGTTTGTATCCCAACTGGAATGTACAGCGTATGTCATGAAGTAAGATTGGTATGTAGCCCAACTGGGCTGTACAGCGTATGTCATGCAGTAAGACTGGTTTGTAGTCCTACTGGGCTGTACAGTGTATACCATGCAGTAAGACTAGTTTGTAGCCCTACTGGGCTGTACAGTGTATTCCATGCAGTAAGCCTGGTATGTAGCCCTACTGGGCTGTACAGTTTATGCCATGCTGTAAGACGGGTTTGTAGCCCAACTGGGCTGTACAGTGTATGCCAAGCAGTAAAACTGATTTGTAGCCCTACTGGGCTGTACAGTGTATGCCATGCAGTAAGACTGGTTTGTAGCTCTTCTGGGCAGTACAGTGTATGCCATGCAGTAAGACTGGTTTGACGCCCGACTGGGCTGTACAATGTATGCAATGCAGTAAGACTGGTTTGTAGCTCTACTGGGCAGTACAGTGTATGCCATGCAGTAAGACTGGTTTGTAGCCCTACTGGGCTGTACAGTGTATGTCATGTAGTAAGACTAGTTTGTGTCCCAACTGGGCTGTACAGCGTTTGCCATGAAGTAAGACTGGTATGTAGCCCTACTGGGCTGTACAGAGTATGCCATGCAGTAAGACTGGTTTGTAGCCCTACTGGGCTGTACAGTGTATGCCATGCAGTAAAACTGCTTTAGTCCTACTGGGCTGTACAGTGTATGCCATGCAGTTAGACAGGTTTGTAGCCCTACTGGGCTGTACAGTGTATGCCATGCAGTGAGACTAGTTTGTAGCCCAACTGGGCTGTACAGCGTTTGCCATGAAGTAAGACTGGTATATAGCCCTTCTGGGCTGTACAGTGTATGCCATGCAGTACGACCTACTGGGCTCTACAGTGTATGTCATGCTGTGAGACTGGTTTGTAGTCCTAGTGGGCTGTACAGTGTATGTCATGTAGTAAGACTAGTTTGTATCCCAACTGGAATGTACAGCGTATGCCATGAAGTAAGATTGGTATGTAGCCCAACTGGGCTGTACAGCGTATGTCATGCAGTAAGACTGTTTTGTAGTCCTACTGGGCTGTACAGTGTATACCATGCAGTAAGACTAGTTTGTAGCCATACTGGGCTGTACAGTGAATTCCATGCAGTAAGCCTGGTATGTAGCCCTACTGGGCTGTACAGTGTATGCCATGCAGTAAGACAGGTTTGTAGCCCAACTGGGCTGTACAGTTTATGCCAAGCAGTAAAACTGATTTGTAGCCCTACTGGGCTGTACAGTGTATGCCATGCAGTAAGACTGGTTTGTAGCTCTACTGGACAGTACAGTGTATGCCATGCAGTAAGACTGGTTTGACGCCCGACTGGGCTGTACAATGTATGCAATGCAGTAAGACTGGTTTGTAGCTCTACTGGGCAGTACAGTGTATGCCATGCAGTAAGATTGGTATGTAGCCCAACTGGGCTGTACAGCGTATGTCATGCAGTAAGACTGGTTTGTAGTCCTACTTGGCTGTACAGTGTATACCATGCAGTAAGACTAGTTTGTAGCCCTACTGGGCTGTACAGTGTATTCCATGCAGTAAGCCTGGTATGTAGCCCTACTGGGCTGTACAGTGTATGCCATGCAGTAAGACTGGTTTGTAGCCCAACTGGGCTGTACAGTGTATGCCATGCAGTAAGACCGGTTTGTAGCCCAACTGGGCTGTACAGTGTATGCCAAGCAGTAAGACTGGTTTGTAGCTCTACTGGGCAGTACGGTGTATGCCATGCAGTAAGACCGGTTTGTAGCCCTACTGGGCTGTACAGTGTATGCCATGCAGTAAGACCGGTTTGTAGCCCTACTGGGCTGTACAGTGTATGCCATGCAGTAAGACTGGTTTGTAGCTCTACTGGACAGTACAGTGTATGCCATGCAGTAAGACTGGTTTGACGCCCGACTGGGCTGTACAATGTATGCAATGCAGTAAGACTGGTTTGTAGCTCTACTGGGCAGTACAGTGTATGCCATGCAGTAAGATTGGTATGTAGCCCAACTGGGCTGTACAGCGTATGTCATGCAGTAAGACTGGTTTGTAGTCCTACTTGGCTGTACAGTGTATACCATGCAGTAAGACTAGTTTGTAGCCCTACTGGGCTGTACAGTGTATTCCATGCAGTAAGCCTGGTATGTAGCCCTACTGGGCTGTACAGTGTATGCCATGCAGTAAGACAGGTTTGTAGCCCAACTGGGCTGTACAGTGTATGCCAAGCAGTAAAACTGATTTGTAGCCCTACTGGGCTGTACAGTGTATTCCATGCAGTAAGCCTGGTATGTAGCCCTACTGGGCTGTACAGTGTATGCCATGCAGTAAGACAGGTTTGTAGCCCAACTGGGCTGTACAGTGTATGCCAAGCAGTAAGACTGGTTTGTAGCTCTACTGGGCAGTACAGTGTATGTCATGTAGTAAGACTAGTTTGTATCCCAACTGGAATGTACAGCGTATGCCATGAAGTAAGATTGGTATGTAGCCCAACTGGGCTGTACAGCGTATGTCATGCAGTAAGACTGGTTTGTAGTCCTACTGGGCTGTACAGTGTATACCATGCAGTAAGACTAGTTTGTAGCCCTACTGGGCTGTACAGTGTATTACATGCAGTAAGCCTGGTATGTAGACCTACTGGGCTGTACAGTGTATGCCATGCAGTAAGACAGGTTTGTAGCCCAACTGGGCTGTACAGTGTATGCAATGCAGTAAGACTGGTTTGTAGCTCTACTGGGCAGTACAGTGTATGCCATGCAGTAAGACTGGTTTGTAGCCCTACTGGGCTGTACAGTGTATGCCATGCAGTGAGACTAGTTTGTAGCCCAACTGGGCTGTACAGCGTTTGCCATGAAGTAAGACTGGTATGTAGCCCTTCTGGGCTGTACAGTGTATGCCATGCAGTACGACCTACTGGGCTTTACAGTGTATGTCATGCTGTGAGACTGGTTTGTAGTCCTAGTGGGCTGTACAGTGTATGTCATGTAGTAAGACTAGTTTGTATCCCAACTGGAATGTACAGCGTATGTCATGAAGTAAGATTGGTATGTAGCCCAACTGGGCTGTACAGCGTATGTCATGCAGTAAGACTGGTTTGTAGTCCTACTGGGCTGTACAGTGTATACCATGCAGTAAGACTAGTTTGTAGCCCTACTGGGCTGTACAGTGTATTCCATGCAGTAAGCCTGGTATGTAGCCCTACTGGGCTGTACAGTTTATGCCATGCTGTAAGACGGGTTTGTAGCCCAACTGGGCTGTACAGTGTATGCCAAGCAGTAAAACTGATTTGTAGCCCTACTGGGCTGTACAGTGTATGCCATGCAGTAAGACTGGTTTGTAGCTCTTCTGGGCAGTACAGTGTATGCCATGCAGTAAGACTGGTTTGACGCCCGACTGGGCTGTACAATGTATGCAATGCAGTAAGACTGGTTTGTAGCTCTACTGGGCAGTACAGTGTATGCCATGCAGTAAGACTGGTTTGTAGCCCTACTGGGCTGTACAGTGTATGTCATGTAGTAAGACTAGTTTGTGTCCCAACTGGGCTGTACAGCGTTTGCCATGAAGTAAGACTGGTATGTAGCCCTACTGGGCTGTACAGAGTATGCCATGCAGTAAGACTGGTTTGTAGCCCTACTGGGCTGTACAGTGTATGCCATGCAGTAAAACTGCTTTAGTCCTACTGGGCTGTACAGTGTATGCCATGCAGTTAGACAGGTTTGTAGCCCTACTGGGCTGTACAGTGTATGCCATGCAGTGAGACTAGTTTGTAGCCCAACTGGGCTGTACAGCGTTTGCCATGAAGTAAGACTGGTATATAGCCCTTCTGGGCTGTACAGTGTATGCCATGCAGTACGACCTACTGGGCTCTACAGTGTATGTCATGCTGTGAGACTGGTTTGTAGTCCTAGTGGGCTGTACAGTGTATGTCATGTAGTAAGACTAGTTTGTATCCCAACTGGAATGTACAGCGTATGCCATGAAGTAAGATTGGTATGTAGCCCAACTGGGCTGTACAGCGTATGTCATGCAGTAAGACTGGTTTGTAGTCCTACTGGGCTGTACAGTGTATACCATGCAGTAAGACTAGTTTGTAGCCATACTGGGCTGTACAGTGTATTCCATGCAGTAAGCCTGGTATGTAGCCCTACTGGGCTGAACAGTGTATGCCATGCAGTAAGACAGGTTTGTAGCCCAACTGGGCTGTACAGTGTATGCCAAGCAGTAAAACTGATTTGTAGCCCTACTGGGCTGTACAGTGTATGCCATGCAGTAAGACTGGTTTGTAGCTCTACTGGGCAGTACAGTGTATGCCATGCAGTAAGACTGGTTTGACGCCCGACTGGGCTGTACAATGTATGCAATGCAGTAAGACTGGTTTGTAGCTCTACTGGGCAGTACAGTGTATGTCATGCAGTAAGACTGGTTTGTAGCCCTACTGGGCTGTACAGTGTATGCCATGCAGTGAGACTAGTTTGTAGCCCAACTGGGCTGTACAGCGTTTGCCATGAAGTAAGACTGGTATGTAGCCCTACTGGGCTGTACAGAGTATGCCATGCAGTAAGACTGGTTTGTAGCCCTACTGGGCTGTACAGTGTATGCCATGCAGTGAGACTAGTTTGTAGCCCAACTGGGCTGTACAGCGTTTGCCATGAAGTAAGACTGGTATATAGCCCTTCTGGGCTGTACAGTGTATGCCATGCAGTACGACCTACTGGGCTCTACAGTGTATGTCATGCTGTGAGACTGGTTTGTAGTCCTAGTGGGCTGTACAGTGTATGTCATGTAGTAAGACTAGTTTGTATCCCAACTGGAATGTACAGCGTATGCCATGAAGTAAGATTGGTATGTAGCCCAACTGGGCTGTACAGCGTATGTCATGCAGTAAGACTGGTTTGTAGTCCTACTGGGCAGTACAGTGTATGCCATGCAGTAAGACTGGTTTGACGCCCGACTGGGCTGTACAATGTATGCAATGCAGTAAGACTGGTTTGTAGCTCTACTGGGCAGTACAGTGTATGTCATGCAGTAAGACTGGTTTGTAGCCCTACTGGGCTGTACAGTGTATGCCATGCAGTGAGACTAGTTTGTAGCCCAACTGGGCTGTACAGCGTTTGCCATGAAGTAAGACTGGTATGTAGCCCTACTGGGCTGTACAGAGTATGCCATGCAGTAAGACTGGTTTGTAGCCCTACTGGGCTGTACAGTGTATGCCATGCAGTGAGACTAGTTTGTAGCCCAACTGGGCTGTACAGCGTTTGCCATGAAGTAAGACTGGTATATAGCCCTTCTGGGCTGTACAGTGTATGCCATGCAGTACGACCTACTGGGCTCTACAGTGTATGTCATGCTGTGAGACTGGTTTGTAGTCCTAGTGGGCTGTACAGTGTATGTCATGTAGTAAGACTAGTTTGTATCCCAACTGGAATGTACAGCGTATGCCATGAAGTAAGATTGGTATGTAGCCCAACTGGGCTGTACAGCGTATGTCATGCAGTAAGACTGGTTTGTAGTCCTACTGGGCTGTACAGTGTATACCATGCAGTAAGACTAGTTTGTAGCCATACTGGGCTGTACAGTGAATTCCATGCAGTAAGCCTGGTATGTAGCCCTACTGGGCTGTACAGTGTATGCCATGCAGTAAGACAGGTTTGTAGCCCAACTGGGCTGTACAGTTTATGCCAAGCAGTAAAACTGATTTGTAGCCCTACTGGGCTGTACAGTGTATGCCATGCAGTAAGACTGGTTTGTAGCTCTACTGGACAGTACAGTGTATGCCATGCAGTAAGACTGGTTTGACGCCCGACTGGGCTGTACAATGTATGCAATGCAGTAAGACTGGTTTGTAGCTCTACTGGGCAGTACAGTGTATGCCATGCAGTAAGATTGGTATGTAGCCCAACTGGGCTGTACAGCGTATGTCATGCAGTAAGACAGGTTTGTAGCCCAACTGGGCTGTAAAGTGTATGCCATGCAGTAAGACTGGTTTGTAGCTCTACTGGACAGTACAGTGTATACCATGCAGTAAGACTGGTTTGACGCCCGACTGGGCTGTACAATGTATGCAATGCAGTAAGACTGGTTTGTAGCTCTACTGGGCAGTACAGTGTATGCCATGCAGTAAGACTAGTTTGTAGCCCAACTGGGCTGTACAGCGTTTGCCATGAAGTAAGACTGGTATGTAGCCCTACTGGGCTGTACAGAGTATGCCATGCAGTAAGACTGGTTTGTAGCCCTACTGGGCTGTACAGTGTATGCCATGCAGTGAGACTAGTTTGTAGCCCAACTGGGCTGTACAGCGTTTGCCATGAAGTAAGACTGGTATGTAGCCCTTCTGGGCTGTACAGTGTATGCCATGCAGTACGACCTACTGGGCTTTACAGTGTATGTCATGCTGTGAGACTGGTTTGTAGTCCTAGTGGGCTGTACAGTGTATGTCATGTAGTAAGACTAGTTTGTATCCCAACTGGAATGTACAGCGTATGTCATGAAGTAAGATTGGTATGTAGCCCAACTGGGCTGTACAGCGTATGTCATGCAGTAAGACTGGTTTGTAGTCCTACTGGGCTGTACAGTGTATACCATGCAGTAAGACTAGTTTGTAGCCCTACTGGGCTGTACAGTGTATTCCATGCAGTAAGCCTGGTATGTAGCCCTACTGGGCTGTACAGTTTATGCCATGCTGTAAGACGGGTTTGTAGCCCAACTGGGCTGTACAGTGTATGCCAAGCAGTAAAACTGATTTGTAGCCCTACTGGGCTGTACAGTGTATGCCATGCAGTAAGACTGGTTTGTAGCTCTTCTGGGCAGTACAGTGTATGCCATGCAGTAAGACTGGTTTGACGCCCGACTGGGCTGTACAATGTATGCAATGCAGTAAGACTGGTTTGTAGCTCTACTGGGCAGTACAGTGTATGCCATGCAGTAAGACTGGTTTGTAGCCCTACTGGGCTGTACAGTGTATGTCATGTAGTAAGACTAGTTTGTGTCCCAACTGGGCTGTACAGCGTTTGCCATGAAGTAAGACTGGTATGTAGCCCTACTGGGCTGTACAGAGTATGCCATGCAGTAAGACTGGTTTGTAGCCCTACTGGGCTGTACAGTGTATGCCATGCAGTAAAACTGCTTTAGTCCTACTGGGCTGTACAGTGTATGCCATGCAGTTAGACAGGTTTGTAGCCCTACTGGGCTGTACAGTGTATGCCATGCAGTGAGACTAGTTTGTAGCCCAACTGGGCTGTACAGCGTTTGCCATGAAGTAAGACTGGTATATAGCCCTTCTGGGCTGTACAGTGTATGCCATGCAGTACGACCTACTGGGCTCTACAGTGTATGTCATGCTGTGAGACTGGTTTGTAGTCCTAGTGGGCTGTACAGTGTATGTCATGTAGTAAGACTAGTTTGTATCCCAACTGGAATGTACAGCGTATGCCATGAAGTAAGATTGGTATGTAGCCCAACTGGGCTGTACAGCGTATGTCATGCAGTAAGACTGGTTTGTAGTCCTACTGGGCTGTACAGTGTATACCATGCAGTAAGACTAGTTTGTAGCCATACTGGGCTGTACAGTGTATTCCATGCAGTAAGCCTGGTATGTAGCCCTACTGGGCTGAACAGTGTATGCCATGCAGTAAGACAGGTTTGTAGCCCAACTGGGCTGTACAGTGTATGCCAAGCAGTAAAACTGATTTGTAGCCCTACTGGGCTGTACAGTGTATGCCATGCAGTAAGACTGGTTTGTAGCTCTACTGGGCAGTACAGTGTATGCCATGCAGTAAGACTGGTTTGACGCCCGACTGGGCTGTACAATGTATGCAATGCAGTAAGACTGGTTTGTAGCTCTACTGGGCAGTACAGTGTATGTCATGCAGTAAGACTGGTTTGTAGCCCTACTGGGCTGTACAGTGTATGCCATGCAGTGAGACTAGTTTGTAGCCCAACTGGGCTGTACAGCGTTTGCCATGAAGTAAGACTGGTATGTAGCCCTACTGGGCTGTACAGAGTATGCCATGCAGTAAGACTGGTTTGTAGCCCTACTGGGCTGTACAGTGTATGCCATGCAGTGAGACTAGTTTGTAGCCCAACTGGGCTGTACAGCGTTTGCCATGAAGTAAGACTGGTATATAGCCCTTCTGGGCTGTACAGTGTATGCCATGCAGTACGACCTACTGGGCTCTACAGTGTATGTCATGCTGTGAGACTGGTTTGTAGTCCTAGTGGGCTGTACAGTGTATGTCATGTAGTAAGACTAGTTTGTATCCCAACTGGAATGTACAGCGTATGCCATGAAGTAAGATTGGTATGTAGCCCAACTGGGCTGTACAGCGTATGTCATGCAGTAAGACTGGTTTGTAGTCCTACTGGGCTGTACAGTGTATACCATGCAGTAAGACTAGTTTGTAGCCATACTGGGCTGTACAGTGAATTCCATGCAGTAAGCCTGGTATGTAGCCCTACTGGGCTGTACAGTGTATGCCATGCAGTAAGACAGGTTTGTAGCCCAACTGGGCTGTACAGTTTATGCCAAGCAGTAAAACTGATTTGTAGCCCTACTGGGCTGTACAGTGTATGCCATGCAGTAAGACTGGTTTGTAGCTCTACTGGACAGTACAGTGTATGCCATGCAGTAAGACTGGTTTGACGCCCGACTGGGCTGTACAATGTATGCAATGCAGTAAGACTGGTTTGTAGCTCTACTGGGCAGTACAGTGTATGCCATGCAGTAAGATTGGTATGTAGCCCAACTGGGCTGTACAGCGTATGTCATGCAGTAAGACTGGTTTGTAGTCCTACTTGGCTGTACAGTGTATACCATGCAGTAAGACTAGTTTGTAGCCCTACTGGGCTGTACAGTGTATTCCATGCAGTAAGCCTGGTATGTAGCCCTACTGGGCTGTACAGTGTATGCCATGCAGTAAGACTGGTTTGTAGCCCAACTGGGCTGTACAGTGTATGCCATGCAGTAAGACCGGTTTGTAGCTCAACTGGGCTGTACAGTGTATGCCAAGCAGTAAGACTGGTTTGTAGCTCTACTGGGCAGTACAGTGTATGCCATGCAGTAAGACCGGTTTGTAGCCCTACTGGGCTGTACAGTGTATGCCATGCAGTAAGACCGGTTTGTAGCCCTACTGGGCTGTACAGTGTATGCCATGCAGTAAGACTGGTTTGTAGCTCTACTGGACAGTACAGTGTATGCCATGCAGTAAGACTGGTTTGACGCCCGACTGGGCTGTACAATGTATGCAATGCAGTAAGACTGGTTTGTAGCTCTACTGGGCAGTACAGTGTATGCCATGCAGTAAGATTGGTATGTAGCCCAACTGGGCTGTACAGCGTATGTCATGCAGTAAGACTGGTTTGTAGTCCTACTTGGCTGTACAGTGTATACCATGCAGTAAGACTAGTTTGTAGCCCTACTGGGCTGTACAGTGTATTCCATGCAGTAAGCCTGGTATGTTGCCCTACTGGGCTGTACAGTGTATGCCATGCAGTAAGACAGGTTTGTAGCCCAACTGGGCTGTACAGTGTATGCCAAGCAGTAAAACTGATTTGTAGCCCTACTGGGCTGTACAGTGTATTCCATGCAGTAAGCCTGGTATGTAGCCCTACTGGGCTGTACAGTGTATGCCATGCAGTAAGACAGGTTTGTAGCCCAACTGGGCTGTACAGTGTATGCCAAGCAGTAAGACTGGTTTGTAGCTCTACTGGGCAGTACAGTGTATGTCATGTAGTAAGACTAGTTTGTATCCCAACTGGAATGTACAGCGTATGCCATGAAGTAAGATTGGTATGTAGCCCAACTGGGCTGTACAGCGTATGTCATGCAGTAAGACTGGTTTGTAGTCCTACTGGGCTGTACAGTGTATACCATGCAGTAAGACTAGTTTGTAGCCCTACTGGGCTGTACAGTGTATTACATGCAGTAAGCCTGGTATGTAGACCTACTGGGCTGTACAGTGTATGCCATGCAGTAAGACAGGTTTGTAGCCCAACTGGGCTGTACAGTGTATGCAATGCAGTAAGACTGGTTTGTAGCTCTACTGGGCAGTACAGTGTATGCCATGCAGTAAGACTGGTTTGTAGCCCTACTGGGCTGTACAGTGTATGCCATGCAGTGAGACTAGTTTGTAGCCCAACTGGGCTGTACAGCGTTTGCCATGAAGTAAGACTGGTATGTAGCCCTTCTGGGCTGTACAGTGTATGCCATGCAGTACGACCTACTGGGCTTTACAGTGTATGTCATGCTGTGAGACTGGTTTGTAGTCCTAGTGGGCTGTACAGTGTATGTCATGTAGTAAGACTAGTTTGTATCCCAACTGGAATGTACAGCGTATGTCATGAAGTAAGATTGGTATGTAGCCCAACTGGGCTGTACAGCGTATGTCATGCAGTAAGACTGGTTTGTAGTCCTACTGGGCTGTACAGTGTATACCATGCAGTAAGACTAGTTTGTAGCCCTACTGGGCTGTACAGTGTATTCCATGCAGTAAGCCTGGTATGTAGCCCTACTGGGCTGTACAGTTTATGCCATGCTGTAAGACGGGTTTGTAGCCCAACTGGGCTGTACAGTGTATGCCAAGCAGTAAAACTGATTTGTAGCCCTACTGGGCTGTACAGTGTATGCCATGCAGTAAGACTGGTTTGTAGCTCTTCTGGGCAGTACAGTGTATGCCATGCAGTAAGACTGGTTTGACGCCCGACTGGGCTGTACAATGTATGCAATGCAGTAAGACTGGTTTGTAGCTCTACTGGGCAGTACAGTGTATGCCATGCAGTAAGACTGGTTTGTAGCCCTACTGGGCTGTACAGTGTATGTCATGTAGTAAGACTAGTTTGTGTCCCAACTGGGCTGTACAGCGTTTGCCATGAAGTAAGACTGGTATGTAGCCCTACTGGGCTGTACAGAGTATGCCATGCAGTAAGACTGGTTTGTAGCCCTACTGGGCTGTACAGTGTATGCCATGCAGTAAAACTGCTTTAGTCCTACTGGGCTGTACAGTGTATGCCATGCAGTTAGACAGGTTTGTAGCCCTACTGGGCTGTACAGTGTATGCCATGCAGTGAGACTAGTTTGTAGCCCAACTGGGCTGTACAGCGTTTGCCATGAAGTAAGACTGGTATATAGCCCTTCTGGGCTGTACAGTGTATGCCATGCAGTACGACCTACTGGGCTCTACAGTGTATGTCATGCTGTGAGACTGGTTTGTAGTCCTAGTGGGCTGTACAGTGTATGTCATGTAGTAAGACTAGTTTGTATCCCAACTGGAATGTACAGCGTATGCCATGAAGTAAGATTGGTATGTAGCCCAACTGGGCTGTACAGCGTATGTCATGCAGTAAGACTGGTTTGTAGTCCTACTGGGCTGTACAGTGTATACCATGCAGTAAGACTAGTTTGTAGCCATACTGGGCTGTACAGTGTATTCCATGCAGTAAGCCTGGTATGTAGCCCTACTGGGCTGAACAGTGTATGCCATGCAGTAAGACAGGTTTGTAGCCCAACTGGGCTGTACAGTGTATGCCAAGCAGTAAAACTGATTTGTAGCCCTACTGGGCTGTACAGTGTATGCCATGCAGTAAGACTGGTTTGTAGCTCTACTGGGCAGTACAGTGTATGCCATGCAGTAAGACTGGTTTGACGCCCGACTGGGCTGTACAATGTATGCAATGCAGTAAGACTGGTTTGTAGCTCTACTGGGCAGTACAGTGTATGTCATGCAGTAAGACTGGTTTGTAGCCCTACTGGGCTGTACAGTGTATGCCATGCAGTGAGACTAGTTTGTAGCCCAACTGGGCTGTACAGCGTTTGCCATGAAGTAAGACTGGTATGTAGCCCTACTGGGCTGTACAGAGTATGCCATGCAGTAAGACTGGTTTGTAGCCCTACTGGGCTGTACAGTGTATGCCATGCAGTAAGACAGGTTTGTAGCCCAACTGGGCTGTACAGTTTATGCCAAGCAGTAAAACTGATTTGTAGCCCTACTGGGCTGTACAGTGTATGCCATGCAGTAAGACTGGTTTGTAGCTCTACTGGACAGTACAGTGTATGCCATGCAGTAAGACTGGTTTGACGCCCGACTGGGCTGTACAATGTATGCAATGCAGTAAGACTGGTTTGTAGCTCTACTGGGCAGTACAGTGTATGCCATGCAGTAAGATTGGTATGTAGCCCAACTGGGCTGTACAGCGTATGTCATGCAGTAAGACTGGTTTGTAGTCCTACTTGGCTGTACAGTGTATACCATGCAGTAAGACTAGTTTGTAGCCCTACTGGGCTGTACAGTGTATTCCATGCAGTAAGCCTGGTATGTAGCCCTACTGGGCTGTACAGTGTATGCCATGCAGTAAGACTGGTTTGTAGCCCAACTGGGCTGTACAGTGTATGCCATGCAGTAAGACCGGTTTGTAGCCCAACTGGGCTGTACAGTGTATGCCAAGCAGTAAGACTGGTTTGTAGCTCTACTGGGCAGTACAGTGTATGCCATGCAGTAAGACCGGTTTGTAGCCCTACTGGGCTGTACAGTGTATGCCATGCAGTAAGACCGGTTTGTAGCCCTACTGGGCTGTACAGTGTATGCCATGCAGTAAGACTGGTTTGTAGCTCTACTGGACAGTACAGTGTATGCCATGCAGTAAGACTGGTTTGACGCCCGACTGGGCTGTACAATGTATGCAATGCAGTAAGACTGGTTTGTAGCTCTACTGGGCAGTACAGTGTATGCCATGCAGTAAGATTGGTATGTAGCCCAACTGGGCTGTACAGCGTATGTCATGCAGTAAGACTGGTTTGTAGTCCTACTGGGCTGTACAGTGTATACCATGCAGTAAGACTAGTTTGTAGCCCTACTGGGCTGTACAGTGTATTACATGCAGTAAGCCTGGTATGTAGCCCTACTGGGCTGTACAGTGTATTCCATGCAGTAAGCCTGGTATGTAGCCCTACTGGGCTGTACAGTGTATACCATGCAGTAAGACTAGTTTGTAGCCCTACTGGGCTGTACAGTGTATTCCATGCAGTAAGCCTGGTATGTAGCCCTACTGGGCTGTACAGTGTATGCCATGCAGTAAGACAGGTTTGTAGCCCAACTGGGCTGTACAGTGTATGCCAAGCAGTAAAACTGATTTGTAGCCCTACTGGGCTGTACAGTGTATTCCATGCAGTAAGCCTGGTATGTAGCCCTACTGGGCTGTACAGTGTATGCCATGCAGTAAGACAGGTTTGTAGCCCAACTGGGCTGTACAGTGTATGCCAAGCAGTAAGACTGGTTTGTAGCTCTACTGGGCAGTACAGTGTATGTCATGTAGTAAGACTAGTTTGTATCCCAACTGGAATGTACAGCGTATGCCATGAAGTAAGATTGGTATGTAGCCCAACTGGGCTGTACAGCGTATGTCATGCAGTAAGACTGGTTTGTAGTCCTACTGGGCTGTACAGTGTATACCATGCAGTAAGACTAGTTTGTAGCCCTACTGGGCTGTACAGTGTATTACATGCAGTAAGCCTGGTATGTAGACCTACTGGGCTGTACAGTGTATGCCATGCAGTAAGACAGGTTTGTAGCCCAACTGGGCTGTACAGTGTATGCAATGCAGTAAGACTGGTTTGTAGCTCTACTGGGCAGTACAGTGTATGCCATGCAGTAAGACTGGTTTGTAGCCCTACTGGGCTGTACAGTGTATGCCATGCAGTGAGACTAGTTTGTAGCCCAACTGGGCTGTACAGCGTTTGCCATGAAGTAAGACTGGTATGTAGCCCTACTGGGCTGTACAGAGTATGCCATGCAGTAAGACTGGTTTGTAGCCCAACTGGGATGTACAGTGTATGCCATGCAGTGAGACTAGTTTGTAGCCCAACTGGGCTGTACAGCGTTTGCCATGAAGTAAGACTGGTATGTAGCCCTTCTGGGCTGTACAGTGTATGCCATGCAGTACGACCTACTGGGCTTTACAGTGTATGTCATGCTGTGAGACTGGTTTGTAGTCCTAGTGGACTGTACAGTGTATGTCATGTAGTAAGACTAGTTTGTATCCCAACTGGGCTGTACAGTGTATTCCATGCAGTAAACCTGGTATGTAGCCCTACTGGGCTGTACAGTGTATCCCATGCAGTAAGACAGGTTTGTAGCCCAACTGGGCTGTACAGTGTATGCCAAGCAGTGAAACTGATTTGTAGCCCTACTGAGCTGTACAGTGTATGCCATGAAGTAAGATTGGTATGTAGCCCAACTGGGCTGTACAGCGTATGTCATGCAGTAAGACTGGTTTGTAGTCCTACTGGGCTGTACAGTGTATACCATGCAGTAAGACTAGTTTGTAGCCCTACTGGGCTGTACAGTGTATTCCATGCAGTAAGCCTGGTATGTAGCCCTACTGGGCTGTACAGTGTATCCCATGCAGTAAGACAGGTTTGTAGCCCAACTGGGCTGTACAGTGTATGCCAAGCAGTGAAACTGATTTGTAGCCCTACTGAGCTGTACATTGTATGCCATGCAGTAAGACTGGTTTGTAGCTCTACTGAACAGTACAGTGTATGCCATGCAGTAAGACTGGTTTGACGCCCGACTGGGCTGTACAATGTATGGAATGCAGTAAGATTGGTTTGTAGCTCTACTGGGCAGTACAGTGTATGCCATGCAGTAAGATTGGTATGTAGCCCTACTGGGCTGTACAGTGTATGCCATGCAGTAAGACTGGTTTGTAGCCCAACTGGGCTGTACAGTGTATGCCAAGCAGTAAAACTGATTTGTAGCCCTACTGGGCTGTACAGTGTATGCCATGCAGTAAGACTGGTTTGTAGCTCTACTGGACAGTACAGTGTATGCCATGCAGTAAGACTGGTTTGACGCCCGACTGGGCTGTACAATGTATGCAATGCAGTAAGACTGGTTTGTAGCTCTACTGGGCAGTACAGTGTATGCCATGCAGTAAGACTAGTTTGTAGCCCAACTGGGCTGTACAGCGTTTGCCATGAAGTAAGACTGGTATGTAGCCCTACTGGGCTGTACAGAGTATGCCATGCAGTAAGACTGGTTTGTAGCCCTACTGGGCTGTACAGTGTATGCCATGCAGTGAGACTAGTTTGTAGCCCAACTGGGCTGTACAGCGTTTGCCATGAAGTAAGACTGGTATGTAGCCCTTCTGGGCTGTACAGTGTATGCCATGCAGTACGACCTACTGGGCTTTACAGTGTATGTCATGCTGTGAGACTGGTTTGTAGTCCTAGTGGGCTGTACAGTGTATGTCATGTAGTAAGACTAGTTTGTATCCCAACTGGAATGTACAGCGTATGTCATGAAGTAAGATTGGTATGTAGCCCAACTGGGCTGTACAGCGTATGTCATGCAGTAAGACTGGTTTGTAGTCCTACTGGGCTGTACAGTGTATACCATGCAGTAAGACTAGTTTGTAGCCCTACTGGGCTGTACAGTGTATTCCATGCAGTAAGCCTGGTATGTAGCCCTACTGGGCTGTACAGTTTATGCCATGCTGTAAGACAGGTTTGTAGCCCAACTGGGCTGTACAGTGTATGCCAAGCAGTAAAACTGATTTGTAGCCCTACTGGGCTGTACAGTGTATGCCATGCAGTAAGACTGGTTTGTAGCTCTTCTGGGCAGTACAGTGTATGCCATGCAGTAAGACTGGTTTGACGCCCGACTGGGCTGTACAATGTATGCAATGCAGTAAGACTGGTTTGTAGCTCTACTGGGCAGTACAGTGTATGCCATGCAGTAAGACTGGTTTGTAGCCCTACTGGGCTGTACAGTGTATGCCATGCAGTGAGACTATTTTGTAGCCCAACTGGGCTGTACAGCGTTTGCCATGAAGTAAGACTGGTATGTAGCCCTACTGGGCTGTACAGAGTATGCCATGCAGTAAGACTGGTTTGTAGCCCTACTGGGCTGTACAGTGTATGCCATGCAGTAAAACTGCTTTAGTCCTACTGGGCTGTACAGTGTATGCCATGCAGTAAGACAGGTTTGTAGCCCAACTGGGCTGTACAGTGTATGCCAAGCAGTAAAACTGATTTGTAGCCCTACTGGGCTGTACAGTGTATACCATGCAGTAAGACTGGTTTGTAGCTCTACTGGACAGTACAGTGTATGCCATGCAGTAAGACTGGTTTGACGCCCGACTGGGCTGTACAATGTATGCAATGCAGTAAGACTGGTTTGTAGCTCTACTGGGCAATACAGTGTATGCCATGCAGTAAGATTGGTATGTAGCCCAACTGGGCTGTACAGCGTATGTCATGCAGTAAGACTGGTTTGTAGTCCTACTGGGCTGTACAGTGTATGCCAAGCAGTAAAACTGATTTGTAGCCCTACTGGGCTGTACAGTGTCTGCCATGCAGTAAGATTGGTATGTAGCCCAACTGGGCTGTACAGCGTATGTCATGCAGTAAGACTGGTTTGTAGTCCTACTGGGCTGTACAGTGTATACCATGCAGTAAGACTAGTTTGTAGCCCTACTGGGCTGTACAGTGTATTCCATGCAGTAAGTCTGGTATGTAGCCCTACTGGGCTGTACGGTGTATGCCATGCAGTAAGACAGGTTTGTAGCCCTACTGGGCTGTACAGTGTATTCCATGCAGTAAGCCTGGTATGTAGCCCTACTGGGCTGTACGGTGTATGCCATGCAGTAAGACAGGTTTGTAGCCCAACTGGGCTGTACAGTGTATGCCAAGCAGTAAAACTGATTTGTAGCCCTACTGGGCTGTACAGTGTATGCCATGCAGTAAGACTGGTTTGTAGCTCTACTGGACAGTACAGTGTATGCCATGCAGTAAGACTGGTTTGACGCCCGACTGGGCTGTACAATGTATGCAATGCAGTAAGACTGGTTTGTAGCTCTACTGGGCAGTACAGTGTATGCCATGCAGTAAGACTAGTTTGTAGCCCAACTGGGCTGTACAGCGTTTGCCATGAAGTAAGACTGGTATGTAGCCCTACTGGGCTGTACAGAGTATGCCATGCAGTAAGACTGGTTTGTAGCCCTACTGGGCTGTACAGTGTATGCCATGCAGTGAGACTAGTTTGTAGCCCAACTGGGCTGTACAGCGTTTGCCATGAAGTAAGACTGGTATGTAGCCCTTCTGGGCTGTACAGTGTATGCCATGCAGTACGACCTACTGGGCTTTACAGTGTATGTCATGCTGTGAGACTGGTTTGTAGTCCTAGTGGGCTGTACAGTGTATGTCATGTAGTAAGACTAGTTTGTATCCCAACTGGAATGTACAGCGTATGCCATGAAGTAAGATTGGTATGTAGCCCAACTGGGCTGTACAGCGTATGTCATGCAGTAAGACAGGTTTGTAGTCCTACTGGGCTGTACAGTGTATACCATGCAGTAAGACTAGTTTGTAGCCCTACTGGGCTGTACAGTGTATTCCATGCAGTAAGCCTGGTTTGTAGTCCTACTGGGCTGTACAGTGTATGCCATGCAGTAAGACTAGTTTGTAGCTCTACTGGGCAGTACAGTGTATGCCAAGCAGTAAAACTGATTTGTAGCCCTACTGGGCTGTACAGTGTCTGCCATGCAGTAAGATTGGTATGTAGCCCAACTGGGCTGTACAGCGTATGTCATGCAGTAAGACTGGTTTGTAGTCCTACTGGGCTGTACAGTGTATACCATGCAGTAAGACTGGTTTGTAGTCCTACTGGGCTGTACAGTGTATTCCATGCAGTAAGACTGGTTTGTAGTCCTACTGGGCTGTACAGTGTATTCCATGCAGTAAGTCTGGTATGTAGTCCTACTGGGCTGTACAGTGTATACCATGCAGTAAGACAGGTTTGTAGCCCAACTGGGCTGTACAGTGTATTCCATGCAGTAAGACTGGTTTGTAGTCCTACTGGGCTGTACAGTGTATTCCATGCAGTAAGACTGGTTTGTAGTCCTACTGGGCTGTACAGTGTATTCCATGCAGTAAGTCTGGTATGTAGTCCTACTGGGCTGTACAGTGTATACCATGCAGTAAGTCTGGTATGTAGCCCTACTGGGCTGTACAGTGTATTCCATGCAGTAAGACTGGTTTGTAGTCCTACTGGGCTGTACAGTGTATTCCATGCAGTAAGACTAGTTTGTAGCCCTACTGGGCTGTACAGTGTATTCCATGCAGTAAGTCTGGTATGTAGCCCTACTGGGCTGTACGGTGTATGCCATGCAGTAAGACAGGTTTGTAGCCCTACTGGGCTGTACAGTGTATTCCATGCAGTAAGCCTGGTATGTAGCCCTACTGGGCTGTACGGTGTATGCCATGCAGTAAGACAGGTTTGTAGCCCAACTGGGCTGTACAGTGTATGCCAAGCAGTAAAACTGATTTGTAGCCCTACTGGGCTGTACAGTGTATGCCATGCAGTAAGACTGGTTTGTAGCTCTACTGGACAGTACAGTGTATGCCATGCAGTAAGACTGGTTTGACGCCCGACTGGGCTGTACAATGTATGCAATGCAGTAAGACTGGTTTGTAGCTCTACTGGGCAGTACAGTGTATGCCATGCAGTAAGACTAGTTTGTAGCCCAACTGGGCTGTACAGCGTTTGCCATGAAGTAAGACTGGTATGTAGCCCTACTGGGCTGTACAGAGTATGCCATGCAGTAAGACTGGTTTGTAGCCCTACTGGGCTGTACAGTGTATGCCATGCAGTGAGACTAGTTTGTAGCCCAACTGGGCTGTACAGCGTTTGCCATGAAGTAAGACTGGTATGTAGCCCTTCTGGGCTGTACAGTGTATGCCATGCAGTACGACCTACTGGGCTTTACAGTGTATGCCATGCAGTAAGACTAGTTTGTAGTCCTACTGGGCTGTACAGAGTATGTCAAGCAGTAAGACTAGTTTGTAGCCCAATTGGGCTGTACAGCGTATGCCATGAAGTAAGACTGGTTTGTAGTCCTACTGGGCTGTACAGTGTATGCCATGAGGTAAGACTGGTTTGTAGTCCTACTGGGCTGTACAGAGTATGCCATGCAGTAAGACTGGTTTGTAGCCCAACTGGGCTGTACAGAGTATGCTATGCAGTAAAACTGGTTTTAGTCCTACTGGGCTGTACAGTGTATGCCATGCAGTAAGACTGGTTTGTAGCTCTACTGGGCAGTACAGTGTATGCCATGCAGTAAGACTGGTTTGACGCCCGACTGGGCTGTACAATGTATGCAATGCAGTAAGACTGGTTTGTAGCTCTACTGGGCAGTACAGTGTATGCCATGCAGTAAGACTGGTTTGTAGCCCTACTGGGCTGTACAGTGTATGCCATGCAGTGAGACTAGTTTGTAGCCCAACTGGGCTGTACAGCGTTTGCCATGAAGTAAGACTGGTATGTAGCCCTACTGGGCTGTACAGAGTATGCCATGCAGTATGACTGGTTTGTAGCCCTACTGGGCTGTGCAGTGTATGCCATGCAGTAAAACTGCTTTAGTCCTACTGGGCTGTACAATGTATGCCATGCAGTGAGACTGGTATGTAGCCCTACTGGGCTGTACAGTGTATGCCAAGCAGTAAAACTGATTTGTAGCCCTACTGGGCTGTACAGTGTATGCCATGCAGTAAGACTGGTTTGTAGCTCTACTGGGCAGTACAGTGTATGCCATGCAGTAAGACTGGTTTGACGCCCGACTGGGCTGTACAATGTATGCAATGCAGTAAGACTGGTTTGTAGCTCTACTGGGCAGTACAGTGTATGCTGCCATGCAGTAAGACTGGTTTGTAGCCCTACTGGGCTGTACAGTGTATGCCATGCAGTGAGACTAGTTTGTAGCCCAACTGGGCTGTACAGCGTTTGCCATGAAGTAAGACTGGTATGTAGCCCTTCTGGGCTGTACAGTGTATGCCATGCAGTACGACCTACTGGGCTTTACAGTGTATGTCATGCTGTGAGACTGGTTTGTAGTCCTAGTGGGCTGTACAGTGTATGTCATGTAGTAAGACTAGTTTGTATCCCAACTGGAATGTACAGCGTATGCCATGAAGTAAGATTGGTATGTAGCCCAACTGGGCTGTACAGCGTATGTCATGCAGTAAGACAGGTTTGTAGTCCTACTGGGCTGTACAGTGTATACCATGCAGTAAGACTAGTTTGTAGCCCTACTGGGCTGTACAGTGTATTCCATGCAGTAAGCCTGGTATGTAGCCCTACTGGGCTGTACAGTGTATGCCATGCAGTAAGACTGGTTTGTAGCCCAACTGGGCTGTACAGTGTATGCCAAGCAGTAAAACTAGTTTGTAGTCCTACTGGGCTGTACAGAGTATGTCAAGCAGTAAGACTAGTTTGTAGCCCAATTGGGCTGTACAGCGTATGCCATGAAGTAAGACTGGTTTGTAGTCCTACTGGGCTGTACAGTGTATGCCATGAGGTAAGACTGGTTTGTAGTCCTACTGGGCTGTACAGAGTATGCCATGCAGTAAGACTGGTTTGTAGCCCAACTGGGCTGTACAGAGTATGCTATGCAGTAAAACTGGTTTTAGTCCTACTGGGCTGTACAGTGTATGCCATGCAGTAAGACTGGTTTGTAGCTCTACTGGGCAGTACAGTGTATGCCATGCAGTAAGACTGGTTTGACGCCCGACTGGGCTGTACAATGTATGCAATGCAGTAAGACTGGTTTGTAGCTCTACTGGGCAGTACAGTGTATGCCATGCAGTAAGACTGGTTTGTAGCCCTACTGGGCTGTACAGTGTATGCCATGCAGTGAGACTAGTTTGTAGCCCAACTGGGCTGTACAGCGTTTGCCATGAAGTAAGACTGGTATGTAGCCCTACTGGGCTGTACAGAGTATGCCATGCAGTAAGACTGGTTTGTAGCCCTACTGGGCTGTGCAGTGTATGCCATGCAGTAAAACTGCTTTAGTCCTACTGGGCTGTACAATGTATGCCATGCAGTGAGACTGGTATGTAGCCCTACTGGGCTGTACAGTGTATGCCAAGCAGTAAAACTGATTTGTAGCCCTACTGGGCTGTACAGTGTATGCCATGCAGTAAGACTGGTTTGTAGCTCTACTGGGCAGTACAGTGTATGCCATGCAGTAAGACTGGTTTGTAGCTCTACTGGGCAGTACAGTGTATGCCATGCAGTAAGACTGGTTTGACGCCCGACTGGGCTGTACAATGTATGCAATGCAGTAAGACTGGTTTGTAGCTCTACTGGGCAGTACAGTGTATGCCATGCAGTAAGACTGGTTTGTAGCCCTACTGGGCTGTACAGTGTATGCCATGCAGTGAGACTAGTTTGTAGCCCAACTGGGCTGTACAGCGTTTGCCATGAAGTAACACTGGTATGTAGCCCTACTGGGCTGTACAGAGTATGCCATGCAGTAAGACTGGTTTGTAGCCCTACTGGGCTGTACAGTGTATGCCATGCAGTGAGACTAGTTTGTAGCCCAACTGGGCTGTACAGCGTTTGCCATGAAGTAAGACTGGTATATAGCCCTTCTGGGCTGTACAGTGTATGCCATGCAGTACGACCTACTGGGCTATACAGTGTATGTCATGCTGTGAGACTGGTTTGTAGTCCTAGTGGGCTGTACAGTGTATGTCATGTAGTAAGACTAGTTTGTGTCCCAACTGGAATGTACAGCGTATGCCATGAAGTAAGATTGGTATGTAGCCCAACTGGGCTGTACAGTGTATGCCATGCAGTGAGACTAGTTTGTAGCCCAACTGGGCTGTACAGCGTTTGCCATGAAGTAAGACTGGTATGTAGCCCTACTGGGCTGTACAGAGTATGTCATGCAGTAAGACTGGTTTGTAGCCCTACTGGGCTGTACAGTGTATGCCATGCAGTACGACCTACTGGGCTCTACAGTGTATGTCATGCTGTGAGACTGGTTTGTAGTCCTAGTGGGCTGTACAGTGTATGTCATGTAGTAAGACTAGTTTGTATCCCAACTGGAATGTACAGCGTATGCCATGAAGTAAGATTGGTATGTAGCCCAACTGGGCTGTACAGCGTATGTCATGCAGTAAGACTGGTTTGTAGTCCTACTGGGCTGTACAGTGTATACCATGCAGTAAGACTAGTTTGTAGCCATACTGGGCTGTACAGTGTATTCCATGCAGTAAGCCTGGTATGTAGCCCTACTGGGCTGTACAGTGTATGCCATGCAGTAAGACAGGTTTGTAGCCCAACTGGGCTGTACAGTGTATGCCAAGCAGTAAAACTGATTTGTAGCCCTACTGGGCTGTACAGTGTATGCCATGCAGTAAGATTGGTATGTAGCCCAACTGGGCTGTACAGCGTATGTCATGCAGTAAGACTGGTTTGTAGTCCTACTGGGCTGAACAGTGTATACCATGCAGTAAGACTAGTTTGTAGCCCTACTGGGCTGTACAGTGTATTCCATGCAGTAAGCCTGGTATTTAGCCCTACTGGGCTGTACGGTGTATGCCATGCAGTAAGACAGGTTTGTAGCCCAACTGGGCTGTACAGTGTATGCCAAGCAGTAAAACTGATTTGTAGCCCTACTGGGCTGTACAGTGTATGCCATGCAGTAAGACTGGTTTGTAGCTCTACTGGGCAGTACAGTGTATGCCATGCAGTAAGACTGGTTTGACGCCCGACTGGGCTGTACAATGTATGCAATGCAGTAAGACTGGTTTGTAGCTCTACTGGGCAGTACAGTGTATGCCATGCAGTAAGACTGGTTTGTAGCCCTACTGGGCTGTACAGTGTATGCCATGCAGTGAGACTAGTTTGTAGCCCAACTGGGCTGTACAGCGTTTGCCATGAAGTAACACTGGTATGTAGCCCTACTGGGCTGTACAGAGTATGCCATGCAGTAAGACTGGTTTGTAGCCCTACTGGGCTGTACAGTGTATGCCATGCAGTGAGACTAGTTTGTAGCCCAACTGGGCTGTACAGCGTTTGCCATGAAGTAAGACTGGTATATAGCCCTTCTGGGCTGTACAGTGTATGCCATGCAGTACGACCTACTGGGCTCTACAGTGTATGTCATGCTGTGAGACTGGTTTGTAGTCCTAGTGGGCTGTACAGTGTATGTCATGTAGTAAGACTAGTTTGTGTCCCAACTGGAATGTACAGCGTATGCCATGAAGTAAGATTGGTATGTAGCCCAACTGGGCTGTACAGTGTATGCCATGCAGTGAGACTAGTTTGTAGCCCAACTGGGCTGTACAGCGTTTGCCATGAAGTAAGACTGGTATGTAGCCCTACTGGGCTGTACAGAGTATGTCATGCAGTAAGACTGGTTTGTAGCCCTACTGGGCTGTACAGTGTATGCCATGCAGTGAGACTAGTTTGTAGCCCAACTGGGCTGTACAGCGTTTGCCATGAAGTAAGACTGGTATATAGCCCTTCTGGGCTGTACAGTGTATGCCATGCAGTACGACCTACTGGGCTCTACAGTGTATGTCATGCTGTGAGACTGGTTTGTAGTCCTAGTGGGCTGTACAGTGTATGTCATGTAGTAAGACTAGTTTGTATCCCAACTGGAATGTACAGCGTATGCCATGAAGTAAGATTGGTATGTAGCCCAACTGGGCTGTACAGCGTATGTCATGCAGTAAGACTGGTTTGTAGTCCTACTGGGCTGTACAGTGTATACCATGCAGTAAGACTAGTTTGTAGCCATACTGGGCTGTACAGTGTATTCCATGCAGTAAGCCTGGTATGTAGCCCTACTGGGCTGAACAGTGTATGCCATGCAGTAAGACAGGTTTGTAGCCCAACTGGGCTGTACAGTGTATGCCAAGCAGTAAAACTGATTTGTAGCCCTACTGGGCTGTACAGTGTATGCCATGCAGTAAGACTGGTTTGTAGCTCTACTGGGCAGTACAGTGTATGCCATGCAGTAAGACTAGTTTGACGCCCGACTGGGCTGTACAATGTATGCAATGCAGTAAGACTGGTTTGTAGCTCTACTGGGCAGTACAGTGTATGTCATGCAGTAAGACTGGTTTGTAGCCCTACTGGGCTGTACAGTGTATGCCATGCAGTGAGACGAGTTTGTAGCCCAACTGGGCTGTACAGCGTTTGCCATGAAGTAAGACTGGTATGTAGCCCTACTGGGGTGTACAGAGTATGCCATGCAGTAAGACTGGTTTGTAGCCCTACTGGGCTGTACAGTGTATGCCATGCAGTGAGACTAGTTTGTAGCCCAACTGGGCTGTACAGCGTTTGCCATGAAGTAAGACTGGTATATAGCCCTTCTGGGCTGTACAGTGTATGCCATGCAGTACGACCTACTGGGCTCTACAGTGTATGTCATGCTGTGAGACTGGTTTGTAGTCCTAGTGGGCTGTACAGTGTATGTCATGTAGTAAGACTAGTTTGTATCCCAACTGGAATGTACAGCGTATGCCATGAAGTAAGATTGGTATGTAGCCCAACTGGGCTGTACAGCGTATGTCATGCAGTAAGACTGGTTTGTAGTCCTACTGGGCTGTACAGTGTATACCATGCAGTAAGACTAGTTTGTAGCCATACTGGGCTGTACAGTGTATTCCATGCAGTAAGCCTGGTATGTAGCCCTACTGGGCTGTACAGTGTATGCCATGCAGTAAGACAGGTTTGTAGCCCAACTGGGCTGTACAGTTTATGCCAAGCAGTAAAACTGATTTGTAGCCCTACTGGGCTGTACAGTGTATGCCATGCAGTAAGACTGGTTTGTAGCTCTACTGGACAGTACAGTGTATGCCATGCAGTAAGACTGGTTTGACGCCCGACTGGGCTGTACAATGTATGCAATGCAGTAAGACTGGTTTGTAGCTCTACTGGGCAGTACAGTGTATGCCATGCAGTAAGATTGGTATGTAGCCCAACTGGGCTGTACAGCGTATGTCATGCAGTAAGACTGGTTTGTAGTCCTACTTGGCTGTACAGTGTATACCATGCAGTAAGACTAGTTTGTAGCCCTACTGGGCTGTACAGTGTATTCCATGCAGTAAGCCTGGTATGTAGCCCTACTGGGCTGTACAGTGTATGCCATGCAGTAAGACAGGTTTGTAGCCCAACTGGGCTGTACAGTGTATGCCAAGCAGTAAAACTGATTTGTAGCCCTACTGGGCTGTACAGTGTATTCCATGCAGTAAGACAGGTTTGTAGCCCAACTGGGCTGTACAGTGTATGCCAAGCAGTAAGACTGGTTTGTAGCTCTACTGGGCAGTACAGTGTATGTCATGTAGTAAGACTAGTTTGTATCCCAACTGGAATGTACAGCGTATGCCATGAAGTAAGATTGGTATGTAGCCCAACTGGGCTGTACAGCGTATGTCATGCAGTAAGACTGGTTTGTAGTCCTACTGGGCTGTACAGTGTATACCATGCAGTAAGACAAGTTTGTAGCCCTACTGGGCTGTACAGTGTATTACATGCAGTAAGCCTGGTATGTAGCCCTACTGGGCTGTACAGTGTATGCCATGCAGTAAGACAGGTTTGTAGCCCAACTGGGCTGTACAGTGTATGCCAAGCAGTAAAACTGATTTGTAGCACTACTGGGCTGTACAGTGTATACCATGCAGTAAGACTAGTTTGTAGCCCAACTGGGCTGTACAGAGTATGCCATGCAGTAAGACTAGTTTGTAGCCCAACTGGGCTGTACAGTGTATGCCAAGCAGTAAGACTGGTATGTAGCCCTACTGGGCTGTACAGAGTATGCCATGCAGTAAGACTGGTTTGTAGCCCTACTGGGCTGTACAGTGTATGCCATGCAGTGAGACTAGTTTGTAGCCCAACTGGGCTGTACAGCGTTTGCCATGAAGTAAGACTGGTATGTAGCCCTTCTGGGCTGTACAGTGTATGCCATGCAGTACGACCTACTGGGCTTTACAGTGTATGTCATGCTGTGAGACTGGTTTGTAGTCCTAGTGGGCTGTACAGTGTATGTCATGTAGTAAGACTAGTTTGTATCCCAACTGGAATGTACAGCGTATGCCATGAAGTAAGATTGGTATGTAGCCCAACTGGGCTGTACAGCGTATGTCATGCAGTAAGACTGGTTTGTAGTCCTACTGGGCTGTACAGTGTATACCATGCAGTAAGACTAGTTTGTAGCCCTACTGGGCTGCACAGTGTATTCCATGCAGTAAGCCTGGTATGTAGCCCTACTGGGCTGTACAGTGTATGCCATGCAGTAAGACAGGTTTGTAGCCCAACTGGGCTGTACAGTGTATGCCAAGCAGTAAAACTGATTTGTAGCCCTACTGGGCTGTACAGTGTATACCATGCAGTAAGACAGGTTTGTAGCCCAACTGGGCTGTACAGTGTATGCCAAGCAGTAAAACTGATTTGTAGCCCAACTGAGCTGTACAGTGTATGCCATAAAGTAAGACTGGTTTGTAGTCCTACTGGGCTGTACAGAGTATGCCATACAGTAAGACTGGTTTGTAGCCCAACTGAGCTGTACAGTGTATGCCATGCAGTAAGACTGGTTTGTAGTCCTACTGGGCTGTACAGAGTATGCCATACAGTAAGACTGGTTTGTAGCCCAACTGAGCTGTACAGTGTATGCCATGCAGTAAGACTGGTTTGTAGTTCTACTGCGCTGTACAGTGTATGCCATGCAGTAAAACTGGTTTGTAGTCCTACTGGGCTGTACAGAGTATGCCATGCAGTAAGACTGGTTTGTAGTCCTACTGGGCTGTACAGAGTATGCCATGCAGTAAGACTGGTTTGTAGTCCTACTGGGCTGTACAGAGTATGCCATGCAGTAAGACTGGTGTGTAGCCCAACTGGGCTGTACAATGTATTCCATGCAGTAAGACTGGTTTGTAGCCCTACTGGGCTGTACAGTGTATGCCATGCAGTTAGACTGGTTTGTAGCTCTACTGGGCTGTACAGTGTATGCCATGCAGTGAGACTGGTTTTTAGCCCTACTGGGCTGTACAGAGTATGCCATGCAGTAAGACTAGTTTGTAGCCGAACTGGGCTGTACAGTGTATGCCATGCAGTAAAACTGGTTTGTAGTCCTACTGGGCTGTACAGTGTATGCCATGCAGTACGACCTACTGGGCTGTACAGTGTATGTCATGCTGTAAGACTGGTTTGTAGTCCTAGTGGGCTGTACAGTGTATGTCATGTAGTAAGACTAGTTTGTATCCCAACTGGAATGTACAGCGTATGCCATGAAGTAAGACTGGTATGTAGCCCAACTGGGCTGTACAGCGTATGTCATGCAGTAAGACTGGTTTGTAGTCCTACTGGGCTGTACAGTGTATACCATGCAGTAAGACTAGTTTGTAGCCCTACTGGACTGTACAGTGTATTCCATGCAGTAAGCCTGGTATGTAGCCCTACTGGGCTGTACAGTGTATGCCATGCAGTAAGACTGGTTTGTAGTCCTACTGGGCTGTACAGTGTATGCCAAGCAGTAAGACTGGTATGTAGCCCTACTGGGCTGTACAGAGTATGCCATGCAGTAAGACTGGTTTGTAGCCCTACTGGGCTGTACAGTGTATGCCATGCAGTGAGACTAGTTTGTAGCCCAACTGGGCTGTACAGCGTTTGCCATGAAGTAAGACTGGTATGTAGCCCTTCTGGGCTGTACAGTGTATGCCATGCAGTACGACCTACTGGGCTTTACAGTGTATGTCATGCTGTGAGACTGGTTTGTAGTCCTAGTGGGCTGTACAGTGTATGTCATGTAGTAAGACTAGTTTGTATCCCAACTGGAATGTACAGCGTATGCCATGAAGTAAGATTGGTATGTAGCCCAACTGGGCTGTACAGCGTATGTCATGCAGTAAGACTGGTTTGTAGTCCTACTGGGCTGTACAGTGTATACCATGCAGTAAGACTAGTTTGTAGCCCTACTGGGCTGCACAGTGTATTCCATGCAGTAAGCCTGGTATGTAGCCCTACTGGGCTGTACAGTGTATGCCATGCAGTAAGACAGGTTTGTAGCCCAACTGGGCTGTACAGTGTATGCCAAGCAGTAAAACTGATTTGTAGCCCTACTGGGCTGTACAGTGTATACCATGCAGTAAGACAGGTTTGTAGCCCAACTGGGCTGTACAGTGTATGCCAAGCAGTAAAACTGATTTGTAGCCCAACTGAGCTGTACAGTGTATGCCATAAAGTAAGACTGGTTTGTAGTCCTACTGGGCTGTACAGAGTATGCCATACAGTAAGACTGGTTTGTAGCCCAACTGAGCTGTACAGTGTATGCCATGCAGTAAGACTGGTTTGTAGTCCTACTGGGCTGTACAGAGTATGCCATACAGTAAGACTGGTTTGTAGCCCAACTGAGCTGTACAGTGTATGCCATGCAGTAAGACTGGTTTGTAGTTCTACTGCGCTGTACAGTGTATGCCATGCAGTAAAACTGGTTTGTAGTCCTACTGGGCTGTACAGAGTATGCCATGCAGTAAGACTGGTTTGTAGTCCTACTGGGCTGTACAGAGTATGCCATGCAGTAAGACTGGTTTGTAGTCCTACTGGGCTGTACAGAGTATGCCATGCAGTAAGACTGGTGTGTAGCCCAACTGGGCTGTACAGTGTATTCCATGCAGTAAGACTGGTTTGTAGCCCTACTGGGCTGTACAGTGTATGCCATGCAGTTAGACTGGTTTGTAGCTCTACTGGGCTGTACAGTGTATGCCATGCAGTGAGACTGGTTTTTAGCCCTACTGGGCTGTACAGAGTATGCCATGCAGTAAGACTAGTTTGTAGCCGAACTGGGCTGTACAGTGTATGCCATGCAGTAAAACTGGTTTGTAGTCCTACTGGGCTGTACAGTGTATGCCATGCAGTACGACCTACTGGGCTGTACAGTGTATGTCATGCTGTAAGACTGGTTTGTAGTCCTAGTGGGCTGTACAGTGTATGTCATGTAGTAAGACTAGTTTGTATCCCAACTGGAATGTACAGCGTATGCCATGAAGTAAGACTGGTATGTAGCCCAACTGGGCTGTACAGCGTATGTCATGCAGTAAGACTGGTTTGTAGTCCTACTGGGCTGTACAGTGTATACCATGCAGTAAGACTAGTTTGTAGCCCTACTGGACTGTACAGTGTATTCCATGCAGTAAGCCTGGTATGTAGCCCTACTGGGCTGTACAGTGTATGCCATGCAGTAAGACCGGTTTGTAGCCCAACTGGGCTGTACAGTGTATGCCAAGCAGTAAAACTGATTTGTAGACCTACTGGGCTGTACAGTGTATGCCATGCAGTAAGAATGGTTTATAGCCCAACTTGGATGTACCAAATATGTCGAACAGTTAGGTAAGGCCAGTTTGTAGCCCAACTGGGCTGTACAGTGTATACCATGCAGTACGACTAGTTTGTAGCCCAACTGGGCTGTACAGAGTATGCCATGCAGTAAGACTAGTTTGTAGCCCAACTGGGCTGTACAGTGTATTCCATGCAGTAAGCCTGGTATGTAGCCCTACTGGGCTGTACAGTGTATGCCATGCAGTAAGACAGGTTTGTAGCCCAACTGGGCTGTACAGTGTATGCCATGCAGTAAGACTGGTTTGACGCCCGACTGGGCTGTACAATGTATGCAATGCAGTAAGACTGGTTTGTAAGCCCTACTGGGCAGTACAGAATATGCCATGCAGTAAGAATGGTTTATAGCCCAACTTGGATGTACCAAATATGTCGAACAGTTAGGTAAGGCCAGTTTGTAGCCCAACTGGGCTGTACAGTGTATACCATGCAGTACGACTAGTTTGTAGCCCAACTGGGCTGTACAGTGTATGCCATGAGGTAAGACTGGTGTGTAGTCCAACTGGGCTGTACAGAGTATGCCATGCAGTAAGACAGGTTTGTAGCCCAACTGGGCTGTACAGTGTATGCCAAGCAGTTAAACGGAATTGTAGCCCTACTGGGCTGTACAGTGTATGCCATGCAGTAAGACTGGTTTGTAGCTCTACTGGACAGTACAGTGTATGCCATGCAGTAAGACTGGTTTGACGCCCGACTGGGCTGTACAATGTATGCAATGCAGTAAGACTGGTTTGTAGCTCTACTGGGCAGTACAGTGTATGCCATGCAGTAAGATTGCTATGTAGCCCAACTGGGCTGTACAGCGTATGTCATGCAGTAAGACTGGTTTGTAGTCCTACTGGGCTGTACAGTGTATGCCATGCAGTAAGACAGGTTTGTAGCCCAACTGGGCTGTACAGTGTATGCCAAGCAGTAAAACTGATGTGTAGCCCTTCTGGGCTGTACAGTGTATACCATGCAGTAAGACTAGTTTGTAGCCCAACTGGGCTGTACAGAGTATGCCATGCAGTAAGACTAGTTTGTAGCCCAACTGGGCTGTACAGTGTATGCCAAGCAGTAAGACTGGTATGTAGCCCTACTGGGCTGTACAGAGTATGCCATGCAGTAAGACTGGTTTGTAGCCCTACTGGGCTGTACAGTGTATGCCATGCAGTGAGACTAGTTTGTAGCCCAACTGGGCTGTACAGCGTTTGCCATGAAGTAAGACTGGTATGTAGCCCTTCTGGGCTGTACAGTGTATGCCATGCAGTACGACCTACTGGGCTTTACAGTGTATGTCATGCTGTGAGACTGGTTTGTAGTCCTAGTGGGCTGTACAGTGTATGTCATGTAGTAAGACTAGTTTGTATCCCAACTGGAATGTACAGCGTATGCCATGAAGTAAGATTGGTATGTAGCCCAACTGGGCTGTACAGCGTATGTCATGCAGTAAGACTGGTTTGTAGTCCTACTGGGCTGTACAGTGTATACCATGCAGTAAGACTAGTTTGTAGCCCTACTGGGCTGTACAGTGCATTCCATGCAGTAAGCCTGGTATGTAGCCCTACTGGGCTGTACAGTGTATGCCATGCAGTAAGACAGGTTTGTAGCCCAACTGGGCTGTACAGTGTATGCCAAGCAGTAAAACTGATTTGTAGCCCTACTGGGCTGTACAGTGTATACCATGCAGTAAGACAGGTTTGTAGCCCAACTGGGCTGTACAGTGTATGCCAAGCAGTAAAACTGATTTGTAGCCCAACTGAGCTGTACAGTGTATGCCATAAAGTAAGACTGGTTTGTAGTCCTACTGGGCTGTACAGAGTATGCCATACAGTAAGACTGGTTTGTAGCCCAACTGAGCTGTACAGTGTATGCCATGCAGTAAGACTGGTTTGTAGTCCTACTGGGCTGTACAGAGTATGCCATACAGTAAGACTGGTTTGTAGCCCAACTGAGCTGTACAGTGTATGCCATGCAGTAAGACTGGTTTGTAGTTCTACTGCGCTGTACAGTGTATGCCATGCAGTAAAACTGGTTTGTAGTCCTACTGGGCTGTACAGTGTATACCATGCAGTAAGACTAGTTTGTAGCCCTACTGGGCTGTACAGAGTATGCCATGCAGTAAGACTGGTTTGTAGTCCTACTGGGCTGTACAGAGTATGCCATGCAGTAAGACTGGTTTGTAGTCCTACTGGGCTGTACAGAGTATGCCATGCAGTAAGACTGGTGTGTAGCCCAACTGGGCTGTACAGTGTATTCCATGCAGTAAGACTGGTTTGTAGCCCTACTGGGCTGTACAGTGTATGCCATGCAGTTAGACTGGTTTGTAGCTCTACTGGGCTGTACAGAGTATGCCATGCAGTGAGACTGGTTTTTAGCCCTACTGGGCTGTACAGAGTATGCCATGCAGTAAGACTAGTTTGTAGCCGAACTGGGCTGTACAGTGTATGCCATGCAGTAAAACTGGTTTGTAGTCCTACTGGGCTGTACAGTGTATGCCATGCAGTACGACCTACTGGGCTGTACAGTGTATGTCATGCTGTAAGACTGGTTTGTAGTCCTAGTGGGCTGTACAGTGTATGTCATGTAGTAAGACTAGTTTGTATCCCAACTGGGCTGTACAGTGTATGCCAAGCAGTAAAACTGATTTGTAGCCCTACTGGGCTGTACAGTGTATGCCAAGCAGTAAGACTGGTTTGTAGCTCTACTGGGCAGTACAGTGTATGCCATGCAGTAAGACTGGTTTGACGCCCGACTGGGCTGTACAATGTATGCAATGCAGTAAGACTGGTTTGTAAGCCCTACTGGGCAGTACAGAATATGCCATGCAGTAAGAATGGTTTATAGCCCAACTTGGATGTACCAAATATGTCGAACAGTTAGGTAAGGCCAGTTTGTAGCCCAACTGGGCTGTACAGTGTATACCATGCAGTACGACTAGTTTGTAGCCCAACTGGGCTGTACAGTGTATGCCATGAGGTAAGACTGGTGTGTAGTCCAACTGGGCTGTACAGAGTATGCCATGCAGTAAGACAGGTTTGTAGCCCAACTGGGCTGTACAGTGTATGCCAAGCAGTTAAACGGAATTGTAGCCCTACTGGGCTGTACAGTGTATGCCATGCAGTAAGACTGGTTTGTAGCTCTACTGGACAGTACAGTGTATGCCATGCAGTAAGACTGGTTTGACGCCCGACTGGGCTGTACAATGTATGCAATGCAGTAAGACTGGTTTGTAGCTCTACTGGGCAGTACAGTGTATGCCATGCAGTAAGATTGCTATGTAGCCCAACTGGGCTGTACAGCGTATGTCATGCAGTAAGACTGGTTTGTAGTCCTACTGGGCTGTACAGTGTATACCATGCAGTAAGACTAGTTTGTAGCCCTACTGGGCTGTACAGTGTATTCCATGCAGTAAGCCTGGTATGTAGCCCTACTGGGCTGTACAGTTTTTAAACTCATAGTTGCTGTCGACATAGGAAGTAAAGTAAGCAAATAACACCGAATAAACGGCAAGGTAAAGACTATGTCTAATTATAGTAAATACGTACTGCGTGCGTGACTCGAACCGGCGCTCGCGTACGGCACCTAATCGCCTAGCTTCACGCCACTACACGTCTTCCCCTCGGCCACCGGGCATCCCCAAAAAAGGATGCTTAATAACCGAGCTTATTACGTGCAGAGAACGTGAAACCCGTCCAACCGATACGCGCCACACAGCATGGCCAGAATGCGGCAAAGGCCTTCAGATCTGGCTGTAGTAGGATGGTGAAAGTAACGGTACAGCATTTTAACAGTGAATAAGTACTGAGAAATAATTTTTAAACTCATAGTTGCTGTCGACATAGGAAGTAAAGTAAGCAAATAACACCGAATAAACGGCAAGGTAAAGACTATGTCTAATTATAGTAAATACGTACTGCGTGCGTGACTCGAACCGGCGCTCGCGTACGGCACCTAATCGCCTAGCTTCACGCCACTACACGTCTTCCCCTCGGCCACCGGGCATCCCCAAAAAAGGATGCTTAATAACCGAGCTTATTACGTGCAGAGAACGTGAAACCCGTCCAACCGATACGCGCCACACAGCATGGCCAGAATGCGGCAAAGGCCTTCAGATCTGGCTGTAGTAGGATGGTGAAAGTAACGGTACAGCATTTTAACAGTGAATAAGTACTGAGAAATAATTTTTAAACTCATAGTTGCTGTCGACATAGGAAGTAAAGTAAGCAAATAACACCGAATAAACGGCAAGGTAAAGACTATGTCTAATTATAGTAAATACGTACTGCGTGCGTGACTCGAACCGGCGCTCGCGTACGGCACCTAATCGCCTAGCTTCACGCCACTACACGTCTTCCCCTCGGCCACCGGGCATCCCCAAAAAAGGATGCTTAATAACCGAGCTTATTACGTGCAGAGAACGTGAAACCCGTCCAACCGATACGCGCCACACAGCATGGCCAGAATGCGGCAAAGGCCTTCAGATCTGGCTGTAGTAGGATGGTGAAAGTAACGGTACAGCATTTTAACAGTGAATAAGTACTGAGAAATAATTTTTAAACTCATAGTTGCTGTCGACATAGGAAGTAAAGTAAGCAAATAACACCGAATAAACGGCAAGGTAAAGACTATGTCTAATTATAGTAAATACGTACTGCGTGCGTGACTCGAACCGGCGCTCGCGTACGGCACCTAATCGCCTAGCTTCACGCCACTACACGTCTTCCCCTCGGCCACCGGGCATCCCCAAAAAAGGATGCTTAATAACCGAGCTTATTACGTGCAGAGAACGTGAAACCCGTCCAACCGATACGCGCCACACAGCATGGCCAGAATGCGGCAAAGGCCTTCAGATCTGGCTGTAGTAGGATGGTGAAAGTAACGGTACAGCATTTTAACAGTGAATAAGTACTGAGAAATAATTTTTAAACTCATAGTTGCTGTCGACATAGGAAGTAAAGTAAGCAAATAACACCGAATAAACGGCAAGGTAAAGACTATGTCTAATTATAGTAAATACGTACTGCGTGCGTGACTCGAACCGGCGCTCGCGTACGGCACCTAATCGCCTAGCTTCACGCCACTACACGTCTTCCCCTCGGCCACCGGGCATCCCCAAAAAAGGATGCTTAATAACCGAGCTTATTACGTGCAGAGAACGTGAAACCCGTCCAACCGATACGCGCCACAAAGCATGGCCAGAATGCGGCAAAGGCCTTCAGATCTGGCTGTAGTAGGATGGTGAAAGTAACGGTACAGCATTTTAACAGTGAATAAGTACTGAGAAATAATTTTTAAACTCATAGTTGCTGTCGACATAGGAAGTAAAGTAAGCAAATAACACCGAATAAACGGCAAGGTAAAGACTATGTCTAATTATAGTAAATACGTACTGCGTGCGTGACTCGAACCGGCGCTCGCGTACGGCACCTAATCGCCTAGCTTCACGCCACTACACGTCTTCCCCTCGGCCACCGGGCATCCCCAAAAAAGGATGCTTAATAACCGAGCTTATTACGTGCAGAGAACGTGAAACCCGTCCAACCGATACGCCGATGGGAAGACGTGTAGTGGCGTGAAGCTAGGCGATTAGGTGCCGTACGCGAGCGCCGGTTCGAGTCACGCACGCAGTACGTATTTACTATAATTAGACATAGTCTTTACCTTGCCGTTTATTCGGTGTTATTTGCTTACTTTACTTCCTATGTCGACAGCAACTATGAGTTTAAAAATTATTTCTCAGTACTTATTCACTGTTAAAATGCTGTACCGTTACTTTCACCATCCTACTACAGCCAGATCTGAAGGCCTTTGCCGCATTCTGGCCATGCTGTGTGGCGCGTATCGGTTGGACGGGTTTCACGTTCTCTGCACGTAATAAGCTCGGTTATTAAGCATCCTTTTTTGGGGATGCCCGGTGGCCGAGGGGAAGACGTGTAGTGGCGTGAAGCTAGGCGATTAGGTGCCGTACGCGAGCGCCGGTTCGAGTCACGCACGCAGTACGTATTTACTATAATTAGACATAGTCTTTACCTTGCCGTTTATTCGGTGTTATTTGCTTACTTTACTTCCTATGTCGACAGCAACTATGAGTTTAAAAATTATTTCTCAGTACTTATTCACTGTTAAAATGCTGTACCGTTACTTTCACCATCCTACTACAGCCAGATCTGAAGGCCTTTGCCGCATTCTGGCCATGCTGTGTGGCGCGTATCGGTTGGACGGGTTTCACGTTCTCTGCACGTAATAAGCTCGGTTATTAAGCATCCTTTTTTGGGGATGCCCGGTGGCCGAGGGGAAGACGTGTAGTGGCGTGAAGCTAGGCGATTAGGTGCCGTACGCGAGCGCCGGTTCGAGTCACGCACGCAGTACGTATTTACTATAATTAGACATAGTCTTTACCTTGCCGTTTATTCGGTGTTATTTGCTTACTTTACTTCCTATGTCGACAGCAACTATGAGTTTAAAAATTATTTCTCAGTACTTATTCACTGTTAAAATGCTGTACCGTTACTTTCACCATCCTACTACAGCCAGATCTGAAGGCCTTTGCCGCATTCTGGCCATGCTGTGTGGCGCGTATCGGTTGGACGGGTTTCACGTTCTCTGCACGTAATAAGCTCGGTTATTAAGCATCCTTTTTTGGGGATGCCCGGTGGCCGAGGGGAAGACGTGTAGTGGCGTGAAGCTAGGCGATTAGGTGCCGTACGCGAGCGCCGGTTCGAGTCACGCACGCAGTACGTATTTACTATAATTAGACATAGTCTTTACCTTGCCGTTTATTCGGTGTTATTTGCTTACTTTACTTCCTATGTCGACAGCAACTATGAGTTTAAAAATTATTTCTCAGTACTTATTCACTGTTAAAATGCTGTACCGTTACTTTCACCATCCTACTACAGCCAGATCTGAAGGCCTTTGCCGCATTCTGGCCATGCTGTGTGGCGCGTATCGGTTGGACGGGTTTCACGTTCTCTGCACGTAATAAGCTCGGTTATTAAGCATCCTTTTTTGGGGATGCCCGGTGGCCGAGGGGAAGACGTGTAGTGGCGTGAAGCTAGGCGATTAGGTGCCGTACGCGAGCGCCGGTTCGAGTCACGCACGCAGTACGTATTTACTATAATTAGACATAGTCTTTACCTTGCCGTTTATTCGGTGTTATTTGCTTACTTTACTTCCTATGTCGACAGCAACTATGAGTTTAAAAATTATTTCTCAGTACTTATTCACTGTTAAAATGCTGTACCGTTACTTTCACCATCCTACTACAGCCAGATCTGAAGGCCTTTGCCGCATTCTGGCCATGCTGTGTGGCGCGTATCGGTTGGACGGGTTTCACGTTCTCTGCACGTAATAAGCTCGGTTATTAAGCATCCTTTTTTGGGGATGCCCGGTGGCCGAGGGGAAGACGTGTAGTGGCGTGAAGCTAGGCGATTAGGTGCCGTACGCGAGCGCCGGTTCGAGTCACGCACGCAGTACGTATTTACTATAATTAGACATAGTCTTTACCTTGCCGTTTATTCGGTGTTATTTGCTTACTTTACTTCCTATGTCGACAGCAACTATGAGTTTAAAAATTATTTCTCAGTACTTATTCACTGTTAAAATGCTGTACCGTTACTTTCACCATCCTACTACAGCCAGATCTGAAGGCCTTTGCCGCATTCTGGCCATGCTGTGTGGCGCGTATCGGTTGGACGGGTTTCACGTTCTCTGCACGTAATAAGCTCGGTTATTAAGCATCCTTTTTTGGGGATGCCCGGTGGCCGAGGGGAAGACGTGTAGTGGCGTGAAGCTAGGCGATTAGGTGCCGTACGCGAGCGCCGGTTCGAGTCACGCACGCAGTACGTATTTACTATAATTAGACATAGTCTTTACCTTGCCGTTTATTCGGTGTTATTTGCTTACTTTACTTCCTATGTCGACAGCAACTATGAGTTTAAAAATTATTTCTCAGTACTTATTCACTGTTAAAATGCTGTACCGTTACTTTCACCATCCTACTACAGCCAGATCTGAAGGCCTTTGCCGCATTCTGGCCATGCTGTGTGGCGCGTATCGGTTGGACGGGTTTCACGTTCTCTGCACGTAATAAGCTCGGTTATTAAGCATCCTTTTTTGGGGATGCCCGGTGGCCGAGGGGAAGACGTGTAGTGGCGTGAAGCTAGGCGATTAGGTGCCGTACGCGAGCGCCGGTTCGAGTCACGCACGCAGTACGTATTTACTATAATTAGACATAGTCTTTACCTTGCCGTTTATTCGGTGTTATTTGCTTACTTTACTTCCTATGTCGACAGCAACTATGAGTTTAAAAATTATTTCTCAGTACTTATTCACTGTTAAAATGCTGTACCGTTACTTTCACCATCCTACTACAGCCAGATCTGAAGGCCTTTGCCGCATTCTGGCCATGCTGTGTGGCGCGTATCGGTTGGACGGGTTTCACGTTCTCTGCACGTAATAAGCTCGGTTATTAAGCATCCTTTTTTGGGGATGCCCGGTGGCCGAGGGGAAGACGTGTAGTGGCGTGAAGCTAGGCGATTAGGTGCCGTACGCGAGCGCCGGTTCGAGTCACGCACGCAGTACGTATTTACTATAATTAGACATAGTCTTTACCTTGCCGTTTATTCGGTGTTATTTGCTTACTTTACTTCCTATGTCGACAGCAACTATGAGTTTAAAAATTATTTCTCAGTACTTATTCACTGTTAAAATGCTGTACCGTTACTTTCACCATCCTACTACAGCCAGATCTGAAGGCCTTTGCCGCATTCTGGCCATGCTGTGTGGCGCGTATCGGTTGGACGGGTTTCACGTTCTCTGCACGTAATAAGCTCGGTTATTAAGCATCCTTTTTTGGGGATGCCCGGTGGCCGAGGGGAAGACGTGTAGTGGCGTGAAGCTAGGCGATTAGGTGCCGTACGCGAGCGCCGGTTCGAGTCACGCACGCAGTACGTATTTACTATAATTAGACATAGTCTTTACCTTGCCGTTTATTCGGTGTTATTTGCTTACTTTACTTCCTATGTCGACAGCAACTATGAGTTTAAAAATTATTTCTCAGTACTTATTCACTGTTAAAATGCTGTACCGTTACTTTCACCATCCTACTACAGCCAGATCTGAAGGCCTTTGCCGCATTCTGGCCATGCTGTGTGGCGCGTATCGGTTGGACGGGTTTCACGTTCTCTGCACGTAATAAGCTCGGTTATTAAGCATCCTTTTTTGGGGATGCCCGGTGGCCGAGGGGAAGACGTGTAGTGGCGTGAAGCTAGGCGATTAGGTGCCGTACGCGAGCGCCGGTTCGAGTCACGCACGCAGTACGTATTTACTATAATTAGACATAGTCTTTACCTTGCCGTTTATTCGGTGTTATTTGCTTACTTTACTTCCTATGTCGACAGCAACTATGAGTTTAAAAATTATTTCTCAGTACTTATTCACTGTTAAAATGCTGTACCGTTACTTTCACCATCCTACTACAGCCAGATCTGAAGGCCTTTGCCGCATTCTGGCCATGCTGTGTGGCGCGTATCGGTTGGACGGGTTTCACGTTCTCTGCACGTAATAAGCTCGGTTATTAAGCATCCTTTTTTGGGGATGCCCGGTGGCCGAGGGGAAGACGTGTAGTGGCGTGAAGCTAGGCGATTAGGTGCCGTACGCGAGCGCCGGTTCGAGTCACGCACGCAGTACGTATTTACTATAATTAGACATAGTCTTTACCTTGCCGTTTATTCGGTGTTATTTGCTTACTTTACTTCCTATGTCGACAGCAACTATGAGTTTAAAAATTATTTCTCAGTACTTATTCACTGTTAAAATGCTGTACCGTTACTTTCACCATCCTACTACAGCCAGATCTGAAGGCCTTTGCCGCATTCTGGCCATGCTGTGTGGCGCGTATCGGTTGGACGGGTTTCACGTTCTCTGCACGTAATAAGCTCGGTTATTAAGCATCCTTTTTTGGGGATGCCCGGTGGCCGAGGGGAAGACGTGTAGTGGCGTGAAGCTAGGCGATTAGGTGCCGTACGCGAGCGCCGGTTCGAGTCACGCACGCAGTACGTATTTACTATAATTAGACATAGTCTTTACCTTGCCGTTTATTCGGTGTTATTTGCTTACTTTACTTCCTATGTCGACAGCAACTATGAGTTTAAAAATTATTTCTCAGTACTTATTCACTGTTAAAATGCTGTACCGTTACTTTCACCATCCTACTACAGCCAGATCTGAAGGCCTTTGCCGCATTCTGGCCATGCTGTGTGGCGCGTATCGGTTGGACGGGTTTCACGTTCTCTGCACGTAATAAGCTCGGTTATTAAGCATCCTTTTTTGGGGATGCCCGGTGGCCGAGGGGAAGACGTGTAGTGGCGTGAAGCTAGGCGATTAGGTGCCGTACGCGAGCGCCGGTTCGAGTCACGCACGCAGTACGTATTTACTATAATTAGACATAGTCTTTACCTTGCCGTTTATTCGGTGTTATTTGCTTACTTTACTTCCTATGTCGACAGCAACTATGAGTTTAAAAATTATTTCTCAGTACTTATTCACTGTTAAAATGCTGTACCGTTACTTTCACCATCCTACTACAGCCAGATCTGAAGGCCTTTGCCGCATTCTGGCCATGCTGTGTGGCGCGTATCGGTTGGACGGGTTTCACGTTCTCTGCACGTAATAAGCTCGGTTATTAAGCATCCTTTTTTGGGGATGCCCGGTGGCCGAGGGGAAGACGTGTAGTGGCGTGAAGCTAGGCGATTAGGTGCCGTACGCGAGCGCCGGTTCGAGTCACGCACGCAGTACGTATTTACTATAATTAGACATAGTCTTTACCTTGCCGTTTATTCGGTGTTATTTGCTTACTTTACTTCCTATGTCGACAGCAACTATGAGTTTAAAAATTATTTCTCAGTACTTATTCACTGTTAAAATGCTGTACCGTTACTTTCACCATCCTACTACAGCCAGATCTGAAGGCCTTTGCCGCATTCTGGCCATGCTGTGTGGCGCGTATCGGTTGGACGGGTTTCACGTTCTCTGCACGTAATAAGCTCGGTTATTAAGCATCCTTTTTTGGGGATGCCCGGTGGCCGAGGGGAAGACGTGTAGTGGCGTGAAGCTAGGCGATTAGGTGCCGTACGCGAGCGCCGGTTCGAGTCACGCACGCAGTACGTATTTACTATAATTAGACATAGTCTTTACCTTGCCGTTTATTCGGTGTTATTTGCTTACTTTACTTCCTATGTCGACAGCAACTATGAGTTTAAAAATTATTTCTCAGTACTTATTCACTGTTAAAATGCTGTACCGTTACTTTCACCATCCTACTACAGCCAGATCTGAAGGCCTTTGCCGCATTCTGGCCATGCTGTGTGGCGCGTATCGGTTGGACGGGTTTCACGTTCTCTGCACGTAATAAGCTCGGTTATTAAGCATCCTTTTTTGGGGATGCCCGGTGGCCGAGGGGAAGACGTGTAGTGGCGTGAAGCTAGGCGATTAGGTGCCGTACGCGAGCGCCGGTTCGAGTCACGCACGCAGTACGTATTTACTATAATTAGACATAGTCTTTACCTTGCCGTTTATTCGGTGTTATTTGCTTACTTTACTTCCTATGTCGACAGCAACTATGAGTTTAAAAATTATTTCTCAGTACTTATTCACTGTTAAAATGCTGTACCGTTACTTTCACCATCCTACTACAGCCAGATCTGAAGGCCTTTGCCGCATTCTGGCCATGCTGTGTGGCGCGTATCGGTTGGACGGGTTTCACGTTCTCTGCACGTAATAAGCTCGGTTATTAAGCATCCTTTTTTGGGGATGCCCGGTGGCCGAGGGGAAGACGTGTAGTGGCGTGAAGCTAGGCGATTAGGTGCCGTACGCGAGCGCCGGTTCGAGTCACGCACGCAGTACGTATTTACTATAATTAGACATAGTCTTTACCTTGCCGTTTATTCGGTGTTATTTGCTTACTTTACTTCCTATGTCGACAGCAACTATGAGTTTAAAAATTATTTCTCAGTACTTATTCACTGTTAAAATGCTGTACCGTTACTTTCACCATCCTACTACAGCCAGATCTGAAGGCCTTTGCCGCATTCTGGCCATGCTGTGTGGCGCGTATCGGTTGGACGGGTTTCACGTTCTCTGCACGTAATAAGCTCGGTTATTAAGCATCCTTTTTTGGGGATGCCCGGTGGCCGAGGGGAAGACGTGTAGTGGCGTGAAGCTAGGCGATTAGGTGCCGTACGCGAGCGCCGGTTCGAGTCACGCACGCAGTACGTATTTACTATAATTAGACATAGTCTTTACCTTGCCGTTTATTCGGTGTTATTTGCTTACTTTACTTCCTATGTCGACAGCAACTATGAGTTTAAAAATTATTTCTCAGTACTTATTCACTGTTAAAATGCTGTACCGTTACTTTCACCATCCTACTACAGCCAGATCTGAAGGCCTTTGCCGCATTCTGGCCATGCTGTGTGGCGCGTATCGGTTGGACGGGTTTCACGTTCTCTGCACGTAATAAGCTCGGTTATTAAGCATCCTTTTTTGGGGATGCCCGGTGGCCGAGGGGAAGACGTGTAGTGGCGTGAAGCTAGGCGATTAGGTGCCGTACGCGAGCGCCGGTTCGAGTCACGCACGCAGTACGTATTTACTATAATTAGACATAGTCTTTACCTTGCCGTTTATTCGGTGTTATTTGCTTACTTTACTTCCTATGTCGACAGCAACTATGAGTTTAAAAATTATTTCTCAGTACTTATTCACTGTTAAAATGCTGTACCGTTACTTTCACCATCCTACTATAGCCAGATCTGAAGGCCTTTGCCGCATTCTGGCCATGCTGTGTGGCGCGTATCGGTTGGACGGGTTTCACGTTCTCTGCACGTAATAAGCTCGGTTATTAAGCATCCTTTTTTGGGGATGCCCGGTGGCCGAGGGGAAGACGTGTAGTGGCGTGAAGCTAGGCGATTAGGTGCCGTACGCGAGCGCCGGTTCGAGTCACGCACGCAGTACGTATTTACTATAATTAGACATAGTCTTTACCTTGCCGTTTATTCGGTGTTATTTGCTTACTTTACTTCCTATGTCGACAGCAACTATGAGTTTAAAAATTATTTCTCAGTACTTATTCACTGTTAAAATGCTGTACCGTTACTTTCACCATCCTACTACAGCCAGATCTGAAGGCCTTTGCCGCATTCTGGCCATGCTGTGTGGCGCGTATCGGTTGGACGGGTTTCACGTTCTCTGCACGTAATAAGCTCGGTTATTAAGCATCCTTTTTTGGGGATGCCCGGTGGCCGAGGGGAAGACGTGTAGTGGCGTGAAGCTAGGCGATTAGGTGCCGTACGCGAGCGCCGGTTCGAGTCACGCACGCAGTACGTATTTACTATAATTAGACATAGTCTTTACCTTGCCGTTTATTCGGTGTTATTTGCTTACTTTACTTCCTATGTCGACAGCAACTATGAGTTTAAAAATTATTTCTCAGTACTTATTCACTGTTAAAATGCTGTACCGTTACTTTCACCATCCTACTACAGCCAGATCTGAAGGCCTTTGCCGCATTCTGGCCATGCTGTGTGGCGCGTATCGGTTGGACGGGTTTCACGTTCTCTGCACGTAATAAGCTCGGTTATTAAGCATCCTTTTTTGGGGATGCCCGGTGGCCGAGGGGAAGACGTGTAGTGGCGTGAAGCTAGGCGATTAGGTGCCGTACGCGAGCGCCGGTTCGAGTCACGCACGCAGTACGTATTTACTATAATTAGACATAGTCTTTACCTTGCCGTTTATTCGGTGTTATTTGCTTACTTTACTTCCTATGTCGACAGCAACTATGAGTTTAAAAATTATTTCTCAGTACTTATTCACTGTTAAAATGCTGTACCGTTACTTTCACCATCCTACTACAGCCAGATCTGAAGGCCTTTGCCGCATTCTGGCCATGCTGTGTGGCGCGTATCGGTTGGACGGGTTTCACGTTCTCTGCACGTAATAAGCTCGGTTATTAAGCATCCTTTTTTGGGGATGCCCGGTGGCCGAGGGGAAGACGTGTAGTGGCGTGAAGCTAGGCGATTAGGTGCCGTACGCGAGCGCCGGTTCGAGTCACGCACGCAGTACGTATTTACTATAATTAGACATAGTCTTTACCTTGCCGTTTATTCGGTGTTATTTGCTTACTTTACTTCCTATGTCGACAGCAACTATGAGTTTAAAAATTATTTCTCAGTACTTATTCACTGTTAAAATGCTGTACCGTTACTTTCACCATCCTACTACAGCCAGATCTGAAGGCCTTTGCCGCATTCTGGCCATGCTGTGTGGCGCGTATCGGTTGGACGGGTTTCACGTTCTCTGCACGTAATAAGCTCGGTTATTAAGCATCCTTTTTTGGGGATGCCCGGTGGCCGAGGGGAAGACGTGTAGTGGCGTGAAGCTAGGCGATTAGGTGCCGTACGCGAGCGCCGGTTCGAGTCACGCACGCAGTACGTATTTACTATAATTAGACATAGTCTTTACCTTGCCGTTTATTCGGTGTTATTTGCTTACTTTACTTCCTATGTCGACAGCAACTATGAGTTTAAAAATTATTTCTCAGTACTTATTCACTGTTAAAATGCTGTACCGTTACTTTCACCATCCTACTACAGCCAGATCTGAAGGCCTTTGCCGCATTCTGGCCATGCTGTGTGGCGCGTATCGGTTGGACGGGTTTCACGTTCTCTGCACGTAATAAGCTCGGTTATTAAGCATCCTTTTTTGGGGATGCCCGGTGGCCGAGGGGAAGACGTGTAGTGGCGTGAAGCTAGGCGATTAGGTGCCGTACGCGAGCGCCGGTTCGAGTCACGCACGCAGTACGTATTTACTATAATTAGACATAGTCTTTACCTTGCCGTTTATTCGGTGTTATTTGCTTACTTTACTTCCTATGTCGACAGCAACTATGAGTTTAAAAATTATTTCTCAGTACTTATTCACTGTTAAAATGCTGTACCGTTACTTTCACCATCCTACTACAGCCAGATCTGAAGGCCTTTGCCGCATTCTGGCCATGCTGTGTGGCGCGTATCGGTTGGACGGGTTTCACGTTCTCTGCACGTAATAAGCTCGGTTATTAAGCATCCTTTTTTGGGGATGCCCGGTGGCCGAGGGGAAGACGTGTAGTGGCGTGAAGCTAGGCGATTAGGTGCCGTACGCGAGCGCCGGTTCGAGTCACGCACGCAGTACGTATTTACTATAATTAGACATAGTCTTTACCTTGCCGTTTATTCGGTGTTATTTGCTTACTTTACTTCCTATGTCGACAGCAACTATGAGTTTAAAAATTATTTCTCAGTACTTATTCACTGTTAAAATGCTGTACCGTTACTTTCACCATCCTACTACAGCCAGATCTGAAGGCCTTTGCCGCATTCTGGCCATGCTGTGTGGCGCGTATCGGTTGGACGGGTTTCACGTTCTCTGCACGTAATAAGCTCGGTTATTAAGCATCCTTTTTTGGGGATGCCCGGTGGCCGAGGGGAAGACGTGTAGTGGCGTGAAGCTAGGCGATTAGGTGCCGTACGCGAGCGCCGGTTCGAGTCACGCACGCAGTACGTATTTACTATAATTAGACATAGTCTTTACCTTGCCGTTTATTCGGTGTTATTTGCTTACTTTACTTCCTATGTCGACAGCAACTATGAGTTTAAAAATTATTTCTCAGTACTTATTCACTGTTAAAATGCTGTACCGTTACTTTCACCATCCTACTACAGCCAGATCTGAAGGCCTTTGCCGCATTCTGGCCATGCTGTGTGGCGCGTATCGGTTGGACGGGTTTCACGTTCTCTGCACGTAATAAGCTCGGTTATTAAGCATCCTTTTTTGGGGATGCCCGGTGGCCGAGGGGAAGACGTGTAGTGGCGTGAAGCTAGGCGATTAGGTGCCGTACGCGAGCGCCGGTTCGAGTCACGCACGCAGTACGTATTTACTATAATTAGACATAGTCTTTACCTTGCCGTTTATTCGGTGTTATTTGCTTACTTTACTTCCTATGTCGACAGCAACTATGAGTTTAAAAATTATTTCTCAGTACTTATTCACTGTTAAAATGCTGTACCGTTACTTTCACCATCCTACTACAGCCAGATCTGAAGGCCTTTGCCGCATTCTGGCCATGCTGTGTGGCGCGTATCGGTTGGACGGGTTTCACGTTCTCTGCACGTAATAAGCTCGGTTATTAAGCATCCTTTTTTGGGGATGCCCGGTGGCCGAGGGGAAGACGTGTAGTGGCGTGAAGCTAGGCGATTAGGTGCCGTACGCGAGCGCCGGTTCGAGTCACGCACGCAGTACGTATTTACTATAATTAGACATAGTCTTTACCTTGCCGTTTATTCGGTGTTATTTGCTTACTTTACTTCCTATGTCGACAGCAACTATGAGTTTAAAAATTATTTCTCAGTACTTATTCACTGTTAAAATGCTGTACCGTTACTTTCACCATCCTACTACAGCCAGATCTGAAGGCCTTTGCCGCATTCTGGCCATGCTGTGTGGCGCGTATCGGTTGGACGGGTTTCACGTTCTCTGCACGTAATAAGCTCGGTTATTAAGCATCCTTTTTTGGGGATGCCCGGTGGCCGAGGGGAAGACGTGTAGTGGCGTGAAGCTAGGCGATTAGGTGCCGTACGCGAGCGCCGGTTCGAGTCACGCACGCAGTACGTATTTACTATAATTAGACATAGTCTTTACCTTGCCGTTTATTCGGTGTTATTTGCTTACTTTACTTCCTATGTCGACAGCAACTATGAGTTTAAAAATTATTTCTCAGTACTTATTCACTGTTAAAATGCTGTACCGTTACTTTCACCATCCTACTACAGCCAGATCTGAAGGCCTTTGCCGCATTCTGGCCATGCTGTGTGGCGCGTATCGGTTGGACGGGTTTCACGTTCTCTGCACGTAATAAGCTCGGTTATTAAGCATCCTTTTTTGGGGATGCCCGGTGGCCGAGGGGAAGACGTGTAGTGGCGTGAAGCTAGGCGATTAGGTGCCGTACGCGAGCGCCGGTTCGAGTCACGCACGCAGTACGTATTTACTATAATTAGACATAGTCTTTACCTTGCCGTTTATTCGGTGTTATTTGCTTACTTTACTTCCTATGTCGACAGCAACTATGAGTTTAAAAATTATTTCTCAGTACTTATTCACTGTTAAAATGCTGTACCGTTACTTTCACCATCCTACTACAGCCAGATCTGAAGGCCTTTGCCGCATTCTGGCCATGCTGTGTGGCGCGTATCGGTTGGACGGGTTTCACGTTCTCTGCACGTAATAAGCTCGGTTATTAAGCATCCTTTTTTGGGGATGCCCGGTGGCCGAGGGGAAGACGTGTAGTGGCGTGAAGCTAGGCGATTAGGTGCCGTACGCGAGCGCCGGTTCGAGTCACGCACGCAGTACGTATTTACTATAATTAGACATAGTCTTTACCTTGCCGTTTATTCGGTGTTATTTGCTTACTGGGCTGTACAGTGTATGCCATGCAGTAAGACAGGTTTGTAGCCCAACTGGGCTGTACAGTGTATGCCAAGCAGTAAAACTGATTTGTAGCCCTACTGGGCTGTACAGTGTATGCCATGCAGTAAGACTGGTTTGTAGCTCTACTGGACATTACAGTGTATGCCATGCAGTAAGACTGGTTTGACGCCCGACTGGGCTGTACAATGTATGCAATGCAGTAAGACTGGTTTGTAGCTCTACTGGGCAGTACAGTGTATGCCATGCAGTAAGATTGGTATGTAGCCCAACTGGGCTGTACAGCGTATGTCATGCAGTAAGACTGGTTTGTAGTCCTACTGGGCTGTACAGTGTATACCATGCAGTAAGACAGGTTTGTAGCCCAACTGGGCTGTAAAGTGTATGCCAAGCAATAAAACTGATTTGTAGCCCTACTGGGCTGTACAGTGTATGCCATGCAGTAAGACTGGTTTGACGCCCGACTGGGCTGTACAATGTATGCAATGCAGTAAGACTGGTTTGTAGCTCTACTGGGCAGTACAGTGTATGCCATGCAGTAAGACTAGTTTGTAGCCCAACTGGGCTGTACAGCGTTTGTCATGAAGTAAGACTGGTATGTAGCCCTACTGGGCTGTACAGAGTATGCCATGCAGTAAGACTGGTTTGTAGCCCTACTGGGCTGTACAGTGTATGCCATGCAGTGAGACTAGTTTGTAGCCCAACTGGGCTGTACAGCGTTTGCCATGAAGTAAGACTGGTATGTAGCCCTTCTGGGCTGTACAGTGTATGCCATGCAGTACGACCTACTGGGCTTTACAGTGTATGTCATGCTGTGAGACTGGTTTGTAGTCCTAGTGGGCTGTACAGTGTATGTCATGTAGTAAGACTAGTTTGTATCCCAACTGGAATGTACAGCGTATGCCATGAAGTAAGATTGGTATGTAGCCCAACTGGGCTGTACAGCATATGTCATGCAGTAAGACTGGTTTGTAGTCCTACTGGGCTGTACAGTGTATACCATGCAGTAAGACTAGTTTGTAGCCCTACTGGGCTGTACAGTGTATTCCATGCAGTAAGCCTGGTATGTAGCCCTACTGGGCTGTACAGTGTATGCCATGCAGTAAGACAGGTTTGTAGCCCAACTGGGCTGTACAGTGTATGCCAAGCAGTAAAACTGATTTGTAGCCCTACTGGGCTGTACAGTGTATACCATGCAGTAAGACTAGTTTGTAGCCCAACTGGGCTGTACAGAGTATGCCATGCAGTAAGACTAGTTTATAGCCCAACTGGGCTGTACATTGTATGCCATGCAGTAAGACTGTTTTGTAGTCCTACTGGGCTGTACAGTGTATGCCATGCAGTAAGACTGGTTTGTAGCCCTACTGGGCTGTACAGTGTATGCCATGCAGTGAGACTAGTTTGTAGCCCAACTGGGCTGTACAGCGTTTGCCATGAAGTAATGACTGGTATATAGCCCTACTGGGCTGTACAGAGCATGCCATGCAGTAAGACTGCTTTGTAGCTCTACTGGGCTGTACAGTGTATGCCATGCAGTAAAACTGGTTTAGTCCTACTGGGCTGTACAGTGTATGCCATGCAGTGAGACTGGTATGTAGCCCTGCTAGGCTGTACAGTGTATGCCATGCAGTAAGACTGTTTTGTAGTCCTACTAGGCTGTACAGTGTATGCCATGCAGTAAGACTGGTATGTAGCCCTACTGGGCTGTACAGTGTATGCCATGCAGTAAGACTGGTTTGACGCCCGACTGGGCTGTACAATGTATGCAATGCAGTAAGACTGGTTTGTAGCTCTACTGGGCAGTACAGTGTATGCCATGCAGTAAGATTGGTATGTAGCCCAACTGGGCTGTACAGCGTATGTCATGCAGTAAGACTGGTTTGTAGTCCTACTGGGCTGTACAGTGTATACCATGCAGTAAGACTAGTTTGTAGCCCAACTGGGCTGTACAGCGTTTGCCATGCAGTACGACCTACTGGGCTTTACAGTGTATGTCATGCTGTGAGACTGGTTTGTAGTCCTAGTGGGCTGTACAGTGTATGTCATGTAGTAAGACTAGTTTGTATCCCAACTGGAATGTACAGCGTATGCCATGAAGTAAGATTGGTATGTAGCCCAACTGGGCTGTACAGCGTATGTCATGCAGTAAGACTGGTTTGTAGTCCTACTGGGCTGTACAGTGTATACCATGCAGTAAGACTAGTTTGTAGCCCTACTGGGCTGTACAGTGTATTCCATGCAGTAAGCCTGGTATGTAGCCCTACTGGGCTGTACAGTGTATGCCATGCAGTAAGACAGGTTTGTAGCCCAACTGGGCTGTACAGTGTATGCCAAGCAGTAAAACTGATTTGTAGCCCTACTGGGCTGTACAGTGTATACCATGCAGTAAGACTAGTTTGTAGCCCAACTGGGCTGTACAGAGTATGCCATGCAGTAAGACTAGTTTGTAGCCCAACTGGGCTGTACATTGTATGCCATGCAGTAAGACTGTTTTGTAGTCCTACTGGGCTGTACAGTGTATGCCATGCAGTAAGACTGGTTTGTAGCCCTACTGGGCTGTACAGTGTATGCCATGCAGTGAGACTAGTTTGTAGCCCTACTGGGCTGTACAGTGTATGCCATGCAGTGAGACTGGTATGTAGCCCTGCTAGGCTGTACAGTGTATGCCATGCAGTAAGACTGTTTTGTAGTCCTACTAGGCTGTACAGTGTATGCCATGCAGTAAGACTGGTATGTAGCCCTACTGGGCTGTACAGTGTATGCCATGCAGTAAGACTGGTTTGTAGTCCTACGGGGTTATACAATGTATGCAATGCAGTAAGACTGGTTTGTAAGCCCTACTGGGCTGTACAGAGTATCCCATGCAGTAAGAATGGTTTATAGCCCAACTTGGATGTACCAAATATGTCGAACAGTTAGGTAAGGCCAGTTTGTAGCCCAACTGTGCTGTACAGTGTATACCATGCAGTACGACTAGTTTGTAGCCCAACTGGGCTGTACAGTGTATGCCATGCAGTAAGACTGGTGTGTAGCCCAACTGGGCTGTACAGTGTATGCCATGAGGTAGGACTGGTGTGTCGCACAACTGGGATGTACAGAGTATGCCATGCAGTAAGACTGGTGTGTAGCCCAACTGGGCTGTACAGTGTATTCCATGCAGTAAGACTGGTTTGTAGCCCTACTGGGCTGTACAGTGTATGCCATGCAGTTAGACTGGTTTGTAGCTCTACTGGGCAGTACAGTGTATACCATGCAGTAAGACTGATTTGTAGCTCTACTGGGCTGTACAGTGTATGCCATGCAGTGAGACTGGTTTTTAGCCCTACTGGGCTGTACAGATTATGCCATGCAGTAAAACTAGTTTGTAGCCGAACTGGGCTGTACTGAGTATGCCATGCAATAAGACTGTTTTGTAGCCATACTGGGCTGTACAGTGTATGCCATGCAGTAAAACTGGTTTGTAGTTCTACTGGGCTGTACAGTGTATGCCATGCAGTACGACTAGTTTGTAGCCCAACTGGGCTGTACAGTGTATGCCATGAGGTAAGACTGGTGTGTAGCCCAACTGGGCTGTACAGAGTATGCCATGCAGTATGACTGGTGTGTAACCCTACTGGGCTGTACAGTGTATACCATGCAGTAAGACTGGTTTGTAGCTCTACTGGGCAGTACAGTGTATGCCATGCAGTAAGACTGGTTTGTAGCTCTACTGGGCTGTACAGTGTATGCCATGCAGTAAGACTGGTTTTTAGCCATACTGGGCTGTACAGAGTATGCCATGCAGTAAGACTAGTTTGTAGCCATACTGGGCTGTACAGAGTATGCCATTCAGTAAGACTAGTTTGTAGCCCAACTGACTGTACAGTGTATGCCCTGCAGTAATATTGGTATGTAGCCCAACTGGGCTATACAGTGTATGCCACGCAGTAAGACTGGTTTGTAGCCCTACTTGGCTGTACAGTGTATGCCATGCAGTGAGACTAGTTTGTAGCCCAACTGGGCTGTACAGCGTTTGCCATGAAGTAAGACTGGTATGTAGCCCTACTGGGCTGTACAGAGTATGCCATGCAGTAAGACTGGTTTGTAGCCCTACTGGGCTGTACAGTGTATGCCATGCAGTGAGACTAGTTTGTAGCCCAACTGGGCTGTACAGCGTTTGCCATGAAGTAAGACTGGTATATAGCCCTTCTGGGCTGTACAGTGTATGCCATGCAGTACGACCTACTGGGCTCTACAGTGTATGTCATGCTGTGAGACTGGTTTGTAGTCCTAGTGGGCTATACAGTGTATGTCATGTAGTAAGACTAGTTTGAATCCCAACTGGAATGTACAGCGTATGCCATGAAGTAAGATTGGTATGTAGCCCAACTGGGCTGTACAGCGTATGTCATGCAGTAAGACTGGTTTGTAGTCCTACTGGGCTGTACAGTGTATACCATGCAGTAAGACTAGTTTGTAGCCCTACTGGGCTGTACAGTGTATTCCATGCAGTAAGCCTGGTATGTAGCCCTACTGGGCTGTACAGTGTATGCCATGCAGTAAGACAGGTTTGTAGCCCAACTGGGCTGTACAGTGTATGCCAAGCAGTAAAACTGATTTGTAGCCCTACTGGGCTGTACAGTGTATGCCATGCAGTAAGACTGGTTTGTAGCTCTACTGGGCAGTACAGTGTATGCCATGCAGTAAGACTGGTTTGACGCCCGACTGGGCTGTACAATGTATGCAATGCAGTAAGACTGGTTTGTAGCTCTACTGGGCAGTACAGTGTATGCCATGCAGTAAGACTGGTTTGTAGCCCTACTGGGCTGTACAGTGTATGCCATGCAGTGAGACTAGTTTGTAGCCCAACTGGGCTGTACAGCGTTTGCCATGAAGTAAGACTGGTATGTAGCCCTACTGGGCTGTACAGAGTATGCCATGCAGTAAGACTGGTTTGTAGCCCTACTGGGCTGTACAGTGTATGCCATGCAGTGAGACTAGTTTGTAGCCCAACTGGGCTGTACAGCGTTTGCCATGAAGTAAGACTGGTATATAGCCCTTCTGGGCTGTACAGTGTATGCCATGCAGTACGACCTACTGGGCTCTACAGTGTATGTCATGCTGTGAGACTGGTTTGTAGTCCTAGTGGGCTGTACAGTGTATGTCATGTAGTAAGACTAGTTTGTATCCCAACTGGAATGTACAGCGTATGCCATGAAGTAAGATTGGTATGTAGCCCAACTGGGCTGTACAGTGTATGCCATGCAGTAAGACTGGTTTGTAAGCCCTACTGGGCTGTACAGAGTATCCCATGCAGTAAGAATGGTTTATAGCCCAACTTGGATGTACCAAATATGTCGAACAGTTAGGTAAGGCCAGTTTGTAGCCCAACTGGGCTGTACAGTGTATACCATGCAGTACGACTAGTTTGTAGCCCAACTGGGCTGTACAGTGTATGCCATGCAGTAAGACTGGTGTGTAGCCCAACTGGGCTGTACAGTGTATGCCATGAGGTAGGACTGGTGTGTCGCACAACTGGGATGTACAGAGTATGCCATGCAGTAAGACTGGTGTGTAGCCCAACTGGGCTGTACAGTGTATTCCATGCAGTAAGACTGGTTTGTAGTCCTACTGGGCTGTACAGTGTATGCCATGCAGTAAGACTGATTTGTAGCCCTACTGGGCTGTACAGTGTATGCCATGCAGTTAGACTGGTTTGTAGCTCTACTGGGCAGTACAGTGTATACCATGCAGTAAGACTGATTTGTAGCTCTACTGGGCTGTACAGTGTATGCCATGCAGTGAGACTGGTTTTTAGCCCTACTGGGCTGTACAGATTATGCCATGCAGTAAGACTAGTTTGTAGCCGAACTGGGCTGTACTGAGTATGCCATGCAATAAGACTGTTTTGTAGCCATACTGGGCTGTACAGTGTATGCCATGCAGTAAAACTGGTTTGTAGTTCTACTGGGCTGTACAGTGTATGCCATGCAGTACGACTAGTTTGTAGCCCAACTGGGCTGTACAGTGTATGCCATGAGGTAAGACTGGTGTGTAGCCCAACTGGGCTGTACAGAGTATGCCATGCAGTAAGACTGGTGTGTAACCCTACTGGGCTGTACAGTGTATACCATGCAGTAAGACTGGTTTGTAGCTCTACTGGGCAGTACAGTGTATGCCATGCAGTAAGACTGGTTTGTAGCTCTACTGGGCTGTACAGTGTATGCCATGCAGTAAGACTGGTTTTTAGCCATACTGGGCTGTACAGAGTATGCCATGCAGTAAGACTAGTTTGTAGCCATACTGGGCTGTACAGAGTATGCCATGCAGTAAGACTAGTTTGTAGCCATACTGGGCTGTACAGAGTATGCCATGCAGTAAGACTAGTTTGTAGCCCAACTGACTGTACAGTGTATGCCCTGCAGTAATATTGGTATGTAGCCCAACTGGGCTTTACAGTGTATGCCACGCAGTAAGACTGGTTTGTAGCCCTACTTGGCTGTACAGTGTATGCCATGCAGTGAGACTAGTTTGTAGCCCAACTGGGCTGTACAGCGTTTGCCATGAAGTAAGACTGGTATGTAGCCCTACTGGGCTGTACAGAGTATGCCATGCAGTAAGACTGGTTTGTAGCCCTACTGGGCTGTACAGTGTATGCCATGCAGTGAGACTAGTTTGTAGCCCAACTGGGCTGTACAGCGTTTGCCATGAAGTAAGACTGGTATATAGCCCTTCTGGGCTGTACAGTGTATGCCATGCAGTACGACCTACTGGGCTGTACAGAGTATGCCATGCAGTAAGACTAGTTTGTAGCCATACTGGGCTGTACAGAGTATGCCATGCAGTAAGACTAGTTTGTAGCCCAACTGACTGTACAGTGTATGCCCTGCAGTAATATTGGTATGTAGCCCAACTGGGCTTTACAGTGTATGCCACGCAGTAAGATTGGTATGTAGCCCAACTGGGCTGTACAGCGTATGTCATGCAGTAAGACTGGTTTGTAGTCCTACTGGGCTGTACAGTGTATACCATGCAGTAAGACTAGTTTGTAGCCCTACTGGGCTGTACAGTGTATTCCATGCAGTAAGCCTGGTATGTAGCCCTACTGGGCTGTACAGTGTATGCCATGCAGTAAGACAGGTTTGTAGCCCAACTGGGCTGTACAGTGTATGCCAAGCAGTAAAACTGATTTGTAGCCCTACTGGGCTGTACAGTGTATGCCATGCAGTAAGACTGGTTTGTAGCTCTACTGGGCAGTACAGTGTATGCCATGCAGTAAGACTGGTTTGACGCCCGACTGGGCTGTACAATGTATGCAATGCAGTAAGACTGGTTTGTAGCTCTACTGGGCAGTACAGTGTATGCCATGCAGTAAGACTGGTTTGTAGCCCTACTGGGCTGTACAGTGTATGCCATGCAGTGAGACTAGTTTGTAGCCCAACTGGGCTGTACAGCGTTTGCCATGAAGTAAGACTGGTATGTAGCCCTACTGGGCTGTACAGAGTATGCCATGCAGTAAGACTGGTTTCTAGCCCTACTGGGCTGTACAGTGTATGCCATGCAGTGAGACTAGTTTGTAGCCCAACTGGGCTGTACAGCGTTTGCCATGAAGTAAGACTGGTATATAGCCCTTCTGGGCTGTACAGTGTATGCCATGCAGTACGACCTACTGGGCTCTACAGTGTATGTCATGCTGTGAGACTGGTTTGTAGTCCTAGTGGGCTGTACAGTGTATGTCATGTAGTAAGACTAGTTTGTATCCCAACTGGAATGTACAGCGTATGCCATGAAGTAAGATTGGTATGTAGCCCAACTGGGCTGTACAGTGTATGCCATGCAGTGAGACTAGTTTGTAGCCCAACTGGGCTGTACAGCGTTTGCCATGAAGTAAGACTGGTATGTAGCCCTACTGGGCTGTACAGAGTATGCCATGCAGTAAGACTGGTTTGTAGCCCTACTGGGCTGTACAGTGTATGCCATGCAGTGAGACTAGTTTGTAGCCCAACTGGGCTGTACAGCGTTTGCCATGAAGTAAGACTGGTATATAGCCCTTCTGGGCTGTACAGTGTATGCCATGCAGTACGACCTACTGGGCTCTACAGTGTATGTCATGCTGTGAGACTGGTTTGTAGTCCTAGTGGGCTGTACAGTGTATGTCATGTAGTAAGACTAGTTTGTATCCCAACTGGAATGTACAGCGTATGCCATGAAGTAAGATTGGTATGTAGCCCAACTGGGCTGTACAGCGTATGTCATGCAGTAAGACTGGTTTGTAGTCCTACTGGGCTGTACAGTGTATACCATGCAGTAAGACTAGTTTGTAGCCATACTGGGCTGTACAGTGTATTCCATGCAGTAAGCCTGGTATGTAGCCCTACTGGGCTGTACAGTGTATGCCATGCAGTAAGACAGGTTTGTAGCCCAACTGGGCTGTACAGTGTATGCCAAGCAGTAAAACTGATTTGTAGCCCTACTGGGCTGTACAGTGTATGCCATGCAGTAAGACTGGTTTGTAGCTCTACTGGGCAGTACAGTGTATGCCATGCAGTAAGACTGGTTTGACGCCCGACTGGGCTGTACAATGTATGCAATGCAGTAAGACTGGTTTGTAGCTCTACTGGGCAGTACAGTGTATGCAATGCAGTAAGACTGGTTTGTAAGCACTACTGGGCAGTACAGAATATCCCATGCTGTAAGAATGGTTTATAGCCCAACTTGGATGTACCAAATATGTCGAACAGTTAGGTAAGGCCATTTTGTAGCCCAACTGGGCTGTACAGTGTATACCATGCAGTACGACTAGTTTGTAGCCCAACTGGGCTGTACAGTGTATGCCATGCAGTAAGACTGGTGTGTAGCCCAACTGGGCTGTACAGTGTATGCCATGAGGTAGGACTGGTGTGTCGCACAACTGGGCTGTACAGAGTATGCCATGCAGTAAGACTGGTGTGTAGCCCAACTGGGCTGTACAGTGTATTCCATGCAGTAAGACTGGTTTGTAGCCCTACTGGGCTGTACAGTGTATGCCATGCAGTTAGACTGGTTTGTAGCTCTACTGGGCAGTACAGTGTATGCCATGCAGTAAGACTGATTTGTAGCTCTACTGAGCTGTACAGTGTATGCCATGCAGTGAGACTGGTTTTTAGCCCTACTGGGCTGTACAGATTATGCCATGCAGTAAGACTAGTTTGTAGCCGAACTGGGCTGTACTGAGTATGCCATGCAATAAGACTGTTTTGTAGCCATACTGGGCTGTACAGTGTATGCCATGCAGTAAAACTGGTTTGTAGTCCTACTGGGCTGTACAGTGTATGCCATGCAGTACGACTAGTTTGTAGCCCAACTGGGCTGTACAGTGTATGCCATGAGGTAAGACTGGTGTGTAGCCCAACTGGGCTGTACAGAGTATGCCATGCAGTAAGACTGGTGTGTAGCCCTACTGGGCTGTACAGTGTATACCATGCAGTAAGACTGGTTTGTAGCTCTACTGGGCAGTACAGTGTATGCCATGCAGTAAGACTGGTTTGTAGCTCTACTGGGCTGTACAGTGTATGCCATGCAGTAAGACTGGTTTTTAGCCATACTGGGCTGTACAGAGTATGCCATGCAGTAAGACTAGTTTGTAGCCATACTGGGCTGTACAGAGTATGCCATGCAGTAAGACTAATTTGTAGCCCAACTGACTGTACAGTGTATGCCCTGCAGTAATATTGGTATGTAGCCCAACTGGGCTATACAGTGTATGCCACGCAGTAAGACTGGTTTGTAGCCCAACTGGGCTGTACAGAGTTTGCCATGAAGTAAGACTGGTATGTAGCCCTACTGGGCTGTACAGAGTATGCCATGCAGTAAGACTGGTTTGTAGCCCTACTGGGCTGTACAGTGTATGCCATGCAGTGAGACTAGTTTGTAGCCCAACTGGGCTGTACAGCGTTTGCCATGAAGTAAGACTGGTATATAGCCCTTCTGGGCTGTACAGTGTATGCCATGCAGTACGACCTACTGGGCTCTACAGTGTATGTCATGCTGTGAGACTGGTTTGTAGTCCTAGTGGGCTGTACAGTGTATGCCATGTAGTAAGACTAGTTTGTATCCCAACTGGAATGTACAGCGTATGCCATGAAGTAAGATTGGTATGTAGCCCAACTGGGCTGTACAGCGTATGTCATGCAGTAAGACTGGTTTGTAGTCCTACTGGGCTGTACAGTGTATACCATGCAGTAAGACTAGTTTGTAGCCCTACTGGGCTGTACAGTGTATTCCATGCAGTAAGCCTGGTATGTAGCCCTACTGGGCTGTACAGTGTATCCCATGCAGTAAGACAGGTTTGTAGCCCAACTGGGCTGTACAGTGTATGCCAAGCAGTAAAACTGATTTGTAGCCCTACTGGGCTGTACAGTGTATGCCAAGCAGTAAAACTGATTTGTAGCCCTACTGGGCTGTACAGTGTATGCCATGTAGTAAGACTGGTTTGTAGCTCTACTGGGCAGTACAGTGTATGCCATGCAGTAAGACTGGTTTGACGCCCGACTGGGCTGTACAATGTATGCAATGCAGTAAGACTGGTTTGTAGCTCTACTGGGCAGTACAGTGTATGCCATGCAGTAAGACTGGTTTGTAGCCCTACTGGGCTGTACAGTGTATGCCATGCAGTGAGACTAGTTTGTAGCCCAACTGGGCTGTACAGCGTTTGCCATGAAGTAAGACTGGTATGTAGCCCTACTGGGCTGTACAGAGTATGCCATGCAGTAAGACTGGTTTGTAGCCCTACTGGGCTGTACAGTGTATGCCATGCAGTGAGACTAGTTTGTAGCCCAACTGGGCTGTACAGCGTTTGCCATGAAGTAAGACTGGTATATAGCCCTTCTGGGCTGTACAGTGTATGCCATGCAGTACGACCTACTGGGCTCTACAGTGTATGTCATGCTGTGAGACTGGTTTGTAGTCCTAGTGGGCTGTACAGTGTATGTCATGTAGTAAGACTAGTTTGTATCCCAACTGGAATGTACAGCGTATGCCATGAAGTAAGATTGGTATGTAGCCCAACTGGGCTGTACAGTGTATGCCATGCAGTGAGACTAGTTTGTAGCCCAACTGGGCTGTAGAGCGTTTGCCATGAAGTAAGACTGGTATGTAGCCCTACTGGGCTGTACTGAGTATGCCATGCAGTAAGACTGGTTTGTAGCCCTACTGGGCTGTACAGTGTATGCCATGCAGTGAGACTAGTTTGTAGCCCAACTGGGCTGTACAGCGTTTGCCATGAAGTAAGACTGGTATATAGCCCTTCTGGGCTGTACAGTGTATGCCATGCAGTACGACCTACTGGGCTCTACAGTGTATGTCATGCTGTGAGACTGGTTTGTAGTCCTAGTGGGCTGTACAGTGTATGTCATGTAGTAAGACTAGTTTGTATCCCAACTGGAATGTACAGCGTATGCCATGAAGTAAGATTGGTATGTAGCCCAACTGGGCTGTACAGCGTATGTCATGCAGTAAGACTGGTTTGTAGTCCTACTGGGCTGTACAGTGTATACCATACAGTAAGACTAGTTTGTAGCCATACTGGGCTGTACAGTGTATTCCATGCAGTACGCCTGGTATGTAGCCCTACTGGGCTGTACAGTGTATGCCATGCAGTAAGACTGGTTTGTAGCCCAACTGGGCTGTACAGTGTATGCCAAGCAGTAAAACTGATTTGTAGCCCTACTGGGCTGTACAGTGTATGCCATGCAGTAAGACTGGTTTGTAGCTCTACTGGGCAGTACAGTGTATGCCATGCAGTAAGACTAGTTTGTAGCCCAACTGTGCTGTACAGTGTATGCCATGCAGTAAGACTGGTTTGACGCCCGACTGGGCTGTACAATGTATGCAATGCAGTAAGACTGGTTTGTAGCTCTACTGGGCAGTACAGTGTATGTCATGCAGTAAGACTGGTTTGTAGCCCTACTGGGCTGTACAGTGTATGCCATGCAGTGAGACTAGTTTGTAGCCGAACTGGGCTGTACAGCGTTTGCCATGAAGTAAGACTGGTATGTAGCCCTACTGGGCTGTACAGAGTATGCCATGCAGTAAGACTGGTTTGTAGCCCTACTGGGCTGTACAGTGTATGCCATGCAGTGAGACTAGTTTGTAGCCCAACTGGGCTGTACAGCGTTTGCCATGAAGTAAGACTGGTATATAGCCCTTCTGGGCTGTACAGTGTATGCCATGCAGTACGACCTACTGGGCTCTACAGTGTATGTCATGCTGTGAGACTGGTTTGTAGTCCTAGTGGGCTGTACAGTGTATGTCATGTAGTAAGACTAGTTTGTATCCCAACTGGAATGTACAGCGTATGCCATGAAGTAAGATTGGTATGTAGCCCAACTGGGCTGTACAGCGTATGTCATGCAGTAAGACTGGTTTGTAGTCCTACTGGGCTGTACAGTGTATACCATGCAGTAAGACTAGTTTGTAGCCATACTGGGCTGTACAGTGTATTCCATGCAGTAAGCCTGGTATGTAGCCCTACTGGGCTGTACAGTGTATGCCATGCAGTAAGATAGGTTTGTAGCCCAACTGGGCTGTACAGTTTATGCCAAGCAGTAAAACTGATTTGTAGCCCTACTGGGCTGTACAGTGTATGCCATGCAGTAAGACTGGTTTGTAGCTCTACTGGACAGTACAGTGTATGCCATGCAGTAAGACTGGTTTGACGCCCGACTGGGCTGTACAATGTATGCAATGCAGTAAGACTGGTTTGTAGCTCGACTGGGCAGTACAGTGTATGCCATGCAGTAAGATTGGTATGTAGCCCAACTGGGCTGTACAGCGCATGTCATGCAGTAAGACTGGTTTGTAGTCCTACTTGGCTGTACAGTGTATACCATGCAGTAAGACTAGTTTGTAGCCCTACTGGGCTGTACAGTGTATTCCATGCAGTAAGCCTGGTATGTAGCCCTACTGGGCTGTACAGTGTATGCCATGCAGTAAGGCAGGTTTGTAGCCCAACTGGGCTGTACAGTGTATGCCAAGCAGTAAAACTGATTTGTAGCCCTTCTGGGCTGTACAGTGTATTCCATGCAGTAAGCCTGGTATGTAGCCCTACTGGGCTGTACAGTGTATGCCATGCAGTAAGACAGGTTTGTAGCCCAACTGGGCTGTACAGTGTATGCCAAGCAGTAAGACTGGTTTGTAGCTCTACTGGGCAGTACAGTGTATGCCATGCAGTAAGATTGGTATGTAGCCCAACTGGGCTGTACAGCGTATGTCATGCAGTAAGACTGGTTTGTAGTCCTACTGGGCTGTACAGTGTATACCATGCAGTAAGACTAGTTTGTAGCCCTACTGGGCTGTACAGTGTATTCCATGCAGTAAGCCTGGTATGTAGCCCTACTGGGCTGTACAGTGTATGCCATGCAGTAAGACAGGTTTGTAGCCCAACTGGGCTGTACAGTGTATGCCAAGCAGTAAAACTGATTTGTAGCCCTACTGGGCTGTACAGTGTATGCCATGCAGTAAGACTGGTTTGTAGCTCTACTGGACAGTACAGTATATGCCATGCAGTAAGACTGGTTTGTAGCTCTACTGGGCAGTACAGTGTATGCCATGCAGTAAGATTGGTATGTAGCCCAACTGGGCTGTACAGCGTATGTCATGCAGTAAGACTGGTTTGTAGTCCTACTGGGCTGTACAGTGTATACCATGCAGTAAGACTGGTTTGTAGCTCTACTGGGCAGTACAGTGTATGCCGACAGTAAGACTGGTTTGTAGCTCTACTGGGCTGTACAGTGTATGCCATGCAGTAAGACTGGTTTTTAGCCATACTGGGCTGTACAGAGTATGCCATGCAGTAAGACTAGTTTGTAGCCATACTGGGCTGTACAGAGTATGCCATGCAGTAAGACTAGTTTGTAGCCCAACTGACTGTACAGTGTATGCCCTGCAGTAATATTGGTTTGTAGCCCTACTGGGCTGTACAGTGTATTCCATGCAGTAAGCCTGGTATGTAGCCCTACTGGGCTGTACAGTGTATGCCATGCAGTAAGACAGGTTTGTAGCCCAACTGGGCTGTACAGTGTATGCCAAGCAGTAAAACTGATTTGTAGCCCTACTGGGCTGTACAGTGTATGCCATGCAGTAAGACTGGTTTGTAGCTCTACTGGACAGTACAGTATATGCCATGCAGTAAGACTGGTTTGTAGCTCTACTGGGCAGTACAGTGTATGCCATGCAGTAAGATTGGTATGTAGCCCAACTGGGCTGTACAGCGTATGTCATGCAGTAAGACTGGTTTGTAGTCCTACTGGGCTGTACAGTGTATACCATGCAGTAAGACTGGTTTGTAGCTCTACTGGGCAGTACAGTGTATGCCGACAGTAAGACTGGTTTGTAGCTCTACTGGGCTGTACAGTGTATGCCATGCAGTAAGACTGGTTTTTAGCCATACTGGGCTGTACAGAGTATGCCATGCAGTAAGACTGGTTTGTAGCCCTAATGGGCTGTACAGAGTATGCCATGCAGTAAGACTGGTTTGTAGCCCTACTGGGCTGTACAGTGTATGCCATGCAGTGAGACTAGTTTGTAGCCCAACTGGGCTGTACAGCGTTTGCCATGAAGTAAGACTGGTATATAGCCCTTCTGGGCTGTACAGTGTATGCCATGCAGTACGACCTACTGGGCTCTACAGTGTATGTCATGCTGTGAGACTGGTTTGTAGTCCTAGTGGGCTGTACAGTGTATGTCATGTAGTAAGACTAGTTTGTATCCCAACTGGAATGTACAGCGTATGCCATGAAGTAAGATTGGTATGTAGCCCAACTGGGCTGTACAGCGTATGTCATGCAGTAAGACTGGTTTGTAGTCCTACTTGGCTGTACAGTGTATACCATGCAGTAAGACTAGTTTGTAGCCCTACTGGGCTGTACAGTGTATTCCATGCAGTAAGCCTGGTATGTAGCCCTACTGGGCTGTACAGTGTATCCCATGCAGTAAGACAGGTTTGTAGCCCAACTGGGCTGTACAGTGTATGCCAAGCAGTAAAACTGATTTGTAGCCCTACTGGGCTGTACAGTGTATGCCAAGCAGTAAAACTGATTTGTAGCCCTACTGGGCTGTACAGTGTATGCAATGCAGTAAGACTGGTTTGTAGCTCTACTGGGCAGTACAGTGTATGCCATGCAGTAAGACTGGTTTGTAGCCCTACTGGGCTGTACAGTGTATGCCATGCAGTGAGACTAGTTTGTAGCCCAACTGGGCTGTACAGCGTTTGCCATGAAGTAAGACTGGTATGTAGCCCTACTGGGCTGTACAGAGTATGCCATGCAGTAAGACTGGTTTGTAGCCCTACTGGGCTGTGCAGTGTATGCCATGCAGTGAGACTAGTTTGTAGCCCAACTGGGCTGTACAGCGTTTGCCATGAAGTAAGACTGGTATATAGCCCTTCTGGGCTGTACAGTGTATGCCATGCAGTACGACCTACTGGGCTCTACAGTGTATGTCATGCTGTGAGACTGGTGTGTAGTCCTAGTGGGCTGTACAGTGTATGTCATGTAGTAAGACTAGTTTGTATCCCAACTGGAATGTACAGCGTATGCCATGAAGTAAGATTGGTATGTAGCCCAACTGGGCTGTACAGTGTATGCCATGCAGTGAGACTAGTTTGTAGCCCAACTGGGCTGTACAGCGTTTGCCATGAAGTAAGACTGGTATGTAGCCCTACTGGGCTGTACAGAGTATGCCATGCAGTAAGACTGGTTTGTAGCCCTACTGCGCTGTACAGTGTATGCCATGCAGTGAGACTAGTTTGTAGCCCAACTGGGCTGTACAGCGTTTGCCATGAAGTAAGACTGGTATATAGCCCTTCTGGGCTGTACAGTGTATGCCATGCAGTACGACCTACTGGGCTCTACAGTGTATGTCATGCTGTGAGACTGGTGTGTAGTCCTAGTGGGCTGTACAGTGTATGTCATGTAGTAAGACTAGTTTGTATCCCAACTGGAATGTACAGCGTATGCCATGAAGTAAGATTGGTATGTAGCCCAACTGGGCTGTACAGCGTATGTCATGCAGTAAGACTGGTTTGTAGTCCTACTGGGCTGTACAGTGTATACCATGCAGTAAGACTAGTTTGTAGCCCTACTGGGCTGTACAGTGTATTCCATGCAGTAAGCCTGGTATGTAGCCCTACTGGGCTGTACAGTGTATCCCATGCAGTAAGACAGGTTTGTAGCCCAACTGGGCTGTACAGTGTATGCCAAGCAGTAAAACTGATTTGTAGCCCTACTGGGCTGTACAGTGTATGCCAAGCAGTAAAACTGATTTGTAGCCCTACTGGGCTGTACAGTGTATGCAATGCAGTAAGACTGGTTTGTAGCCCTACTGGGCTGTACAGTGTATGCCATGCAGTGAGACTAGTTTGTAGCCGAACTGGGCTGTACAGCGTTTGCCATGAAGTAAGACTGGTATGTAGCCCTACTGGGCTGTACAGAGTATGCCATGCAGTAAGACTGGTTTGTAGCCCTACTGGGCTGTACAGTGTATGCCATGCAGTGAGACTAGTTTGTAGCCCAACTGGGCTGTACAGCGTTTGCCATGAAGTAAGACTGGTATATAGCCCTTCTGGGCTGTACAGTGTATGCCATGCAGTACGACCTACTGGGCTCTACAGTGTATGTCATGCTGTGAGACTGGTTTGTAGTCCTAGTGGGCTGTACAGTGTATGTCATGTAGTAAGACTAGTTTGTATCCCAACTGGAATGTACAGCGTATGCCATGAAGTAAGATTGGTATGTAGCCCAACTGGGCTGTACAGCGTATGTCATGCAGTAAGACTGGTATGTAGCCCTACTGGGCTGTACAGAGTATGCCATGCAGTAAGACTGGTTTGTAGCCCTACTGGGCTGTGCAGTGTATGCCATGCAGTAAAACTGCTTTAGTCCTACTGGGCTGTACAATGTATGCCATGCAGTGAGACAGGTATGTAGCCCTACTGGGCTGTACAGTGTATGCCAAGCAGTAAAACTGGTTTGTAGCCCTACTGGGCTGTACAGTGTATGCCATGCAGTAAGACTGGTTTGTAGCTCTACTGGGCAGTACAGTGTATACCATGCAGTGAGACTGGTATGTAGCCCTACTGGGCTGTACAGTGTATGCCAAGCAGTAAAACTGATTTGTAGCCCTACTGGGCTGTACAGTGTATGCCATGCAGTAAGACTGGTTTGTAGCTCTACTGGGCAGTACAGTGTATGCCATGCAGTAAGACTGGTTTGACGCCCGACTGGGCTGTACAATGTATGCAATGCAGTAAGACTGGTTTGTAGCTCTACTGGGCAGTACAGTGTATGCCATGCAGTAAGATTGGTATGTAGCCCAACTGGGCTGTACAGTGTATGCCAAGCAGTAAAACTGATTTGTAGCCCTACTGGGCTGTACAGTGTATGCCATGCAGTAAGACTGGTTTGTAGCTCTACTGGGCAGTACAGTGTATGCCATGCAGTAAGACTGGTTTGACGCCCGACTGGGCTGTACAGTGTATGCCAAGCAGTAAAACTGATTTGTAGCCCTACTGGGCTGTACAGTGTATGCCATGCAGTAAGACTGGTTTGTAGCTCTACTGGGCAGTACAGTGTATGCCATGCAGTAAGACTGGTTTGACGCCCGACTGGGCTGTACAATGTATGCAATGCAGTAAGACTGGTTTGTAGCCCTGCTGGGCTGTACAGTGTATGCCATGCAGTGAGACTAGTTTGTAGCCCAACTGGGCTGTACAGCGTTTGCCATGAAGTAAGACTGGTATGTAGCCCTATTGGGCTGTACAGTGTATGCCATGCAGTGAGACTAGTTTGTAGCCCAACTGGGCTGTACAGCGTTTGCCATGAAGTAAGACTGGTATATAGCCCTTCTGGGCTGTACAGTGTATGCCATGCAGTACGACCTACTGGGCTCTACAGTGTATGTCATGCTGTGAGACTTGTTTGTAGTCCTAGTGGGCTGTACAGTGTATGTCATGTAGTAAGACTAGTTTGTATCCCAACTGGAATGTACAGCGTATGCCATGAAGTAAGATTGGTATGTAGCCCAACTGGGCTGTACAGCGTATGTCATGCAGTAAGACTGGTTTGTAGTCCTACTGGGCTGTACAGAGTATGCCATGCAGTAAGACTGGTTTGTAGTCCTACTGGGCTGTACAGAGTATGCCATGCAGTAAGACTGATTTGTAGCCCTACTGGGCTGTACAGTGTATACCATGCAGTAAGACTAGTTTGTAGCCATACTGGGCTGTACAGTGTATTCCATGCAGTACGCCTGGTATGTAGCCCTACTGGGCTGTACAGTGTATGCCATGCAGTAAGATAGGTTTGTAGCCCAACTGGGCTGTACAGTTTATGCCAAGCAGTAAAACTGATTTGTAGCCCTACTGGGCTGTACAGTGTATGCCATGCAGTAAGACTGGTTTGTAGCTCTACTGGACAGTACAGTGTATGCCATGCAGTAAGACTGGTTTGACGCCCGACTGGGCTGTACAATGTATGCAATGCAGTAAGACTGGTTTGTAGCTCTACTGGGCAGTACAGTGTATGCCATGCAGTAAGATTGGTATGTAGCCCAACTGGGCTGTACAGCGCATGTCATGCAGTAAGACTGGTTTGTAGTCCTACTGGGCTGTACAGTGTATGCCATGCAGTAAGACAGGTTTGTAGCCCAACTGGGCTGTACAGTGTATGCCAAGCAGTAAAACTGATTTGTAGCCCTACTGGGCTGTACAGTGTATGCCATGCAGTAAGACTGGTTTGTAGCTCTACTGGGCAGTACAGTGTATGCCATGCAGTAAGACTGGTTTGACGCCCGACTGGGCTGTACAATGTATGCAATGCAGTAAGACTGGTTTGTAGCTCTACTGGGCAGTACAGTGTATGTCATGCAGTAAGACTGGTTTGTAGCCCTACTGGGCTGTACAGTGTATGCCATGCAGTGAGACTAGTTTGTAGCCGAACTGGGCTGTACAGCGTTTGCCATGAAGTAAGACTGGTATGTAGCCCTACTGTGCTGTACAGAGTATGCCATGCAGTAAGACTGGTTTGTAGCCCTACTGGGCTGTACAGTGTATGCCATGCAGTGAGACTAGTTTGTAGCCCAACTGGGCTGTACAGCGTTTGCCATGAAGTAAGACTGGTATATAGCCCTTCTGGGCTGTACAGTGTATGCCATGCAGTACGACCTACTGGGCTCTACAGTGTATGTCATGCTGTGAGACTGGTTTGTAGTCCTAGTGGGCTGTACAGTGTATGTCATGTAGTAAGACTAGTTTGAATCCCAACTGGAATGTACAGCGTATGCCATGAAGTAAGATTGGTATGTAGCCCAACTGGGCTGTACAGCGTATGTCATGCAGTAAGACTGGTATGTAGCCCTACTGGGCTGTACAGAGTATGCCATGCAGTAAGACTGGTTTGTAGCCCTAATGGGCTGTGCAGTGTATGCCATGCAGTAAAACTGCTTTAGTCCTACTGGGCTGTACAATGTATGCCATGCAGTAAGACTGGTTTGTAGCCCTACTGGGCTGTACAGTGTATGCCAAGCAGTAAAACTGATTTGTAGCCCTACTGGGCTGTACACTGTATGCCATGCAGTAAGACTGGTTTGTAGCTCTACTGGGCAGTACAGTGTATGCCATGCAGTAAGACTGGTTTGACGCCCGACTGGGCTGTACAATGTATGCAATGCAGTAAGACTGGTTTGTAGCTCTACTGGGCAGTACAGTGTATGCCATGCAGTAAGACTGGTTTGTAGCCCTGCTGGGCTGTACAGTGTATGCCATGCAGTGAGACTAGTTTGTAGCCCAACTGGGCTGTACAGCGTTTGCCATGAAGTAAGACTGGTATGTAGCCCTACTGGGCTGTACAGAGTATGCCATGCAGTAAGACTGGTTTCTAGCCCTACTGGGCTGTACAGTGTATGCCATGCAGTGAGACTAGTTTGTAGCCCAACTGGGCTGTACAGCGTTTGCCATGAAGTAAGACTGGTATATAGCCCTTCTGGGCTGTACAGTGTATGCCATGCAGTACGACCTACTGGGCTCTACAGTGTATGTCATGCTGTGAGACTGGTTTGTAGTCCTAGTGGGCTGTACAGTGTATGTCATGTAGTAAGACTAGTTTGTATCCCAACTGGAATGTACAGCGTATGCCATGAAGTAAGATTGGTATGTAGCCCAACTGGGCTGTACAGCGTATGTCATGCAGTAAGACTGGTTTGTAGTCCTACTGGGCTGTACAGTGTATACCATGCAGTAAGACTAGTTTGTAGCCATACTGGGCTGTACAGTGTATTCCATGCAGTAAGCCTGGTATGTAGCCCTACTGGGCTGTACAGTGTATGCCATGCAGTAAGATAGGTTTGTAGCCCAACTGGGCTGTACAGTTTATGCCAAGCAGTAAAACTGATTTGTAGCCCTACTGGGCTGTACAATGTATGCAATGCAGTAAGACTGGTTTGTAGCTCTACTGGGCAGTACAGTGTATGCCATGCAGTAAGATTGGTATGTAGCCCAACTGGGCTGTACAGCGCATGTCATGCAGTAAGACTGGTTTGTAGTCCTACTTGGCTGTACAGTGTATACCATGCAGTAAGACTAGTTTGTAGCCCTACTGGGCTGTACAGTGTATTCCATGCAGTAAGCCTGGTATGTAGCCCTACTGGGCTGTACAGTGTATGCCATGCAGTAAGGCAGGTTTGTAGCCCAACTGGGCGGTACAGTGTATGCCAAGCAGTAAAACTGATTTGTAGCCCTTCTGGGCTGTACAGTGTATTCCATGCAGTAAGCCTGGTATGTAGCCCTACTGGGCTGTACAGTGTATGCCATGCAGTAAGACAGGTTTGTAGCCCAACTGGGCTGTACAGTGTATGCCAAGCAGTAAAACTGATTTGTAGCCCTACTGGGCTGTACAGTGTATGCCATGCAGTAAGACTGGTTTGTAGCTCTACTGGACAGTACAGTATATGCCATGCAGTAAGACTGGTTTGTAGCTCTACTGGGCAGTACAGTGTATGCCATGCAGTAAGATTGGTATGTAGCCCAACTGGGCTGTACAGCGTATGTCATGCAGTAAGACTGGTTTGTAGTCCTACTGGGCTGTACAGTGTATACCATGCAGTAAGACTGGTTTGTAGCTCTACTGGGCAGTACAGTGTATGCCGACAGTAAGACTGGTTTGTAGCTCTACTGGGCTGTACAGTGTATGCCATGCAGTAAGACTGGTTTTTAGCCATACTGGGCTGTACAGAGTATGCCATGCAGTAAGACTAGTTTGTAGCCATACTGGGCTGTACAGAGTATGCCATGCAGTAAGACTAGTTTGTAGCCCAACTGACTGTACAGTGTATGCCCTGCAGTAATATTGGTATGTAGCCCAACTGGGCTATACAGTGTATGCCACGCAGTAAGACTGGTTTGTAGCCCCACTTGACTGTACAGTGTATGCCATGCAGTGAGACTAGTTTGTAGCCCAACTGGGCTGTACAGCGTTTGCCATGAAGTAAGACTGGTATGTAGCCCTACTGGGCTGTACAGAGTATGCCATGCAGTAAGACTGGTTTGTAGCCCTACTGGGCTGTACAGTGTATGCCATGCAGTGAGACTAGTTTGTAGCCCAACTGGGCTGTACAGCGTTTGCCATGAAGTAAGACTGGTATATAGCCCTTCTGGGCTGTACAGTGTATGCCATGCAGTACGACCTACTGGGCTCTACAGTGTATGTCATGCTGTGAGACTGGTTTGTAGTCCTAGTGGGCTGTACAGTGTATGTCATGTAGTAAGACTAGTTTGTATCCCAACTGGAATGTACAGCGTATGCCATGAAGTAAGATTGGTATGTAGCCCAACTGGGCTGTACAGCGTATGTCATGCAGTAAAACTGGTTTGTAGTCCTACTGGGCTGTACAGTGTATACCATGCAGTAAGACTAGTTTGTAGCCCTACTGGGCTGTACAGTGTATTCCATGCAGTAAGCCTGGTATGTAGTCCTACTGGGCTGTACAGTGTATCCCATGCAGTAAGACAGGTTTGTAGCCCAACTGGGCTGTACAGTGTATGCCAAGCAGTAAAACTGATTTGTAGCCCTACTGGGCTGTACAGTGTATGCCAAGCAGTAAAACTGATTTGTAGCCCTACTGGGCTGTACAGTGTATGCAATGCAGTAAGACTGGTTTGTAGCTCTACTGGGCAGTACAGTGTATGCCATGCAGTAAGACTGGTTTGTAGCCCTACTGGGCTGTACAGTGTATGCCATGCAGTGAGACTAGTTTGTAGCCCAACTGGGCTGTACAGCGTTTGCCATGAAGTAAGACTGGTATGTAGCCCTACTGGGCTGTACAGAGTATGCCATGCAGTAAGACTGGTTTGTAGCCCTACTGGGCTGTACAGTGTATGCCATGCAGTGAGACTAGTTTGTAGCCCAACTGGGCTGTACAGCGTTTGCCATGAAGTAAGACTGGTATATAGCCCTTCTGGGCTGTACAGTGTATGCCATGCAGTACGACCTACTGGGCTCTACAGTGTATGTCATGCTGTGAGACTGGTTTGTAGTCCTAGTGGGCTGTACAGTGTATGTCATGTAGTAAGACTAGTTTGTATCCCAACTGGAATGTACAGCGTATGCCATGAAGTAAGATTGGTATGTAGCCCAACTGGGCTGTACAGTGTATGCCATGCAGTGAGACTAGTTTGTAGCCCAACTGGGCTGTACAGCGTTTGCCATGAAGTAAGACTGGTATGTAGCCCTACTGGGCTGTACAGAGTATGCCATGCAGTAAGACTGGTTTGTAGCCCTACTGCGCTGTACAGTGTATGCCATACAGTGAGACTAGTTTGTAGCCCAACTGGGCTGTACAGCGTTTGCCATGAAGTAAGACTGGTATATAGCCCTTCTGGGCTGTACAGTGTATGCCATGCAGTACGACCTACTGGGCTCTACAGTGTATGTCATGCTGTGAGACTGGTTTGTAGTCCTAGTGGGCTGTACAGCGTATGTCATGTAGTAAGACTAGTTTGTATCCCAACTGGAATGTACAGCGTATGCCATGAAGTAAGATTGGTATGTAGCCCAACTGGGCTGTACAGCGTATGTCATGCAGTAAGACTGGTTTGTAGTCCTACTGGGCTGTACAGTGTATACCATGCAGTAAGACTAGTTTGTAGCCATACTGGGCTGTACAGTGTATTCCATGCAGTAAGCCTGGTATGTAGCCCTACTGGGCTGTACAGTGTATGCCATGCAGTAAGACAGGTTTGTAGCCCAACTGGGCTGTACAGTGTATGCCAAGCAGTAAAACTGATTTGTAGCCCTACTGGGCTGTACAGTGTATGCCATGCCGTAAGACTGGTTTGTAGCTCTACTGGGCAGTACAGTGTATGCCATGCAGTAAGACTGGTTTGACGCCCGACTGGGCTGTACAATGTATGCAATGCAGTAAGACTGGTTTGTAGCTCTACTGGGCAGTACAGTGTATGTCATGCAGTAAGACTGGTTTGTAGCCCTACTGGGCTGTACAGTGTATGCCATGCAGTGAGACTAGTTTGTAGCCCAACTGGGCTGTACAGCGTTTGCCATGAAGTAAGACTGGTATGTAGCCCTACTGGGCTGTACAGTGTATGCCATGCAGTGAGACTAGTTTGTAGCCCAACTGGGCTGTACAGCGTTTGCCATGAAGTAAGACTGGTATATAGCCCTTCTGGGCTGTACAGTGTATGCCATGCAGTACGACCTACTGGGCTCTACAGTGTATGTCATGCTGTGAGACTTGTTTGTAGTCCTAGTGGGCTGTACAGTGTATGTCATGTAGTAAGACTAGTTTGTATCCCAACTGGAATGTACAGCGTATGCCATGAAGTAAGATTGGTATGTAGCCCAACTGGGCTGTACAGCGTATGTCATGCAGTAAGACTGGTTTGTAGTCCTACTGGGCTGTACAGAGTATGCCATGCAGTAAGACTGGTTTGTAGTCCTACTGGGCTGTACAGAGTATGCCATGCAGTAAGACTGATTTGTAGCCCTACTGGGCTGTACAGTGTATACCATGCAGTAAGACTAGTTTGTAGCCATACTGGGCTGTACAGTGTATTCCATGCAGTACGCCTGGTATGTAGCCCTACTGGGCTGTACAGTGTATGCCATGCAGTAAGATAGGTTTGTAGCCCAACTGGGCTGTACAGTTTATGCCAAGCAGTAAAACTGATTTGTAGCCCTACTGGGCTGTACAGTGTATGCCATGCAGTAAGACTGGTTTGTAGCTCTACTGGACAGTACAGTGTATGCCATGCAGTAAGACTGGTTTGACGCCCGACTGGGCTGTACAATGTATGCAATGCAGTAAGACTGGTTTGTAGCTCTACTGGGCAGTACAGTGTATGCCATGCAGTAAGATTGGTATGTAGCCCAACTGGGCTGTACAGCGCATGTCATGCAGTAAGACTGGTTTGTAGTCCTACTGGGCTGTACAGTGTATGCCATGCAGTAAGACAGGTTTGTAGCCCAACTGGGCTGTACAGTGTATGCCAAGCAGTAAAACTGATTTGTAGCCCTACTGGGCTGTACAGTGTATGCCATGCAGTAAGACTGGTTTGTAGCTCTACTGGGCAGTACAGTGTATGCCATGCAGTAAGACTGGTTTGACGCCCGACTGGGCTGTACAATGTATGCAATGCAGTAAGACTGGTTTGTAGCTCTACTGGGCAGTACAGTGTATGTCATGCAGTAAGACTGGTTTGTAGCCCTACTGGGCTGTACAGTGTATGCCATGCAGTGAGACTAGTTTGTAGCCGAACTGGGCTGTACAGCGTTTGCCATGAAGTAAGACTGGTATGTAGCCCTACTGTGCTGTACAGAGTATGCCATGCAGTAAGACTGGTTTGTAGCCCTACTGGGCTGTACAGTGTATGCCATGCAGTGAGACTAGTTTGTAGCCCAACTGGGCTGTACAGCGTTTGCCATGAAGTAAGACTGGTATATAGCCCTTCTGGGCTGTACAGTGTATGCCATGCAGTACGACCTACTGGGCTCTACAGTGTATGTCATGCTGTGAGACTGGTTTGTAGTCCTAGTGGGCTGTACAGTGTATGTCATGTAGTAAGACTAGTTTGAATCCCAACTGGAATGTACAGCGTATGCCATGAAGTAAGATTGGTATGTAGCCCAACTGGGCTGTACAGCGTATGTCATGCAGTAAGACTGGTATGTAGCCCTACTGGGCTGTACAGAGTATGCCATGCAGTAAGACTGGTTTGTAGCCCTAATGGGCTGTGCAGTGTATGCCATGCAGTAAAACTGCTTTAGTCCTACTGGGCTGTACAATGTATGCCATGCAGTAAGACTGGTTTGTAGCCCTACTGGGCTGTACAGTGTATGCCAAGCAGTAAAACTGATTTGTAGCCCTACTGGGCTGTACACTGTATGCCATGCAGTAAGACTGGTTTGTAGCTCTACTGGGCAGTACAGTGTATGCCATGCAGTAAGACTGGTTTGACGCCCGACTGGGCTGTACAATGTATGCAATGCAGTAAGACTGGTTTGTAGCTCTACTGGGCAGTACAGTGTATGCCATGCAGTAAGACTGGTTTGTAGCCCTGCTGGGCTGTACAGTGTATGCCATGCAGTGAGACTAGTTTGTAGCCCAACTGGGCTGTACAGCGTTTGCCATGAAGTAAGACTGGTATGTAGCCCTACTGGGCTGTACAGAGTATGCCATGCAGTAAGACTGGTTTCTAGCCCTACTGGGCTGTACAGTGTATGCCATGCAGTGAGACTAGTTTGTAGCCCAACTGGGCTGTACAGCGTTTGCCATGAAGTAAGACTGGTATATAGCCCTTCTGGGCTGTACAGTGTATGCCATGCAGTACGACCTACTGGGCTCTACAGTGTATGTCATGCTGTGAGACTGGTTTGTAGTCCTAGTGGGCTGTACAGTGTATGTCATGTAGTAAGACTAGTTTGTATCCCAACTGGAATGTACAGCGTATGCCATGAAGTAAGATTGGTATGTAGCCCAACTGGGCTGTACAGCGTATGTCATGCAGTAAGACTGGTTTGTAGTCCTACTGGGCTGTACAGTGTATACCATGCAGTAAGACTAGTTTGTAGCCATACTGGGCTGTACAGTGTATTCCATGCAGTAAGCCTGGTATGTAGCCCTACTGGGCTGTACAGTGTATGCCATGCAGTAAGATAGGTTTGTAGCCCAACTGGGCTGTACAGTTTATGCCAAGCAGTAAAACTGATTTGTAGCCCTACTGGGCTGTACAATGTATGCAATGCAGTAAGACTGGTTTGTAGCTCTACTGGGCAGTACAGTGTATGCCATGCAGTAAGATTGGTATGTAGCCCAACTGGGCTGTACAGCGCATGTCATGCAGTAAGACTGGTTTGTAGTCCTACTTGGCTGTACAGTGTATACCATGCAGTAAGACTAGTTTGTAGCCCTACTGGGCTGTACAGTGTATTCCATGCAGTAAGCCTGGTATGTAGCCCTACTGGGCTGTACAGTGTATGCCATGCAGTAAGGCAGGTTTGTAGCCCAACTGGGCGGTACAGTGTATGCCAAGCAGTAAAACTGATTTGTAGCCCTTCTGGGCTGTACAGTGTATTCCATGCAGTAAGCCTGGTATGTAGCCCTACTGGGCTGTACAGTGTATGCCATGCAGTAAGACAGGTTTGTAGCCCAACTGGGCTGTACAGTGTATGCCAAGCAGTAAAACTGATTTGTAGCCCTACTGGGCTGTACAGTGTATGCCATGCAGTAAGACTGGTTTGTAGCTCTACTGGACAGTACAGTATATGCCATGCAGTAAGACTGGTTTGTAGCTCTACTGGGCAGTACAGTGTATGCCATGCAGTAAGATTGGTATGTAGCCCAACTGGGCTGTACAGCGTATGTCATGCAGTAAGACTGGTTTGTAGTCCTACTGGGCTGTACAGTGTATACCATGCAGTAAGACTGGTTTGTAGCTCTACTGGGCAGTACAGTGTATGCCGACAGTAAGACTGGTTTGTAGCTCTACTGGGCTGTACAGTGTATGCCATGCAGTAAGACTGGTTTTTAGCCATACTGGGCTGTACAGAGTATGCCATGCAGTAAGACTAGTTTGTAGCCATACTGGGCTGTACAGAGTATGCCATGCAGTAAGACTAGTTTGTAGCCCAACTGACTGTACAGTGTATGCCCTGCAGTAATATTGGTATGTAGCCCAACTGGGCTATACAGAGTATGCCACGCAGTAAGACTGGTTTGTAGCCCCACTTGACTGTACAGTGTATGCCATGCAGTGAGACTAGTTTGTAGCCCAACTGGGCTGTACAGCGTTTGCCATGAAGTAAGACTGGTATGTAGCCCTACTGGGCTGTACAGAGTATGCCATGCAGTAAGACTGGTTTGTAGCCCTACTGGGCTGTACAGTGTATGCCATGCAGTGAGACTAGTTTGTAGCCCAACTGGGCTGTACAGCGTTTGCCATGAAGTAAGACTGGTATATAGCCCTTCTGGGCTGTACAGTGTATGCCATGCAGTACGACCTACTGGGCTCTACAGTGTATGTCATGCTGTGAGACTGGTTTGTAGTCCTAGTGGGCTGTACAGTGTATGTCATGTAGTAAGACTAGTTTGTATCCCAACTGGAATGTACAGCGTATGCCATGAAGTAAGATTGGTATGTAGCCCAACTGGGCTGTACAGCGTATGTCATGCAGTAAAACTGGTTTGTAGTCCTACTGGGCTGTACAGTGTATACCATGCAGTAAGACTAGTTTGTAGCCCTACTGGGCTGTACAGTGTATTCCATGCAGTAAGCCTGGTATGTAGTCCTACTGGGCTGTACAGTGTATCCCATGCAGTAAGACAGGTTTGTAGCCCAACTGGGCTGTACAGTGTATGCCAAGCAGTAAAACTGATTTGTAGCCCTACTGGGCTGTACAGTGTATGCCAAGCAGTAAAACTGATTTGTAGCCCTACTGGGCTGTACAGTGTATGCAATGCAGTAAGACTGGTTTGTAGCTCTACTGGGCAGTACAGTGTATGCCATGCAGTAAGACTGGTTTGTAGCCCTACTGGGCTGTACAGTGTATGCCATGCAGTGAGACTAGTTTGTAGCCCAACTGGGCTGTACAGCGTTTGCCATGAAGTAAGACTGGTATGTAGCCCTACTGGGCTGTACAGAGTATGCCATGCAGTAAGACTGGTTTGTAGCCCTACTGGGCTGTACAGTGTATGCCATGCAGTGAGACTAGTTTGTAGCCCAACTGGGCTGTACAGCGTTTGCCATGAAGTAAGACTGGTATATAGCCCTTCTGGGCTGTACAGTGTATGCCATGCAGTACGACCTACTGGGCTCTACAGTGTATGTCATGCTGTGAGACTGGTTTGTAGTCCTAGTGGGCTGTACAGTGTATGTCATGTAGTAAGACTAGTTTGTATCCCAACTGGAATGTACAGCGTATGCCATGAAGTAAGATTGGTATGTAGCCCAACTGGGCTGTACAGTGTATGCCATGCAGTGAGACTAGTTTGTAGCCCAACTGGGCTGTACAGCGTTTGCCATGAAGTAAGACTGGTATGTAGCCCTACTGGGCTGTACAGAGTATGCCATGCAGTAAGACTGGTTTGTAGCCCTACTGCGCTGTACAGTGTATGCCATGCAGTGAGACTAGTTTGTAGCCCAACTGGGCTGTACAGCGTTTGCCATGAAGTAAGACTGGTATATAGCCCTTCTGGGCTGTACAGTGTATGCCATGCAGTACGACCTACTGGGCTCTACAGTGTATGTCATGCTGTGAGACTGGTTTGTAGTCCTAGTGGGCTGTACAGCGTATGTCATGTAGTAAGACTAGTTTGTATCCCAACTGGAATGTACAGCGTATGCCATGAAGTAAGATTGGTATGTAGCCCAACTGGGCTGTACAGCGTATGTCATGCAGTAAGACTGGTTTGTAGTCCTACTGGGCTGTACAGTGTATACCATGCAGTAAGACTAGTTTGTAGCCATACTGGGCTGTACAGTGTATTCCATGCAGTAAGCCTGGTATGTAGCCCTACTGGGCTGTACAGTGTATGCCATGCAGTAAGACAGGTTTGTAGCCCAACTGGGCTGTACAGTGTATGCCAAGCAGTAAAACTGATTTGTAGCCCTACTGGGCTGTACAGTGTATGCCATGCCGTAAGACTGGTTTGTAGCTCTACTGGGCAGTACAGTGTATGCCATGCAGTAAGACTGGTTTGACGCCCGACTGGGCTGTACAATGTATGCAATGCAATAAGACTGGTTTGTAGCTCTACTGGGCAGTACAGTGTATGTCATGCAGTAAGACTGGTTTGTAGCCCTACTGGGCTGTACAGTGTATGCCATGCAGTGAGACTAGTTTGTAGCCGAACTGGGCTGTACAGCGTTTGCCATGAAGTAAGACTGGTATGTAGCCCTACTGGGCTGTACAGAGTATGCCATGCAGTAAGACTGGTTTGTAGCCCTACTGGGCTGTACAGTGTATGCCATGCAGTGAGACTAGTTTGTAGCCCAACTGGGCTGTACAGCGTTTGCCATGAAGTAAGACTGGTATATAGCCCTTCTGGGCTGTACAGTGTATGCCATGCAGTACGACCTACTGGGCTCTACAGTGTATGTCATGCTGTGGAACTGGTTTGTAGTCCTAGTGGGCTGTACAGTGTATGTCATGTAGTAAGACTAGTTTGTATCCCAACTGGAATGTACAGCGTATGCCATGAAGTAAGATTGGTATGTAGCCCAACTGGGCTGTACAGCGTATGTCATGCAGTAAGACTGGTTTGTAGTCCTACTGGGCTGTACAGTGTATACCATGCAGTAAGACTAGTTTGTAGCCATACTGGGCTGTACAGTGTATTCCATGCAGTAAGCCTGGTATGTAGCCCTACTGGGCTGTACAGTGTATGCCATGCAGTAAGACAGGTTTGTAGCCCAACTGGGCTGTACAGTTTATGCCAAGCAGTAAAACTGATTTGTAGCCCTACTGGGCTGTACAGTGTATGCCATGCAGTAAGACTGGTTTGTAGCTCTACTGGACAGTACAGTGTATGCCATGCAGTAAGACTGGTTTGACGCCCGACTGGGCTGTACAATGTATGCAATGCAGTAAGACTGGTTTGTAGCTCTACTGGGCAGTACAGTGTATGCCATGCAGTAAGATTGGTATGTAGCCCAACTGGGCTGTACAGCGCATGTCATGCAGTAAGACTGGTTTGTAGTCCTACTTGGCTGTACAGTGTATACCATGCAGTAAGACTAGTTTGTAGCCCTACTGGGCTGTACAGTGTATTCCATGCAGTAAGCCTGGTATGTAGCCCTACTGGGCTGTACAGTGTATGCCATGCAGTAAGGCAGGTTTGTAGCCCAACTGGGCTGTACAGTGTATGCCAAGCAGTAAAACTGATTTGTAGCCCTACTGGGCTGTACAGTGTATTCCATGCAGTAAGCCTGGTATGTAGCCCTACTGGGCTGTACAGTGTATGCCATGCAGTAAGACAGGTTTGTAGCCCAACTGGGCTGTACAGTGTATGCCAAGCAGTAAGACTGGTTTGTAGCTCTACTGGGCAGTACAGTGTATGCCATGCAGTAAGATTGGTATGTAGCCCAACTGGGCTGTACAGCGTATGTCATGCAGTAAGACTGGTTTGTAGTCCTACTGGGCTGTACAGTGTATACCATGCAGTAAGACTAGTTTGTAGCCCTACTGGGCTGTACAGTGTATTCCATGCTGTAAGCCTGGTATGTAGCCCTACTGGGCTGTACAGTGTATGCCATGCAGTAAGACAGGTTTGTAGCCCAACTGGGCTGTACAGTGTATGCCAAGCAGTAAAACTGATTTGTAGCCCTACTGGGCTGTACAGTGTATGCCATGCAGTAAGACTGGTTTGTAGCTCTACTGGACAGTACAGTATATGCCATGCAGTAAGACTGGTTTGACGCCCGACTGGGCTGTACAATGTATGCAATGCAGTAAGACTGGTTTGTAGCTCTACTGGGCAGTACAGTGTATGCCATGCAGTAAGACTAGTTTGTAGCCCAACTGGGCTGTACAGCGTTTGCCATGAAGTAAGACTGGTATGTAGCCCTACTGGGCTGTACAGAGTATGCCATGTAGTAAGACTGGTTTGTAGCCCTACTGGGCTGTACAGTGTATGCCATGCAGTGAGACTAGTTTGTAGCCCAACTGGGCTGTACAGCGTTTGCCATGAAGTAAGACTGGTATGTAGCCCTTCTGGGCTGTACAGTGTATGCCATGCAGTACGACCTACTGGGCTTTACAGTGTATGTCATGCTGTGAGACTGGTTTGTAGTCCTAGTGGGCTGTACAGTGTATGTCATGTAGTAAGACTAGTTTGTATCCCAACTGGAATGTACAGCGTATGCCATGAAGTAAGATTGGTATGTAGCCCAACTGGGCTGTACAGCGTATGTCATGCAGTAAGACTGGTTTGTAGTCCTACTGGGCTGTACAGTGTATACCATGCAGTAAGACTAGTTTGTAGCCCTACTGGGCTGTACAGTGTATTCCATGCAGTAAGCCTGGTATGTAGCCCTACTGGGCTGTACAGTGTATGCCATGCAGTAAGACAGGTTTGTAGCCCAACTGGGCTGTACAGTGTATGCCAAGCAGTAAAACTGATTTGTAGCCCTACTGGGCTGTACAGTGTATACCATGCAGTAAGACTAGTTTGTAGCCCAACTGGGCTGTACAGAGTATGCCATGCAGTAAGACTAGTTTGTAGCCCAACTGGGCTGTACAGTGTATGCCAAGCAGTAAGACTGGTAGGTAGCCCTACTGGGCTGTACATAGTATGCCATGCAGTAAGACTGGTTTGTAGCCCTACTGGGCTGTACAGTGTATGCCATGCAGTAAGACTGGTTTGTTATCCTACTGGGCAGTACAGTGTATACCATGCAGTAAGACAAGTTTGTAGCCCTACTGGGCTGTACAGTGTATTCCATGCAGTAAGCCTGGTATGTAGCCCTACTGGGCTGTACAGTGTATGCCATGCAGTAAGACAGGTTTGTAGCCCAACTGGGCTATACAGTGTATGCCAAGCAGTAAAACTGATTTGTAGCCCTACTGGGCTGTACAGTGTATACCATGCAGTAAGACAGGTTTGTAGCCCAACTGGGCTGTACAGTGTATGCCAAGCAGTAAAACTGATTTGTAGCCCAACTGAGCTGTACAGTGTATGCCATAAAGTAAGACTGGTTTGTAGTCCTACTGGGCTGTACAGAGTATGCCATACAGTAAGACTGGTTTGTAGCCCAACTGAGCTGTACAGTGTATGCCATGCAGTAAGACTGGTTTGTAGTCCTACTGGGCTGTACAGAGTATGCCATACAGTAAGACTGGTTTGTAGCCCAACTGAGCTGTACAGTGTATGCCATGCAGTAAGACTGGTTTGTAGTTCTACTGCGCTGTACAGTGTATGCCATGCAGTAAAACTGGTTTGTAGTCCTACTGGGCTGTACAGAGTATGCCATGCAGTAAGACTGGTTTGTAGTCCTACTGGCGTGTACAGAGTATGCCATGCAGTAAGACTGGTTTGTAGTCCTACTGGGCTGTACAGTGTATGCCATGAGGTAAGACTGGTTTGTAGTCCTACTGGGCTGCACAGAGTATGCCATGCAGTAAGACTGGTTTGTAGCCCAACTGGGCTGTACAGAGTATGCTATGCAGTAAAACTGGTTTTAGTCCTACTGGGCTGTACAGTGTATGCCATGCAGTAAGACTGGTTTGTAGCTCTACTGGGCAGTACAGTGTATGCCATGCAGTAAGACTGGTTTGACGCCCGACTGGGCTGTACAATGTATGCAATGCAGTAAGACTGGTTTGTAGCTCTACTGGGCAGTACAGTGTATGCCATGCAGTAAGACTGGTTTGTAGCCCTACTGGGCTGTACAGTGTATGCCATGCAGTGAGACTAGTTTGTAGCCCAACTGGGCTGTACAGCGTTTGCCATGAAGTAAGACTGGTATGTAGCCCTACTGGGCTGTACAGAGTATGCCATGCAGTAAGACTGGTTTGTAGCCCTACTGGGCTGTGCAGTGTATGCCATGCAGTAAAACTGCTTTAGTCCTACTGGGCTGTACAATGTATGCCATGCAGTGAGACTGGTATGTAGCCCTACTGGGCTGTACAGTGTATGCCAAGCAGTAAAACTGATTTGTAGCCCTACTGGGCTGTACAGTGTATGCCATGCAGTAAAACTGATTTGTAGCCCTACTGGGCTGTACAGTGTATACCATGCAGTAAGACTAGTGTGTAGCCCAACTGGGCTGTACAGAGTATGCCATGCAGTAAGACTAGTTTGTAGCCCAACTGGGCTGTACAGTGTATGCCAAGCAGTAAGACTGGTAGGTAGCCCTACTGGGCTGTACATAGTATGCCATGCAGTAAGACTGGTTTGTAGCCCTACTGGGCTGTACAGTGTATGCCATGCAGTGAGACTAGTTTGTAGCCCAACTGGGCTGTACAGCGTTTGCCATGAAGTAAGACTGGTATGTAGCCCTTCTGGGCTGTACAGTGTATGCCATGCAGTACGACCTACTGGGCTTTACAGTGTATGTCATGCTGTGAGACTGGTTTGTAGTCCTACTGGGCTGTACAGTGTATGTCATGTAGTAAGACTAGTTTGTATCCCAACTGGAATGTACAGCGTATGCCATGAAGTAAGATTGGTATGTAGCCCAACTGGGCTGTACAGCGTATGTCATGCAGTAAGACTGGTTTGTTATCCTACTGGGCAGTACAGTGTATACCATGCAGTAAGACTAGTTTGTAGCCCTACTGGGCTGTACAGTGTATTCCATGCAGTAAGCCTGGTATGTAGCCCTACTGGGCTGTACAGTGTATGCCATGCAGTAAGACAGGTTTGTAGCCCAACTGGGCTGTACAGTGTATGCCAAGCAGTAAAACTGATTTGTAGCCCTACTGGGCTGTACAGTGTATACCATGCAGTAAGACAGGTTTGTAGCCCAACTGGGCTGTACAGTGTATGCCAAGCAGTAAAACTGATTTGTAGCCCAACTGAGCTGTACAGTGTATGCCATAAAGTAAGACTGGTTTGTAGTCCTACTGGGCTGTACAGAGTATGCCATACAGTAAGACTGGTTTGTAGCCCAACTGAGCTGTACAGTGTATGCCATGCAGTAAGACTGGTTTGTAGTCCTACTGGGCTGTACAGAGTATGCCATACAGTAAGACTGGTTTGTAGCCCAACTGAGCTGTACAGTGTATGCCATGCAGTAAGACTGGTTTGTAGTTCTACTGCGCTGTACAGTGTATGCCATGCAGTAAAACTGGTTTGTAGTCCTACTGGGCTGTACAGAGTATGCCATGCAGTAAGACTGGTTTGTAGTCCTACTGGGCTGTACAGAGTATGCCATGCAGTAAGACTGGTTTGTAGTCCTACTGGGCTGTACAGTGTATGCCATGAGGTAAGACTGGTTTGTAGTCCTACTGGGCTGTACAGAGTATGCCATGCAGTAAGACTGGTTTGTAGCCCAACTGGGCTGTACAGAGTATGCTATGCAGTAAAACTGGTTTTAGTCCTACTGGGCTGTACAGTGTATGCCATGCAGTAAGACTGGTTTGTAGCTCTACTGGGCAGTACAGTGTATGCCATGCAGTAAGACTGGTTTGACGCCCGACTGGGCTGTACAATGTATGCAATGCAGTAAGACTGGTTTGTAGCTCTACTGGACAGTACAGTGTATGTCATGCAGTAAGACTGGTTTGTAGCCCTACTGGGCTGTACAGTGTATGCCATGCAGTGAGACTAGTTTGTAGCCCAACTGGGCTGTACAGCGTTTGCCATGAAGTAAGACTGGTATGTAGCCCTACTGGGCTGTACAGAGTATGCCATGCAGTAAGACTGGTTTGTAGCCCTACTGGGCTGTGCAGTGTATGCCATGCAGTAAAACTGCTTTAGTCCTACTGGGCTGTACAATGTATGCCATGCAGTGAGACTGGTATGTAGCCCTACTGGGCTGTACAGTGTATGCCAAGCAGTAAAACTGATTTGTAGCCCTACTGGGCTGTACAGTGTATGCCATGCAGTAAGACTGGTTTGTAGCTCTACTGGGCAGTACAGTGTATGCCATGCAGTAAGACTGGTTTGACGCCCGACTGGGCTGTACAATGTATGCAATGCAGTAAGACTGGTTTGTAGCTCTACTGGGCAGTACAGTGTATGCCATGCAGTAAGACTGGTTTGTAGCCCTGCTGGGCTGTACAGTGTATGCCATGCAGTGAGACTAGTTTGTAGCCCAACTGGGCTGTACAGCGTTTGCCATGAAGTAAGACTGGTATGTAGCCCTACTGGGCTGTACAGAGTATGCCATGCAGTAAGACTGGTTTGTAGCCCTACTGGGCTGTACAGTGTATGCCATGCAGTGAGACTAGTTTGTAGCCCAACTGGGCTGTACAGCGTTTGCCATGAAGTAAGACTGGTATATAGCCCTTCTGGGCTGTACAGTGTATGCCATGCAGTACGACCTACTGGGCTCTACAGTGTATGTCATGCTGTGAGACTGGTTTGTAGTCCTAGTGGGCTGTACAGTGTATGTCATGTAGTAAGACTAGTTTGTATCCCAACTGGAATGTACAGCGTATGCCATGAAGTAAGATTGGTATGTAGCCCAACTGGGCTGTACAGCGTATGTCATGCAGTAAGACTGGTTTGTAGTCCTACTGGGCTGTACAGTGTATACCATGCAGTAAGACTAGTTTGTAGCCATACTGGGCTGTACAGTGTATTCCATGCAGTAAGCCAGGTATGTAGCCCTACTGGGCTGTACAGTGTATGCCATGCAGTAAGACAGGTTTGTAGCCCAACTGGGCTGTACAGTGTATGCCAAGCAGTAAAACTGATTTGTAGCCCTACTGGGCTGTACAGTGTACGCCATGCAGTAAGACTGGTTTGTAGCTCTACTGGGCAGTACAGTGTATGCCATGCAGTAAGACTGGTTTGACGCCCGACTGGGCTGTACAATGTATGCAATGCAGGAAGACTGGTTTGTAGCTCTACTGGGCAGTACAGTGTATGTCATGCAGTAAGACTGGTTTGTAGCCCTACTGGGCTGTACAGTGTATGCCATGCAGTTAGACTAGTTTGTAGCCCAACTGGGCTGTACAGCGTTTGCCATGAAGTAAGACTGGTATGTAGCCCTACTGGGCTGTACAGAGTATGCCATGCAGTAAGACTGGTTTGTAGCCCTACTGGGCTGTACAGTGTATGCCATGCAGTGAGACTAGTTTGTAGCCCAACTGGGCTGTACAGCGTTTGCCATGAAGTAAGACTGGTATATAGCCCTTCTGGGCTGTACAGTGTATGCCATGCAGTACGACCTACTGGGCTCTACAGTGTATGTCATGCTGTGAGACTGGTTAGTAGTCCTAGTGGGCTGTACAGTGTATGTCATGTTGTAAGACTAGTTTGTATCCCAACTGGAATGTACAGTGTATGCCATGCAGTAAGATTGGTATGTAGCCCAACTGGGCTGTACAGCGTATGTCATGCAGTAAGACTGGTTTGTAGTCCTACTTGGATGTACAGTGTATACCATGCAGTAAGACTAGTTTGTAGCCCTACTGGGCTGTACAGTGTATTCCATGCAGTAAGCCTGGTATGTAGCCCTACTGGGCTGTACAGTGTATGCCATGCAGTAAGACAGGTTTGTAGCCCAACTGGGCTGTACAGTGTATGCCAAGCAGTAAAACTGATTTGTAGCCCTACTGGGCTGTACAGTGTATGCCATGCCCTAAGACTGGTTTGTAGCTCTACTGGACAGTACAGTATATGCCATGCAGTAAGACTGGTTTGACGCCCGACTGGGCTGTACAATGTATGCAATGCAGTAAGACTGGTTTGTAGCTCTACTGGGCAGTACAGTGTATGCCATGCAGTAAGACTAGTTTGTAGCCCAACTGGGCTGTACAGCGTTTGCCATGAAGTAAGACTGGTATGTAGCCCTACTGGGCTGTACAGTGTATGCCATGCAGTACGACCTACTGGGCTCTACAGTGTATGTCATGCTGTGAGACTGGTTTGTAGTCCTAGTGGGCTGTACAGTGTATGTCATGTAGTAAGACTAGTTTGTATCCCAACTGGAATGTACAGCGTATGCCATGAAGTAAGATTGGTATGTAGCCCAACTGGGCTGTACAGCGTATGTCATGCAGTAAGACTGGTTTGTAGTCCTACTGGGCTGTACAGTGTATACCATGCAGTAAGACTAGTTTGTAGCCATACTGGGCTGTACAGTGTATTCCATGCAGTAAGCCAGGTATGTAGCCCTACTGGGCTGTACAGTGTATGCCATGCAGTAAGACAGGTTTGTAGCCCAACTGGGCTGTACAGTGTATGCCAAGCAGTAAAACTGATTTGTAGCCCTACTGGGCTGTACAGTGTACGCCATGCAGTAAGACTGGTTTGTAGCTCTACTGGGCAGTACAGTGTATGCCATGCAGTAAGACTGGTTTGACGCCCGACTGGGCTGTACAATGTATGCAATGCAGGAAGACTGGTTTGTAGCTCTACTGGGCAGTACAGTGTATGTCATGCAGTAAGACTGGTTTGTAGCCCTACTGGGCTGTACAGTGTATGCCATGCAGTGAGACTAGTTTGTAGCCCAACTGGGCTGTACAGCGTTTGCCATGAAGTAAGACTGGTATGTAGCCCTACTGGGCTGTACAGAGTATGCCATGCAGTAAGACTGGTTTGTAGCCCTACTGGGCTGTACAGTGTATGCCATGCAGTGAGACTAGTTTGTAGCCCAACTGGGCTGTACAGCGTTTGCCATGAAGTAAGACTGGTATATAGCCCTTCTGGGCTGTACAGTGTATGCCATGCAGTACGACCTACTGGGCTCTACAGTGTATGTCATGCTGTGAGACTGGTTAGTAGTCCTAGTGGGCTGTACAGTGTATGTCATGTTGTAAGACTAGTTTGTATCCCAACTGGAATGTACAGTGTATGCCATGCAGTAAGATTGGTATGTAGCCCAACTGGGCTGTACAGCGTATGTCATGCAGTAAGACTGGTTTGTAGTCCTACTTGGATGTACAGTGTATACCATGCAGTAAGACTAGTTTGTAGCCCTACTGGGCTGTACAGTGTATTCCATGCAGTAAGCCTGGTATGTAGCCCTACTGGGCTGTACAGTGTATGCCATGCAGTAAGACAGGTTTGTAGCCCAACTGGGCTGTACAGTGTATGCCAAGCAGTAAAACTGATTTGTAGCCCTACTGGGCTGTACAGTGTATGCCATGCCCTAAGACTGGTTTGTAGCTCTACTGGACAGTACAGTATATGCCATGCAGTAAGACTGGTTTGACGCCCGACTGGGCTGTACAATGTATGCAATGCAGTAAGACTGGTTTGTAGCTCTACTGGGCAGTACAGTGTATGCCATGCAGTAAGACTAGTTTGTAGCCCAACTGGGCTGTACAGCGTTTGCCATGAAGTAAGACTGGTATGTAGCCCTACTGGGCTGTACAGTGTATGCCATGCAGTACGACCTACTGGGCTCTACAGTGTATGTCATGCTGTGAGACTAGTTTGTAGCCCTACTGGGCTGTACAGTGTATTCCATGCAGTAAGCCTGGTATGTAGCCCTACTGGGCTGTACAGTGTATGCCATGCAGTAAGACTGGTTTGTAGTCCTACTTGGCTGTACAGTGTATACCATGCAGTAAGACTAGTTTGTAGCCCTACTGGGCTGTACAGTGTATTCCATGCAGTAAGCCTGGTATGTAGCCCTACTGGGCTGTACAGTGTATGCCATGCAGTAAGACAGGTTTGTAGCCCAACTGGGCTGTACAGTGTATGCCAAGCAGTAAAACTGATTTGTAGCCCTACTGGGCTGTACAGTGTATTCCATGCAGTAAGCCTGGTATGTAGCCCTACTGGGCTGTACAGTGTATGCCATGCAGTAAGACAGGTTTGTAGCCCAACTGGGCTGTACAGTGTATGCCAAGCAGTAAGACTGGTTTGTAGCTCTACTGGGCAGTACAGTGTATGCCATGCAGTAAGATTGGTATGTAGCCCTACTGGGCTGTACAGTGTATGTCATGCAGTAAAACTGATTTGTAGCCCTACTGGGCTGTACAGTGTATACCATGCAGTAAGACAGGTTTGTAGCCCTACTGGGCTGTACAGTGTATACCATGCAGTAAGACTGGTTTGTAGCCCAACTGGGCTGTACAGTGTATGCCAAGCAGTAAAACTGATTTGTAGCCCTACTGGGCTGTACAGTGTATGCAATGCAGTAAGACTGGTTTGTAGCCCAACTGGGCTGTACAGTGTATGCCAAGCAGTAAAACTGATTTGTAGCCCTACTGGGCTGTACAGTGTATACCATGCAGTAAGACAGGTTTGTAGCCCAACTGGGCTGTACAGTGTATGCCAAGCAGTAAAACTGATTTGTAGCCCAACTGAGCTGTACAGTGTATGCCATAAAGTAAGACTGGTTTGTAGTCCTACTGGGCTGTACAGAGTATGCCATACAGTAAGACTGGTTTGTAGCCCAACTGAGCTGTACAGTGTATGCCATGCAGTAAGACTGGTTTGTAGTCCTACTGGGCTGTACAGAGTATGCCATACAGTAAGACTGGTTTGTAGCCCAACTGAGCTGTACAGTGTATGCCATGCAGTAAGACTGGTTTGTAGTTCTACTGCGCTGTACAGTGTATGCCATGCAGTAAAACTGGTTTGTAGTCCTACTGGGCTGTACAGAGTATGCCATGCAGTAAGACTGGTTTGTAGTCATACTGGGCTGTACACAGTATGCCATGCAGTAAGACTGGTTTGTAGTCCTACTGGGCTGTACAGTGTATGCCATGAGGTAAGACTGGTTTGTAGTCCTACTGGGCTGTACAGAGTATGCCATGCAGTAAGACTGGTTTGTAGCCCAACTGGGCTGTACAGAGTATGCTATGCAGTAAAACTGGTTTTAGTCCTACTGGGCTGTACAGTGTATACCATGCAGTAAGACTGGTTTGTAGCCCAACTGGGCTGTACAGTGTATGCCATGCAGTAAGACTGGTTTGTAGCTCTACTGGGCAGTACAGTGTATGCCATGCAGTAAGACTGGTTTGACGCCCGACTGGGCTGTACAATGTATGCAATGCAGTAAGACTGGTTTGTAGCTCTACTGGGCAGTACAGTGTATGCCATGCAGTAAGACTGGTTTGTAGCCCTACTGGGCTGTACAGTGTATGCCATGCAGTGAGACTAGTTTGTAGCCCAACTGGGCTGTACAGCGTTTGCCATGAAGTAAGACTGGTATGTAGCCCTACTGGGCTGTACAGAGTATGCCATGCAGTAAGACTGGTTTGTAGCCCTACTGGGCTGTGCAGTGTATGCCATGCAGTAAAACTGCTTTAGTCCTACTGGGCTGTACAATGTATGCCATGCAGTAAGACTGGTATGTAGCCCTACTGGGCTGTACAGTGTATGCCAAGCAGTAAAACTGATTTGTAGCCCTACTGGGCTGTACAGTGTATGCCATGCAGTAAGACTGGTTTGTAGCTCTACTGGGCAGTACAGTGTATGCCATGCAGTAAGACTGGTTTGACGCCCGACTGGGCTGTACAATGTATGCAATGCAGTAAGACTGGTTTGTAGCTCTACTGGGCAGTACAGTGTATGCCATGCAGTAAGACTGGTTTGTAGCCCTGCTGGGCTGTACAGTGTATGCCATGCAGTGAGACTAGTTTGTAGCCCAACTGGGCTGTACAGCGTTTGCCATGAAGTAAGACTGGTATGTAGCCCTACTGGGCTGTACAGAGTATGCCATGCAGTAAGACTGGTTTGTAGCCCTACTGGGCTGTACAGTGTATGCCATGCAGTGAGACTAGTTTGTAGCCCAACTGGGCTGTACAGCGTTTGCCATGAAGTAAGACTGGTATATAGCCCTTCTGGGCTGTACAGTGTATGCCATGCAGTACGACCTACTGGGCTCTACAGTGTATGTCATGCTGTGAGACTGGTTTGTAGTCCTAGTGGGCTGTACAGTGTATGTCATGTAGTAAGACTAGTTTGTATCCCAACTGGAATGTACAGCGTATGCCATGAAGTAAGATTGGTATGTAGCCCAACTGGGCTGTACAGCGTATGTCATGCAGTAAGACTGGTTTGTAGTCCTACTGGGCTGCACAGTGTATACCATGCAGTAAGACTAGTTTGTAGCCATACTGGGCTGTACAGTGTATGCCATGCAGTAAGACTGGTTTGTAGCTCTACTGGGCAGTACAGTGTATGCCATGCAGTAAGACTGGTTTGACGCCCGACTGGGCTGTACAATGTATGCAATGCAGTAAGACTGGTTTGTAGCTCTACTGGGCAGTACAGTGTATGCCATGCAGTAAGACTGGTTTGTAGCCCTACTGGGCTGTACAGTGTATGCCATGCAGTGAGACTAGTTTGTAGCCCAACTGGGCTGTACAGCATTTGCCATGAAGTAACACTGGTATGTAGCCCTACTGGGCTGTACAGTGTATGCCATGCAGTACGACCTACTGGGCTCTACAGTGTATGTCATGCTGTGAGACTGGTTTGTAGTCCTAGTGGGCTGTACAGTGTATGTCATGTAGTAAGACTAGTTTGTATCCCAACAGGAATGTACAGCGTATGCCATGAAGTAAGATTGGTATGTAGCCCAACTGGGCTGTACAGTGTATGCCATGCAGTGAGACTAGTTTGTAGCCCAACTGGGCTGTACAGCGTTTGCCATGAAGTAAGACTGGTATGTAGCCCTACTGGGCTGTACAGAGTACGCCATGCAGTAAGACTGGTTTGTAGCCCTACTGGGCTGTACAGTGTATGCCATGCAGTGAGACTAGTTTGTAGCCCAACTGGGCTGTACAGCGTTTGCCATGAAGTAAGACTGGTATACAGCCCAACTGGGCTGTACAGCGTATGTCATGCAGTAAGACTGGTTTGTAGTCCTACTGGGCTGTACAGTGTATACCATGCAGTAAGACTAGTTTGTAGCCATACTGGGCTGTACAGTGTATTCCATGCAGTAAGCCAGGTATGTAGCCCTACTGGGCTGTACAGTGTATGCCATGCAGTAAGACAGGTTTGTAGCCCAACTGGGCTGTACAGTGTATGCCAAGCAGTAAAACTGATTTGTAGCCCTACTGGGCTGTACAGTGTATGCCATGCAGTAAGACTGGTTTGTAGCTCTACTGGGCAGTACAGTGTATGCCATGCAGTAAGACTGGTTTGACGCCCGACTGGGCTGTACAATGTATGCAATGCAGTAAGACTGGTTTGTAGCTCTACTGGGCAGTACAGTGTATGTCATGCAGTAAGACTGGTTTGTAGCCCTACTGGGCTGTACAGTGTATGCCATGCAGTGAGACTAGTTTGTAGCCCAACTGGGCTGTACAGCGTTTGCCATGAAGTAAGACTGGTATGTAGCCCTACTGGGCTGTACAGAGTATGCCATGCAGTAAGACTGGTTTGTAGCCCTACTGGGCTGTACAGTGTATGCCATGCAGTGAGACTAGTTTGTAGCCCAACTGGGCTGTACAGCGTTTACCATGAAGTAAGACTGGTATATAGCCCTTCTGGGCTGTACAGTGTATGCCATGCAGTACGACCTACTGGGCTCTACAGTGTATGTCATGCTGTGAGACTGGTTTGTAGTCCTAGTGGGCTGTACAGTGTATGTCATGTAGTAAGACTAGTTTGTATCCCAACTGGAATGTACAGCGTATGCCATGAAGTAAGATTGGTATGTAGCCCAACTGGGCTGTACAGCGTATGTCATGCAGTAAGACTGGTTTGTAGTCCTACTGGGCTGTACAGTGTATACCATGCAGTAAGACTAGTTTGTAGCCATACTGGGCTGTACAGTGTATTCCATGCAGTAAGCCTGGTATGTAGCCCTACTGGGCTGTACAGTGTATGCCATGCAGTAAGACAGGTTTGTAGCCCAACTGGGCTGTACAGTTTATGCCAAGCAGTAAAACTGATTTGTAGCCCTACTGGGCTGTACAGTGTATGCCATGCAGTAAGACTGGTTTGTAGCTCTACTGGACAGTACAGTGTATGCCGTGCAGTAAGACTGGTTTGACGCCCGACTGGGCTGTACAATGTATGCAATGAAGTAAGACTGGTTTGTAGCTCTACTGGGCAGTAGAGTGTATGCCATGCAGTAAGATTGGTATGTAGCCCAACTGGGCTGTACAGCGTATGTCATGCAGAAAGACTGGTTTGTAGTCCTACTTGGCTGTACAGTGTATACCATGCAGTAAGACTAGTTTGTAGCCCTACTGGGCTGTACAGTGTATCCCATGCAGTAAGCCTGGTATGTAGCCCTACTGGGCTGTACAGTGTATGCCATGCAGTAAGACAGGTTTATAGCCCAACTGGGCTGTACAGTGTATGCCAAGCAGTAAAACTGATTTGTAGCCCTACTGGGCTGTACAGTGTATTCCATGCAGTAAGCCTGGTATGTAGCCCTACTGGGCTGTACAGTGTATGCCATGCAGTAAGACAGGTTTGTAGCCCAACTGGGCTGTACAGTGTATGCCAAGCAGTAAGACTGGTTTGTAGCTCTACTGGGCAGTACAGTGTATGCCATGCAGTAAGATTGGTATGTAGCCCAACTGGGCTGTACAGCGTATGTCATGCAGTAAGACTGGTTTGTAGTCCTACTGGGCTGTACAGTGTATACCATGCAGTAAGACTAGTTTGTAGCCCTACTGGGCTGTACAGTGTATTCCATGCAGTAAGCCTGGTATGTAGCCCTACTGGGCTGTACAGTGTATGCCATGTAGTAAGACAGGTTTGTAGCCCAACTGGGCTGTACAGTGTATGCCAAGCAGTAAAACTGATTTGTAGCCCTACTGGGCTGTACAGTGTATGCCATGCCGTAAGACTGGTTTGTAGCTCTATTGGACAGTACAGTATATGCCATGCAGTAAGACTGGTTTGACGCCCGACTGGGCTGTACAATGTATGCAATGCAGTAAGACTGGTTTGTAGCTCTACTGGGCAGTACAGTGTATGCCATGCAGTAAGACTAGTTTGTAGCCCAACTGGGCTGTACAGCGTTTGCCATGAAGTAAGACTGGTATGTAGCCCAACTGGGCTGTACAGTGTATGCCATGCAGTACGACCTACTGGGCTCTACAGTGTATGTCATGCTGTGAGACTGGTTTGTAGTCCTAGTGGGCTGTACAGTGTATGTCATGTAGTAAGACTAGTTTGTATCCCAACAGGAATGTACAGCGTATGCCATGAAGTAAGATTGGTATGTAGCCCAACTGGGCTGTACAGTGTATGCCATGCAGTGAGACCAGTTTGTAGCCCAACTGGGCTGTACAGCGTTTGCCATGAAGTAAGACTGGTATGTAGCCCTACTGGGCTGTACAGAGTATGCCATGCAGTAAGACTGGTTTGTAGCCCTACTGGGCTGTACAGTGTATGCCATGCAGTGAGACTAGTTTGTAGCCCAACTGGGCTGTACAGCGTTTGCCATGAAGTAAGACTGGTATATAGCCCAACTGGGCTGTACAGCGTATGTCATGCAGTAAGACTGGTTTGTAGTCCTACTGGGCTGTACAGTGTATACCATGCAGTAAGACTAGTTTGTAGCCATACTGGGCTGTACAGTGTATTCCATGCAGTAAGCCAGGTATGTAGCCCTACTGGGCTGTACAGTGTATGCCATGCAGTAAGACAGGTTTGTAGCCCAACTGGGCTGTACAGTGTATGCCAAGCAGTAAAACTGATTTGTAGCCCTACTGGGCTGTACAGTGTATGCCATGCAGTAAGACAGGTTTGTAGCCCAACTGGGCTGTACAGTGTATGCCAAGCAGTAAGACTGGTTTGTAGCTCTACTGGGCAGTACAGTGTATGCCATGCAGTAAGATTGGTATGTAGCCCAACTGGGCTGTACAGCGTATGTCATGCAGTAAGACTGGTTTGTAGTCCTACTGGGCTGTACAGTGTATACCATGCAGTAAGACTAGTTTGTAGCCATACTGGGCTGTACAGTGTATTCCATGCAGTAAGCCTGGTATGTAGCCCTACTGGGCTGTACAGTGTATGTCATGCAGTAAGACAGGTTTGTAGCCCAACTGGGCTGTACAGTGTATGCCAAGCAGTAAAACTGATTTGTAGCCCTACTGGGCTGTACAGTGTATACCATGCAGTAAGACAGGTTTGTAGCCCAACTGGGCTGTACAGTGTATGCCAAGCAGTAAAACTGATTTGTAGCCCAACTGAGCTGTACAGTGTATGCCATAAAGTAAGACTGGTTTGTAGTCCTACTGGGCTGTACAGAGTATGCCATACAGTAAGACTGGTTTGTAGCCCAACTGAGCTGTACAGTGTATGCCATGCAGTAAGACTGGTTTGTAGTCCTACTGGGCTGTACAGAGTATGCCATACAGTAAGACTGGTTTGTAGCCCAACTGAGCTGTACAGTGTATGCCATGCAGTAAGACTGGTTTGTAGTTCTACTGCGCTGTACAGTGTATGCCATGCAGTAAAACTGGTTTGTAGTCCTACTGGGCTGTACAGAGTATGCCATGCAGTAAGACTGGTTTGTAGTCCTACTGGGCTGTACAGAGTATGCCATGCAGTAAGACTGGTTTGTAGTCCTACTGGGCTGTACAGTGTATGCCATGAGGTAAGACTGGTTTGTAGTCCTACTGGGCTGTACAGAGTATGCCATGCAGTAAGACTGGTTTGTAGCCCAACTGGGCTGTACAGAGTATGCTATGCAGTAAAACTGGTTTTAGTCCTACTGGGCTGTACAGTGTATGCCATGCAGTAAGACTGGTTTGTAGCTCTACTGGGCAGTACAGTGTATGCCATGCAGTAAGACTGGTTTGACGCCCTACTGGGCTGTACAATGTATGCAATGCAGTAAGACTGGTTTGTAGCTCTACTGGGCAGTACAGTGTATGCCATGCAGTAAGACTGGTTTGTAGCCCTACTGGGCTGTACAGTGTATGCCATGCAGTGAGACTAGTTTGTAGCCCAACTGGGCTGTACAGCGTTTGCCATGAAGTAAGACTGGTATGTAGCCCTACTGGGCTGTACAGAGTATGCCATGCAGTAAGACTGGTTTGTAGCCCTACTGGGCTGTGCAGTGTATGCCATGCAGTAAAACTGCTTTAGTCCTACTGGGCTGTACAATGTATGCCATGCAGTGAGACTGGTATGTAGCCCTACTGGGCTGTACAGTGTATGCCAAGCAGTAAAACTGATTTGTAGCCCTACTGGGCTGTACAGTGTATGCCATGCAGTAAGACTGGTTTGTAGCTCTACTGGGCAGTACAGTGTATGCCATGCAGTAAGACTGGTTTGACGCCCGACTGGGCTGTACAATGTATGCAATGCAGTAAGACTGGTTTGTAGCTCTACTGGGCAGTACAGTGTATGCCATGCAGTAAGACTGGTTTGTAGCCCTGCTGGGCTGTACAGTGTATGCCATGCAGTGAGACTAGTTTGTAGCCCAACTGGGCTGTACAGCGTTTGCCATGAAGTAAGACTGGTATGTAGCCCTACTGGGCTGTACAGAGTATGCCATGCAGTAAGACTGGTTTGTAGCCCTACTGGGCTGTACAGTGTATGCCATGCAGTGAGACTAGTTTGTAGCCCAACTGGGCTGTACAGCGTTTGCCATGAAGTAAGACTGGTATATAGCCCTTCTGGGCTGTACAGTGTATGCCATGCAGTACGACCTACTGGGCTCTACAGTGTATGTCATGCTGTGAGACTGGTTTGTAGTCCTAGTGGGCTGTACAGTGTATGTCATGTAGTAAGACTAGTTTGTATCCCAACTGGAATGTACAGCGTATGCCATGAAGTAAGATTGGTATGTAGCCCAACTGGGCTGTACAGCGTATGTCATGCAGTAAGACTGGTTTGTAGTCCTACTGGGCTGTACAGTGTATACCATGCAGTAAGACTAGTTTGTAGCCATACTGGGCTGTACAGTGTATTCCATGCAGTAAGCCTGGTATGTAGCCCTACTGGGCAGTACAGTGTATGCCATGCAGTAAGACAGGTTTGTAGCCCAACTGGGCTGTACAGTGTATGCCAAGCAGTAAAACTGATTTGTAGCCCTACTGGGCTGTACAGTGTATGCCATGCAGTAAGACTGGTTTGTAGCTCTACTGGGCAGTACAGTGTATGCCAAGCAGTAAGACTGGTTTGACGCCCGACTGGGCTGTACAATGTATGCAATGCAGTAAGACTGGTTTGTAGCTCTACTGGGCAGTACAGTGTATGCCATGCAGTAAGACTGGTTTGTAGCCCTACTGGGCTGTACAGTGTATGCCATGCAGTGAGACTAGTTTGTAGCCCAACTGGGCTGTACAGCGTTTGCCATGAAGTAACACTGGTATGTAGCCCTACTGGGCTGTACAGTGTATGCCATGCAGTACGACCTACTGGGCTCTACAGTGTATGTCATGCTGTGAGACTGGTTTGTAGTCCTAGTGGGCTGTACAGTGTATGTCATGTAGTAAGACTTGTTTGTATCCCAACAGGAATGTACAGCGTATGCCATGAAGTAAGATTGGTATGTAGCCCAACTGGGCTGTACAGTGTATGCCATGCAGTGAGACTAGTTTGTAGCCCAACTGGGCTGTACAGCGTTTGCCATGAAGTAAGACTGGTATGTAGCCCTACTGGGCTGTACAGAGTACGCCATGCAGTAAGACTGGTTTGTAGCCCTACTGGGCTGTACAGTGTATGCCATGCAGTGAGACTAGTTTGTAGCCCAACTGGGCTGTACAGCGTTTGCCATGAAGTAAGACTGGTATATAGCCCAACTGGGCTGTACAGCGTATGTCATGCAGTAAGACTGGTTTGTAGTCCTACTGGGCTGTACAGTGTATACCATGCAGTAAGACTAGTTTGTAGCCATACTGGGCTGTACAGTGTATTCCATGCAGTAAGCCAGGTATGTAGCCCTACTGGGCTGTACAGTGTATGCCATGCAGTAAGACAGGTTTGTAGCCCAACTGGGCTGTACAGTGTATGCCAAGCAGTAAAACTGATTTGTAGCCCTACTGGGCTGTACAGTGTATGCCATGCAGTAAGACTGGTTTGTAGCTCTACTGGGCAGTACAGTGTATGCCATGCAGTAAGACTGGTTTGACGCCCGACTGGGCTGTACAATGTATGCAATGCAGTAAGACTGGTTTGTAGCTCTACTGGGCAGTACAGTGTATGTCATGCAGTAAGACTGGTTTGTAGCCCTACTGGGCTGTACAGTGTATGCCATGCAGTGAGACTAGTTTGTATCCCAACTGGAATGTACAGCGTATGCCATGAAGTAAGATTGGTATGTAGCCCAACTGGGCTGAACAGCGTATGTCATGCAGTAAGACTGGTTTGTAGTCCTACTGGGCTGTACAGTGTATACCATGCAGTAAGACTAGTTTGTAGCCATACTGGGCTGTACAGTGTATTCCATGCAGTAAGCCTGGTATGTAGCCCTACTGGGCTGTACAGTGTATGCCATGCAGTAAGACAGGTTTGTAGCCCAACTGGGCTGTACAGTGTATGCCAAGCAGTAAAACTGATTTGTAGCCCTACTGGGCTGTACAGTGTATGCCATGCAGTAAGACTGGTTTGTAGCTCTACTGGGCAGTACAGTGTATGCCAAGCAGTAAGACTGGTTTGACGCCCGACTGGGCTGTACAATGTATGCAATGCAGTAAGACTGGTTTGTAGCTCTACTGGGCAGTACAGTGTATGCCATGCAGTAAGACTGGTTTGTAGCCCTACTGGGCTGTACAGTGTATGCCATGCAGTGAGACTAGTTTGTAGCCCAACTGGGCTGTACAGCGTTTGCCATGAAGTAACACTGGTATGTAGCCCTACTGGGCTGTACAGTGTATGCCATGCAGTACGACCTACTGGGCTCTACAGTGTATGTCATGCTGTGAGACTGGTTTGTAGTCCTAGTGGGCTGTACAGTGTATGTCATGTAGTAAGACTAGTTTGTATCCCAACAGGAATGTACAGCGTATGCCATGAAGTAAGATTGGTATGTAGCCCAACTGGGCTGTACAGTGTATGCCATGCAGTGAGACTAGTTTGTAGCCCAACTGGGCTGTACAGCGTTTGCCATGAAGTAAGACTGGTATGTAGCCCTACTGGGCTGTACAGAGTACGCCATGCAGTAAGACTGGTTTGTAGCCCTACTGGGCTGTACAGTGTATGCCATGCAGTGAGACTAGTTTGTAGCCCAACTGGGCTGTACAGCGTTTGCCATGAAGTAAGACTGGTATATAGCCCAACTGGGCTGTACAGCGTATGTCATGCAGTAAGACTAGTTTGTAGCCATACTGGGCTGTACAGTGTATTCCATGCAGTAAGCCAGGTATGTAGCCCTACTGGGCTGTACAGTGTATGCCATGCAGTAAGACAGGTTTGTAGCCCAACTGGGCTGTACAGTGTATGCCAAGCAGTAAAACTGATTTGTAGCCCTACTGGGCTGTACAGTGTATGCCATGCAGTAAGACTGGTTTGTAGCTCTACTGGGCAGTACAGTGTATGCCATGCAGTAAGACTGGTTTGACGCCCGACTGGGCTGTACAATGTATGCAATGCAGTAAGACTGGTTTGTAGCTCTACTGGGCAGTACAGTGTATGTCATGCAGTAAGACTGGTTTGTAGCCCTACTGGGCTGTACAGTGTATGCCATGCAGTGAGACTAGTTTGTAGCCCAACTGGGCTGTACAGCGTTTGCCATGAAGTAAGACTGGTAGGTAGCCCTACTGGGCTGTACAGAGTATGCCATGCAGTAAGACTGGTTTGTAGCCCTACTGGGCTGTACAGTGTATGCCATGCAGTGAGACTAGTTTGTAGCCCAACTGGGCTGTACAGCGTTTACCATGAAGTAAGACTGGTATATAGCCCTTCTGGGCTGTACAGTGTATGCCATGCAGTACGACCTACTGGGCTCTACAGTGTATGTCATGCTGTGAGACTGGTTTGTAGTCCTAGTGGGCTGTACAGTGTATGTCATGTAGTAAGACTAGTTTGTATCCCAACTGGAATGTACAGCGTATGCCATGAAGTAAGATTGGTATGTAGCCCAACTGGGCTGTACAGCGTATGTCATGCAGTAAGACTGGTTTGTAGTCCTACTGGGCTGTACAGTGTATACCATGCAGTAAGACTAGTTTGTAGCCATACTGGGCTGTACAGTGTATTCCATGCAGTAAGCCTGGTATGTAGCCCTACTGGGCTGTACAGTGTATGCCATGCAGTAAGACAGGTTTGTAGCCCAGCTGGGCTGTACAGTTTATGCCAAGCAGTAAAACTGATTTGTAGCCCTACTGGGCTGTACAGTGTATGCCATGCAGTAAGACTGGTTTGTAGCTCTACTGGACAGTACAGTGTATGCCGTGCAGTAAGACTGGTTTGACGCCCGACTGGGCTGTACAATGTATGCAATGCAGTAAGACTGGTTTGTAGCTCTACTGGGCAGTACAGTGTATGCCATGCAGTAAGATTGGTATGTAGCCCAACTGGGCTGTACAGCGTATGTCATGCAGTAAGACTGGTTTGTAGTCCTACTTGGCTGTACAGTGTATACCATGCAGTAAGACTAGTTTGTAGCCCTACTGGGCTGTACAGTGTATCCCATGCAGTAAGCCTGGTATGTAGCCCTACTGGGCTGTACAGTGTATGCCATGCAGTAAGACAGGTTTGTAGCCCAACTGGGCTGTACAGTGTATGCCAAGCAGTAAAACTGATTTGTAGCCCTACTGGGCTGTACAGTGTATGCCATGCAGTGAGACTAGTTTGTAGTCCTACTTGGCTGTACAGTGTATACCATGCAGTAAGACTAGTTTGTAGCCCTACTGGGCTGTACAGTGTATGCCATGCAGTAAGCCTGGTATGTAGCCCTACTGGGCTGTACAGTGTATGCCATGCAGTAAGACAGGTTTGTAGCCCAACTGGGCTGTACAGTGTATGCCAAGCAGTAAGACTGGTTTGTAGCTCTACTGGGCAGTACAGTGTACGCCATGCAGTAAGATTGGTATGTAGCCCAACTGGGCTGTACAGCGTATGTCATGCAGTAAGACTGGTTTGTAGTCCTACTGGGCTGTACAGTGTATACCATGCAGTAAGACTAGTTTGTAGCCCTACTGGGCTGTACAGTGTATTCCATGCAGTAAGCCTGGTATGTAGCCCTACTGGTCTGTACAGTGTATGCCATGTAGTAAGACAGGTTTGTAGCCCAACTGGGCTGTACAGTGTATGCCAAGCAGTAAAACTGATTTGTAGCCCTACTGGGCTGTACAGTGTATGCCATGCCGTAAGACTGGTTTGTAGCTCTACTGGACAGTACAGTATATGCCATGCAGTAAGACTGGTTTGACGCCCGACTGGGCTGTACAATGTATGCAATGCAGTAAGACTGGTTTGTAGCTCTACTGGGCAGTACAGTGTATGCCATGCAGTAAGACTAGTTTGTAGCCCAACTGGGCTGTACAGCGTTTGCCATGAAGTAAGACTGGTATGTAGCCCAACTGGGCTGTACAGTGTATGCCATGCAGTACGACCTACTGGGCTCTACAGTGTATGTCATGCTGTGAGACTGGTTTGTAGTCCTAGTGGGCTGTACAGTGTATGTCATGTAGTAAGACTAGTTTGTATCCCAACAGGAATGTACAGCGTATGCCATGAAGTAAGATTGGTATGTAGCCCAACTGGGCTGTACAGTGTATGCCATGCAGTGAGACCAGTTTGTAGCCCAACTGGGCTGTACAGCGTTTGCCATGAAGTAAGACTGGTATGTAGCCCTACTGGGCTGTACAGAGTATGCCATGCAGTAAGACTGGTTTGTAGCCCTACTGGGCTGTACAGTGTATGCCATGCAGTGAGACTAGTTTGTAGCCCAACTGGGCTGTACAGCGTTTGCCATGAAGTAAGACTGGTATATAGCCCAACTGGGCTGTACAGCGTATGTCATGCAGTAAGACTGGTTTGTAGTCCTACTGGGCTGTACAGTGTATACCATGCAGTAAGACTAGTTTGTAGCCATACTGGGCTGTACAGTGTATTCCATGCAGTAAGCCAGGTATGTAGCCCTACTGGGCTGTACAGTGTATGCCATGCAGTAAGACAGGTTTGTAGCCCAACTGGGCTGTACAGTGTATGCCAAGCAGTAAAACTGATTTGTAGCCCTACTGGGCTGTACAGTGTATGCCATGCAGTAAGACTGGTTTGACGCCCGACTGGGCTGTACAATGTATGCAATGCAGTAAGACTGGTTTGTAGCTCTACTGGGCAGTACAGTGTATGTCATGCAGTAAGACTGGTTTGTAGCCCTATTGGGCTGTACAGTGTATGCCATGCAGTGAGACTAGTTTGTAGCCGAACTGGGCTGTACAGCGTTTGCCATGAAGTAAGACTGGTATGTAGCCCTACTGGGCTGTACAGAGTATGCCATGCAGTAAGACTGGTTTGTAGCCCTACTGGGCTGTACAGTGTATGCCATGCAGTGAGACTAGTTTGTAGCCCAACTGGGCTGTACAGCGTTTGCCATGAAGTAAGACTGGTATATAGCCCTTCTGGGCTGTACAGTGTATGCCATGCAGTACGACCTACTGGGCTCTACAGTGTATGTCATGCTGTGAGACTGGTTTGTAGTCCTAGTGGGCTGTACAGTGTATGTCATGTAGTAAGACTAGTTTGTATCCCAACTGGAATGTACAGCGTATGCCATGAAGTAAGATTGGTATGTAGCCCAACTGGGCTGTACAGCGTATGTCATGCAGTAAGACTGGTTTGTAGTCCTACTGGGCTGTACAGTGTATACCATGCAGTAAGACTAGTTTGTAGCCATACTGGGCTGTACAGTGTATTCCATGCAGTAAGCCTGGTATGTAGCCCTACTGGGCTGTACAGTGTATGCCATGCAGTAAGACAGGTTTGTAGCCCAACTGGGCTGTACAGTTTATGCCAAGCAGTAAAACTGATTTGTAGCCCTACTGGGCTGTACAGTGTATGCCATGCAGTAAGACTGGTTTGTAGCTCTACTGGACAGTACAGTGTATGCCGTGCAGTAAGACTGGTTTGACGCCCGACTGGGCTGTACAATGTATGCAATGCAGTAAGACTGGTTTGTAGCTCTACTGGGCAGTACAGTGTATGCCATGCAGTAAGATTGGTATGTAGCCCAACTGGGCTGTACAGCGTATGTCATGCAGTAAGACTGGTTTGTAGTCCTACTTGGCTGTACAGTGTATACCATGCAGTAAGACTAGTTTGTAGCCCTACTGGGCTGTACAGTGTATTCCATGCAGTAAGCCTGGTATGTAGCCCTATTGGGCTGTACAGTGTATGCCATGCAGTAAGACAGGTTTGTAGCCCAACTGGGCTGTACAGTGTATGCCAAGCAGTAAAACTGATTTGTAGCCCTACTGGGCTGTACAGTGTATTCCATGCAGTAAGCCTGGTATGTAGCCCTACTGGGCTGTACAGTGTATGCCATGCAGTAAGACAGGTTTGTAGCCCAACTGGGCTGTACAGTGTATGCCAAGCAGTAAGACTGGTTTGTAGCTCTACTGGGCAGTACAGTGTATGCCATGCAGTAAGATTGGTATGTAGCCCAACTGGGCTGTACAGCGTATGTCATGCAGTAAGACTGGTTTGTAGTCCTACTGGGCTGTACAGTGTATACCATGCAGTAAGACTAGTTTGTAGCCCTACTGGGCTGTACAGTGTATTTCATGCAGTAAGCCTGGTATGTAGCCCTACTGGGCTGTACAGTGTATGCCATGCAGTAAGACAGGTTTGTAGCCCAACTGGGCTGTACAGTGTATGCCAAGCAGTAAAACTGATTTGTAGCCCTACTGGGCTGTACAGTGTATGCCATGCCGTAAGACTGGTTTGTATCTCTACTGGACAGTACAGTATATGCCATGCAGTAAGACTGGTTTGACGCCCGACTGGGCTGTACAATGTATGCAATGCAGTAAGACTGGTTTGTAGCTCTACTGGGCAGTACAGTGTATGCCATGCAGTAAGACTAGTTTGTAGCCCAACTGGGCTGTACAGCGTTTGCCATGAAGTAAGACTGGTATGTAGCCCAACTGGGCTGTACAGTGTATGCCATGCAGTACGACCTACTGGGCTCTACAGTGTATGTCATGCTGTGAGACTGGTTTGTAGTCCTAGTGGGCTGTACAGTGTATGTCATGTAGTAAGACTAGTTTGTATCCCAACAGGAATGTACAGCGTATGCCATGAAGTAAGATTGGTATGTAGCCCAACTGGGCTGTACAGTGTATGCCATGCAGTGAGACCAGTTTGTAGCCCAACTGGGCTGTACAGCGTTTGCCATGAAGTAAGACTGGTATGTAGCCCTACTGGGCTGTACAGAGTATGCCATGCAGTAAGACTGGTTTGTAGCCCTACTGGGCTGTACAGTGTATGCCATGCAGTGAGACTAGTTTGTAGCCCAACTGGGCTGTACAGCGTTTGCCATGAAGTAAGACTGGTATATAGCCCAACTGGGCTGTACAGCGTATGTCATGCAGTAAGACTGGTTTGTAGTCCTACTGGGCTGTACAGTGTATACCATGCAGTAAGACTAGTTTGTAGCCATACTGGGCTGTACAGTGTATTCCATGCAGTAAGCCAGGTATGTAGCCCTACTGGGCTGTACAGTGTATGCCATGCAGTAAGACAGGTTTGTAGCCCAACTGGGCTGTACAGTGTATGCCAAGCAGTAAAACTGATTTGTAGCCCTACTGGGCTGTACAGTGTATGCCATGCAGTAAGACTGGTTTGTAGCTCTACTGGGCAGTACAGTGTATGCCATGCAGTAAGACTGGTTTGACGCCCGACTGGGCTGTACAATGTATGCAATGCAGTAAGACTGGTTTGTAGCTCTACTGGGCAGTACAGTGTATGTCATGCAGTAAGACTGGTTTGTAGCCCTATTGGGCTGTACAGTGTATGCCATGCAGTGAGACTAGTTTGTAGCCGAACTGGGCTGTACAGCGTTTGCCATGAAGTAAGACTGGTATGTAGCCCTACTGGGCTGTACAGAGTATGCCATGCAGTAAGACTGGTTTGTAGCCCTACTGGGCTGTACAGTGTATGCCATGCAGTGAGACTAGTTTGTAGCCCAACTGGGCTGTACAGCGTTTGCCATGAAGTAAGACTGGTATATAGCCCTTCTGGGCTGTACAGTGTATGCCATGCAGTACGACCTACTGGGCTCTACAGTGTATGTCATGCTGTGAGACTGGTTTGTAGTCCTAGTGGGCTGTACAGTGTATGTCATGTAGTAAGACTAGTTTGTATCCCAACTGGAATGTACAGCGTATGCCATGAAGTAAGATTGGTATGTAGCCCAACTGGGCTGTACAGCGTATGTCATGCAGTAAGACTGGTTTGTAGTCCTACTGGGCTGTACAGTGTATACCATGCAGTAAGACTAGTTTGTAGCCATACTGGGCTGTACAGTGTATTCCATGCAGTAAGCCTGGTATGTAGCCCTACTGGGCTGTACAGTGTATGCCATGCAGTAAGACAGGTTTGTAGCCCAACTGGGCTGTACAGTTTATGCCAAGCAGTAAAACTGATTTGTAGCCCTACTGGGCTGTACAGTGTATGCCATGCAGTAAGACTGGTTTGTAGCTCTACTGGACAGTACAGTGTATGCCGTGCAGTAAGACTGGTTTGACGCCCGACTGGGCTGTACAATGTATGCAATGCAGTAAGACTGGTTTGTAGCTCTACTGGGCAGTACAGTGTATGCCATGCAGTAAGATTGGTATGTAGCCCAACTGGGCTGTACAGCGTATGTCATGCAGTAAGACTGGTTTGTAGTCCTACTTGGCTGTAAAGTGTATACCATGCAGTAAGACTAGTTTGTAGCCCTACTGGGCTGTACAGTGTATTCCATGCAGTAAGCCTGGTATGTAGCCCTATTGGGCTGTACAGTGTATGCCATGCAGTAAGACAGGTTTGTAGCCCAACTGGGCTGTACAGTGTATGCCAAGCAGTAAAACTGATTTGTAGCCCTACTGGGCTGTACAGTGTATTCCATGCAGTAAGCCTGGTATGTAGCCCTACTGGGCTGTACAGTGTATGCCATGCAGTAAGACAGGTTTGTAGCCCAACTGGGCTGTACAGTGTATGCCAAGCAGTAAGACTGGTTTGTAGCTCTACTGGGCAGTACAGTGTATGCCATGCAGTAAGATTGGTATGTAGCCCAACTGGGCTGTACAGCGTATGTCATGCAGTAAGACTGGTTTGTAGTCCTACTGGGCTGTACAGTGTATACCATGCAGTAAGACTAGTTTGTAGCCCTACTGGGCTGTACAGTGTATTCCATGCAGTAAGCCTGGTATGTAGCCCTACTGGGCTGTACAGTGTATGCCATGCAGTAAGACAGGTTTGTAGCCCAACTGGGCTGTACAGTGTATGCCAAGCAGTAAAACTGATTTGTAGCCCTACTGGGCTGTACAGTGTATGCCATGCCGTAAGACTGGTTTGTATCTCTACTGGACAGTACAGTATATGCCATGCAGTAAGACTGGTTTGACGCCCGACTGGGCTGTACAATGTATGCAATGCAGTAAGACTGGTTTGTAGCTCTACTGGGCAGTACAGTGTATGCCATGCAGTAAGACTAGTTTGTAGCCCAACTGGGCTGTACAGCGTTTGCATTGAAGTAAGACTGGTATGTAGCCCTACTGGGCTGTACAGAGTATGCCATGCAGTAAGACTGGTTTGTAGCCCTACTGGGCTGTACAGTGTATGCCATGCAGTGAGACTAGTTTGTAGCCCAACTGGGCTGTACAGCGTTTGCCATGAAGTAAGACTGGTATGTAGCCCTTCTGGGCTGTACAGTGTATGCCATGCAGTACGACCTACTGGGCTTTACAGTGTATGTCATGCTGTGAGACTGGTTTGTAGTCCTAGTGGGCTGTACAGTGTATGTCATGTAGTAAGACTAGTTTGTATCCCAACTGGAATGTACAGCGTATGCCATGAAGTAAGATTGGTATGTAGCCCAACTGGGCTGTACAGCGTATGTCATGCAGTAAGACTGGTTTGTAGTCCTACTGGGCTGTACAGTGTATACCATGCAGTAAGACTAGTTTGTAGCCCTACTGGGCTGTACAGTGTATTCCATGCAGTAAGCCTGGTATGTAGCCCTACTGGGCTGTACAGTGTATGCCATGCAGTGAGACTAGTTTGTAGCCCAACTGGGCTGTACAGTGTATGCCATGCAGTAAGACTAGTTTGTAGCCCTACTGGGCTGTACAGTGTATGCCATGCAGTGAGACTAGTTTGTAGCCCAACTGGGCTGTACAGTGTATACCATGCAGTAAGACTAGTTTGTAGCCCTACTGGGCTGTACAGTGTATTCCATGCAGTAAGCCTGGTATGTAGCTCTACTGGGCAGTACAGTGTATGCCATGCAGTAAGACAGGTTTGTAGCCCAACTGGGCTGTACAGTGTATGCCAAGCAGTAAAACTGATTTGTAGCCCTACTGGGCTGTACAGTGTATACCATGCAGTAAGACTGGTTTGTAGCCCTACTGGGCTGTACAGTGTATTCCATGCAGTAAGACTGGTTTGTAGCTCTACTGGGCAGTACAGTGTATGCCATGCAGTAAGACAGGTTTGTAGCCCAACTGGGCTGTACAGTGTATGCCAAGCAGTAAAACTGATTTGTAGCCCTACTGGGCTGTACAGTGTATACCATGCAGTAAGACTAGTTTGTAGCCCAACTGGGCTGTACAGAGTATGCCATGCAGTAAGACTAGTTTGTAGCCCAACTGGGCTGTACAGTGTATGCCAAGCAGTAAGACTGGTATGTAGCCCTACTGGGCTGTACAGAGTATGCCATGCAGTAAGACTGGTTTGTAGCCCTACTGGGCTGTACAGTGTATGCCATGCAGTGAGACTAGTTTGTAGCCCGACTGGGCTGTACAGCGTTTGCCATGAAGTAAGACTGGTATGTAGCCCTTCTGGGCTGTACAGTGTATGCTATGCAGTACGACCTACTGGGCTTTACAGTGTATGTCATGCTGTGAGACTGGTTTGTAGTCCTAGTGGGCTGTACAGTGTATGTCATGTAGTAAGACTAGTTTGTATCCCAACTGGAATGTACAGCGTATGCCATGAAGTAAGATTGGTATGTAGCCCAACTGGGCTGTACAGCGTATGTCATGCAGTAAGACTGGTTTGTAGTCCTACTGGGCTGTACAGTGTATACCATGCAGTAAGACTAGTTTGTAGCCCTACTGGGCTGTACAGTGTATTCCATGCAGTAAGCCTGGTATGTAGCCCTACTGGGCTGTACAGTGTATGCCATGCAGTAAGACATGTTTGTAGCCCAACTGGGCTGTACAGTGTATGCCAAGCAGTAAAACTGATTTGTAGCCCTACTGGGCTGTACAGTGTATACCATGCAGTAAGACAGGTTTGTAGCCCAACTGGGCTGTACAGTGTATGCCAAGCAGTAAAACTGGTTTGTAGCCCAACTGAGCTGTACAGTGTATGCCATAAAGTAAGACTGGTTTGTAGTCCTACTGGGCTGTACAGAGTATGCCATACAGTAAGACTGGTTTGTAGCCCAACTGAGCTGTACAGTTTATGCCATGCAGTAAGACTGGTTTGTAGTCCTACTGGGCTGTACAGAGTATGCCATGCAGTAAGACTGGTTTGTAGCCCTACTGGGCTGTACAGTGTATGCCATGCAGTGAGACTAGTTTGTAGCCCAACTGGGCTGTACAGCGTTTGCCATGAAGTAAGACTGGTATGTAGCCCTTCTGGGCTGTACAGTGTATGCCATGCAGTACGACCTACTGGGCTTTACAGTGTATGTCATGCTGTGAGACTGGTTTGTAGTCCTAGTGGGCTGTACAGTGTATGTCATGTAGTAAGACTAGTTTGTATCCCAACTGGAATGTACAGCGTATGCCATGAAGTAAGATTGGTATGTAGCCCAACTGGGCTGTACAGCGTATGTCATGCAGTAAGACTGGTTTGTAGTCCTACTGGGCTGTACAGTGTATACCATGCAGTAAGACTAGTTTGTAGCCCTACTGGGCTGTACAGTGTATTCCATGCAGTAAGCCTGGTATGTAGCCCTACTGGGCTGTACAGTGTATGCCATGCAGTAAGACAGGTTTGTAGCCCAACTGGGCTGTACAGTGTATGCCAAGCAGTAAAACTGATTTGTAGCCCTACTGGGCTGTACAGTGTATACCATGCAGTAAGACTAGTTTGTAGCCCAACTGGGCTGTACAGAGTATGCCATGCAGTAAGACTAGTTTGTAGCCCAACTGGGCTGTACAGTGTATGCCAAGCAGTAAGACTGGTATGTAGCCCTACTGGGCTGTACAGAGTATGCCATGCAGTAAGACTGGTTTGTAGCCCTACTGGGCTGTACAGTGTATGCCATGCAGTGAGACTAGTTTGTAGCCCGACTGGGCTGTACAGCGTTTGCCATGAAGTAAGACTGGTATGTAGCCCTTCTGGGCTGTACAGTGTATGCTATGCAGTACGACCTACTGGGCTTTACAGTGTATGTCATGCTGTGAGACTGGTTTGTAGTCCTAGTGGGCTGTACAGTGTATGTCATGTAGTAAGACTAGTTTGTTTCCCAACTGGAATGTACAGCGTATGCCATGAAGTAAGATTGGTATGTAGCCCAACTGGGCTGTACAGCGTATGTCATGCAGTAAGACTGGTTTGTAGTCCTACTGGGCTGTACAGTGTATACCATGCAGTAAGACTAGTTTGTAGCCCTACTGGGCTGTACAGTGTATTCCATGCAGTAAGCCTGGTATGTAGCCCTACTGGGCTGTACAGTGTATGCCATGCAGTAAGACAGGTTTGTAGCCCAACTGGGCTGTACAGTGTATGCCAAGCAGTAAAACTGATTTGTAGCCCTACTGGGCTGTACAGTGTATGCCATGCAGTATGACAGGTTTGTAGCCCAACTGGGCTGTACAGTGTATGCCAAGCAGTAAAACTGGTTTGTAGCCCAACTGAGCTGTACAGTGTATGCCATAAAGTAAGACTGGTTTGTAGTCCTACTGGGCTGTACAGAGTATGCCATACAGTAAGACTGGTTTGTAGCCCAACTGAGCTGTACAGTTTATGCCATGCAGTAAGACTGGTTTGTAGTCCTACTGGGCTGTACAGAGTATGCCATACAGTAAGACTGGTTTGTAGCCCAACTGAGCTGTACAGTGTATGCCATGCAGTAAGACTGGTTTGTAGTTCTACTGCGCTGTACAGTGTATGCCATGCAGTAAAACTGGTTTGTAGTCCTACTGGGCTGTACAGAGTTTGCCATGCAGTAAGACTGGTTTGTAGTCCTACTGGGCTGTACAGAGTATGCCATGCAGTAAGACTGGTTTGTAGTCCTACTGGGCTGTACAGAGTATGCCATGCAGTAAGACTGGTGTGTAGCCCAACTGGGCTGTACAGTGTATTCCATGCAGTAAGACTGGATTGTAGCCCTACTGGGCTGTACAGTGTATGCCATGCAGTTAGACTGGTTTGTAGCTCTACTGGGCTGTACAGTGTATGCCATGCAGTGAGACTGGTTTTTAGCCCTACTGGGCTGTACAGAGTATGCCATGCAGTAAGACTAGTTTGTAGCCGAACTGGGCTGTACAGTGTATGCCATGCAGTAAAACTGGTTTGTAGTCCTACTGGGCTGTACAGTGTATGCCATGCTGTACGACCTACTGGGCTGTACAGTGTATGTCATGCTGTAAGACTGGTTTGTAGTCCTAGTGGGCTGTACAGTGTATGTCATGTAGTAAGACTAGTTTGTATCCCAACTGGAATGTACAGCGTATGCCAAGAAGTAAGACTGGAATGTAGCCCAACTTGGCTGTACAGCGTATGCCATGCAGTAAGACTGGTTTGTAGTCCTACTGGGCTGTACAGTGTATACCATGCAGTAAGACTAGTTTGTAGCCCTACTGGGCTGTACAGTGTATTCCATGCAGTAAGCCTGGTATGTAGCCCTACTGGGCTGTACAGTGTATGCCATGCAGTAAGACCGGTTTGTAGCCCAACTGGGCTGTACAGTGTATGCCAAGCAGTGAAACTGATTTGTAGCCCTACTGGGCTGTACAGTGTATGCCAAGCAGTAAGACTGGTTTGTAGCTCTACTGGGCAGTACAGTGTATGCCATGCAGTAAGACTGGTTTGACGCCCGACTGGGCTGTACAATGTATGCAATGCAGTAAGACTGGTTTGTAAGCCCTACTGGGCAGTACAGAATATGCCATGCAGTAAGAATGGTTTATAGCCCAACTTGGATGTACTAAATATGTCGAACAGTTAGGTAAGGCCAGTTTGTAGCCCAACTGGGCTGTACAGTGTATACCATGCAGTACGACTAGTTTGTAGCCCAACTGGGCTGTACAGTGTATGCCATGAGGTAAGACTGGTGTGTAGCCCAACTGGGCTGTACAGAGTATGCCATGCAGTAAGACAGGTTTGTAGCCCAACTGGGCTGTACAGTGTATGCCAAGCAGTAAAACTGATTTGTAGCACTACTGGGCTGTACAGTGTATGCCATGCAGTAAGACTGGTTTGTAGCTCTACTGGACAGTACAGTGTATGCCATGCAGTAAGACTGGTTTGACGCCCGACTGGGCTGTACAATGTATGCAATGCAGTAAAACTGGTTTGTAGCTCTACTGGGCAGTACAGTGTATGCCATGCAGTAAGATTGGTATGTAGCCCAACTGGGCTGTACAGCGTATGTCATGCAGTAAGACTGGTTTGTAGTCCTACTGGGCTGTACAGTGTATACCATGCAGTAAGACTAGTTTGTAGCCCTACTGGGCTGTACAGTGTATTCCATGCAGTAAGCCTGGTATGTAGCCCTACTGGGCTGTACAGTGTATGCCATGCAGTAAGACAGGTTTGTAGCCCAACTGGGCTGTACAGTGTATGCCAAGAAGTAAAACTGATTTGTAGCCCTACTGGGCTGTACAGTGTATGCCATGCAGTAAGACTGGTTTGTAGCTCTACTGGACAGTACAGTGTATGCCATGCAGTAAGACTGGTTTGACGCCCGACTGGGCTGTACAATGTATGCAATGCAGTAAGACTGGTTTGTAGCTCTACTGGGCAGTACAGTGTGTGCCATGCAGTAAGATTGGTATGTAGCCCAACTGGGCTGTACAGCGTATGTCATGCAGTAAGACTGGTTTGTAGTCCTACTGGGCTGTACAGTGTATACCATGCAGTAAGACTAGTTTGTAGCCCTACTGGGCTGTACAGTGTATTCCATGCAGAAAGCCTGGTATGTAGCCCTACTGGGCTGTACAGTGTATGCCATGCAGTAAGACAGGTTTGTAGCCCAACTGGGCTGTACAGTGTATGCCATGCAGTAAGACTGGTTTGTAGCTCTACTGGACAGTACAGTGTATGCCATGCAGTAAGACTGGTTTGACGCCCGACTGGGCTGTACAATGTATGCAATGCAGTAAGACTGGTTTGTAGCTCTACTGGGCAGCACAGTGTATGCCATGCAGTAAGACTAGTTTGTAGCCCAACTGGGCTGTACAGCGTTTGCCATGAAGTAAGACTGGTATGTAGCCCTACTGGGCTGTACAGAGTATGCCATGCAGTAAGACTGGTTTGTAGCCCTACTGGGCTGTACAGTGTATGCCATGCAGTGAGACTAGTTTGTAGCCCAACTGGGCTGTACAGCGTTTGCCATGAAGTAAGACTGGTATGTAGCCCTTCTGGGCTGTACAGTGTATGCCATGCAGTACGACCTACTGGGCTTTACAGTGTATGTCATGCTGTGAGACTGGTTTGTAGTCCTAGTGGGCTGTACAGTGTATGTCATGTAGTAAGACTAGTTTGTATCCCAACTGGGCTGTACAGCGTATGTCATGCAGTAAGACTGGTTTGTAGTCCTACTGGGCTGTACAGTGTATACCATGCAGTAAGACTAGTTTGTAGCCCTACTGGGCTGTACAGTGCATTCCACGCAGTAAGCCTGGTATGTAGCCCTACTGGGCTGTACAGTGTATGCCATGCAGTAAGACTGGTTTGTAGCCCAACTGGGCTGTACAGTGTATTCCATGCAGTAAGACTGGTTTGTAGTCCTACTGGGCTGTACAGTGTATGCCATGCAGTAAGACAGGTTTGTAGCCCAACTGGGCTGTACAGTGTATGCCAAGCAGTAAAACTGATTTGTAGCCCTACTGGGCTGTACAGTGTATACCATGCAGTAAGACTAGTTTGTAGCCCAACTGGGCTGTACAGAGTATGCCATGCAGTAAGACTAGTTTGTAGCCCAACTGGGCTGTACATTGTATGCCATGCAGTAAGACTGTTTTGTAGTCCTACTGGGCTGTACAGTGTATGCCATGCAGTAAGACTGGTTTGTAGCCCTACTGGGCTGTACAGTGTATGCCATGCAGTGAGACTAGTTTGTAGCCCAACTGGGCTGTACAGCGTTTGCCATGAAGTAATGACTGGTATGTAGCCCTACTGGGCTGTACAGAGTATGCCATGCAGTAAGACTGGTTTGTAGCCCTACTGGGCTGTACAGTGTATGCCATGCAGTGAGACTAGTTTGTAGCCCAACTGGGCTGTACAGCGTTTGCCATGAAGTAAGACTGGTATGTAGCCCTTCTGGGCTGTACAGTGTATGCCATGCAGTACGACCTACTGGGCTTTACAGTGTATGTCATGCTGTGAGACTGGTTTGTAGTCCTAGTGGGCTGTACAGTGTATGTCATGTAGTAAGACTAGTTTGTATCCCAACTGGGCTGTACAGCGTATGTCATGCAGTAAGACTGGTTTGTAGTCCTACTGGGCTGTACAGTGTATACCATGCAGTAAGACTAGTTTGTAGCCCTACTGGGCTGTACAGTGCATTCCACGCAGTAAGCCTGGTATGTAGCCCTACTGGGCTGTACAGTGTATGCCATGCAGTAAGACTGGTTTGTAGCCCAACTGGGCTGTACAGTGTATTCCATGCAGTAAGACTGGTTTGTAGTCCTACTGGGCTGTACAGTGTATGCCATGCAGTAAGACAGGTTTGTAGCCCAATTGGGCTGTACAGTGTATGCCAAGCAGTAAAACTGATTTGTAGCCCTACTGGGCTGTACAGTGTATACCATGCAGTAAGACTAGTTTGTAGCCCAACTGGGCTGTACAGAGTATGCCATGCAGTAAGACTAGTTTGTAGCCCAACTGGGCTGTACATTGTATGCCATGCAGTAAGACTGTTTTGTAGTCCTACTGGGCTGTACAGTGTATGCCATGCAGTAAGACTGGTTTGTAGCCCTACTGGGCTGTACAGTGTATGCCATGCAGTGAGACTAGTTTGTAGCCCAACTGGGCTGTACAGCGTTTGCCATGAAGTAATGACTGGTATATAGCCCTACTGGGCTGTACAGAGCATGCCATGCAGTAAGACTGGTTTGTAGCCCTACTGGGCTGTACAGTGTATGCCATGCAGTAAAACTGGTTTAGTCCTACTGGGCTGTACAGTGTATGCCATGCAGTGAGACTGGTATGTAGCCCTGCTAGGCTGTACAGTGTATGCCATGCAGTAAGACTGTTTTGTAGTCCTACTAGGCTGTACAGTGTATGCCATGCAGTAAGACTGGTATGTAGCCCTACTGGGCTGTACAGTGTATGCCATGCAGTAAGACTGGTTTGACGCCCGACTGGGCTGTACAATGTATGCAATGCAGTAAGACTGGTTTGTAGCTCTACTGGGCAGTACAGTGTATGCCATGCAGTAAGATTGGTATGTAGCCCAACTGGGCTGTACAGCGTATGTCATGCAGTAAGACTGGTTTGTAGTCCTACTGGGCTGTACAGTGTATTCCATGCAGTAAGCCTGGTATGTAGCCCTACTGGGCTGTACAGTGTATGCCATGCAGTAAGACAGGTTTGTAGCCCAACTGGGCTGTACAGTGTATGCCAAGCAATAAAACTGATTTGTAGCCCTACTGGGCTGTACAGTGTATGCCATGCAGTAAGACTGGTTTGACGCCCGACTGGGCTGTACAATGTATGCAATGCAGTAAGACTGGTTTGTAGCTCTACTGGGCAGTACAGTGTATGCCATGCAGTAAGACTAGTTTGTTGCCCAACTGGGCTGTACAGCGTTTGCCATGAAGTAAGACTGGTATGTAGCCCTACTGGGCTGTACAGAGTATGCCATGCAGTAAGACTGGTTTGTAGCCCTACTGGGCTGTATAGTGTATGCCATGCAGTGAGACTAGTTTGTAGCCCAACTGGGCTGTACAGCGTTTGCCATGAAGTAAGACTGGTATGTAGCCCTTCTGGGCTGAACAGTGTATGCCATGCAGTACGACCTACTGGGCTTTACAGTGTATGTCATACTGTGAGACTGGTTTGTAGTCCTAGTGGGCTGTACAGTGTATGTCATGTAGTAAGACTAGTTTGTATCCCAACTGGAATGTACAGCGTATGCCATTAAGTAAGATTGGTATGTAGCCCAACTGGGCTGTACAGCGTATGTCATGCAGTAAGACTGGTTTGTAGTCTTACTGGGTGGGCTGTACAGTGTATACATGCAGTAAGACTAGTTTGTAGCCCTACTGGGCTGTACAGTGTATTCCATGCAGTAAGCCTGGTATGTAGCCCTACTGGGCTGTACAGTGTATGCCATGCAGTAAGACAGGTTTGTAGCCCAACTGGGCTGTACAGTGTATGCCAAGCAGTAAAACTGATTTGTAGCCCTACTGGGCTGTACAGTGTATACCATGCAGTAAGACTAGTTTGTAGCCCAACTGGGCTGTACAGAGTATGCCATGCAGTAAGACTTGTTTGTAGCCCAACTGGGCTGTACATTGTATGCCATGCAGTAAGACTGTTTTGTAGTCCTACTGGGCTGTACAGTGTATGCCATGCAGTAAGACTGGTTTGTAGCCCTACTGGGCTGTACAGTGTATGCCATGCAGTGAGACTAGTTTGTAGCACAACTGGGCTGTACAGCGTTTGCCATGAAGTAATGACTGGTATATAGCCCTACTGGGCTGTACAGAGCATGCCATGCAGTAAGACTGGTTTGTAGCCCTACTGGGCTGTACAGTGTATGCCATGCAGTAAAACTGGTTTAGTCCTACTGGGCTGTACAGTGTATGCCATGCAGTGAGACTGGTATGTAGCCCTGCTAGGCTGTACAGTGTATGCCATGCAGTAAGACTGTTTTGTAGTCCTACTAGGCTGTACAGTGTATGCCATGCAGTAAGAATGGTTTATAGCCCAACTTGGATGTACCAAATATGTCGAACAGTTAGGTAAGGCCAGTTTGTAGCCCAACTGGGCTGTACAGTGTATACCAAGCAGTAAGACTAGTTTGTAGCCCAACTGGGCTGTACAGAGTATGCCATGCAGTAAGACTAGTTTGTAGCCCAACTGGGCTGTACATTGTATGCCATGCAGTAAGACTGGTTTGTAGCCCTACGGGGCTATACAATGTATGCAATGCAGTAAGACTGGTTTGACGCCCTACTGGGCTGTACAATGTATGCAATGCAGTAAGACTGGTTTGTAAGCACTACTGGGCAGTACAGAATATCCCATGCTGTAAGAATGGTTTATAGCCCAACTTGGATGTACCAAATATGTCGAACAGTTAGGTAAGGCCATTTTGTAGCCCAACTGGGCTGTACAGTGTATACCATGCAGTACGACTAGTTTGTAGCCCAACTGGGCTGTACAGTGTATGCCATGCATTAAGACTGGTGTGTAGCCCAACTGGGCTGTACAGTGTATGCCATGAGGTAGGACTGGTGTGTCGCACAACTGGGCTGTACAGAGTATGCCATGCAGTAAGACTGGTGTGTAGCCCAACTGGGCTGTACAGTGTATTCCATGCAGTAAGACTGGTTTGTAGCCCTACTGGGCTGAACAGTGTATGCCATGCAGTTAGACTGGTTTGTAGCTCTACTGGGCAGTACAGTGTATACCATGCAGTAAGACTGATTTGTAGCTCTACTGGGCTGTACAGTGTATGCCATGCAGTGAGACTGGTTTTTAGCCCTACTGGGCTGTACAGATTATGCCATGCAGTAAGACTAGTTTGTAGCCGAACTGGGCTGTACTGAGTATGCCATGCAATAAAACTGGTTTGTAGTCCTACTGGGCTGTACAGTGTATGCGATGCAGTACGACTAGTTTGTAGCCCAACTGGGCTGTACAGTGTATGCCATGAGGTAAGACTGGTGTGTAGCCCAACTGGGCTGTACAGAGTATGCCATGCAGTAAGACTGGTGTGTAGCCCTACTGGGCTGTACAGTGTATACCATGCAGTAAGACTGGTTTGTAGCTCTACTGGGCAGTACAGTGTATGCCATGCAGTAAGACTGGTTTGTAGCTCTACTGGGCTGTACAGTGTATGCCATGCAGTAAGACTGGTTTTTAGCCATACTGGGCTGTACAGAGTATGCCATGCAGTAAGACTAGTTTGTAGCCATACTGGGCTGTACAGAGTATGCCATGCAGTAAGACTAGTTTGTAGCCCAACTGACTGTACAGTGTATGCCCTGCAGTAATATTGGTATGTAGCCCAACTGGGCTATACAGTGTATGCCACGCAGTAAGACTGGTTTTTAGCCATACTGGGCTGTACAGAGTATGCCATGCAGTAAGACTGGTTTTTAGCCATACTGGGCTGTACAGAGTATGCCATGCAGTAAGACTGGTTTGTAGCCCTACTTGGCTGTACAGTGTATGCCATGCAGTATGACAGGTTTGTAGCCCAACTGGGCTGTACAGTGTATGCCAAGCAGTAAAACTGATTTGTAGCCCTACTGGGCTGTACAGTGTATGCCATGCAGTAAGACTGGTTTGTAGCTCTACTGGACAGTACAGTGTATGCCATGCAGTAAGACTGGTTTGACGCCCGACTGGGCTGTACAATGTATGCAATGCAGTAAGACTGGTTTGTAGCTCTACTGGGCAGTACAGTGTATGCCATGCAGTAAGATTGGTATGTAGCCCAACTGGGCTGTACAGCGTATGTCATGCAGTAAGACTGGTTTGTAGTCCTACTGGGCTGTACAGTGTATACCATGCAGTAAGACTAGTTTGTAGCCCTACTGGGCTGTACAGTGTATTCCATGCAGTAAGCCTGGTATGTAGCCCTACTGGGCTGTACAGTGTATGCCATGCAGTAAGACAGGTTTGTAGCCCAACTGGGCTGTACAGTGTATGCCAAGCAGTAAAACTGATTTGTAGCCCTACTGGGCTGTACAGTGTATGCCATGCAGTAAGACTGGTTTCTAGCTCTACTGGACAGTACAGTGTATGCCATGCAGTAAGACTGGTTTGACGCCCGACTGGGCTGTACAATGTATGCAATGCAGTAAGACTGGTTTGTAGCTCTACTGGGCAGTACAGTGTATGCCATGCAGTAAGACTAGTTTGTAGCCCAACTGGGCTGTACAGCGTTTGCCATGAAGTAAGACTGGTTTGTAGCCCAACTGGGCTTTCCAGTGTATGTCATGCTGTAAGACTGGTTTGTAGCCCTACTGGGCTGTACAGAGCATGCCATGCAGTAAGACTGGTTTGTAGCCCAACTGGGCTGTACAGTGTATGTCATGAAGTAAGACTGGTATGTATCCCAACTGGGCTGTAAAGTGTATGCCATGCAGTAAGATTGGTTTGTAGTCCTACTGGCCTGTACAGTGTATTCCATGCAGTAAGCCTGGTATGTAGCCCTACTGGGCTGTACAGTGTATGCCATGCAGTAAGACTGGTTTGTAGCCCTGCTGGGCTGTACAGTGTATGCCATGCAGTAAGACTGGCTTGTAGCCCTACTGGGCTGTACAGTGTATGCCATGCAGTGAGACTAGTTTGTAGCCCAACTGTGCTGTACAGCGTTTGCCATGAAGTAAGACTGGTATGTAGCCCTACTGGGCTGTACAGAGTATGCCATGCAGTAAGACTGGTTTGTAGCCCTACTGGGCTGTACAGTGTATGCCATGCAGTGAGACTAGTTTGTAGCCCAACTGGGCTGTACAGCGTTTGCCATGAAGTAAGACTGGTATATAGCCCTTCTGGGCTGTACAGTGTATGCCATGCAGTACGACCTACTGGGCTCTACAGTGTATGTCATGCTGTGAGACTGGTTTGTAGTCCTAGTGGGCTGTACAGTGTATGTCATGTAGTAAGACTAGTTTGTATCCCAACTGGAATGTACAGCGTATGCCATGAAGTAAGATTGGTATGTAGCCCAACTGGGCTGTACAGCGTATGTCATGCAGTAAGACTGGTTTGTAGTCCTACTGGGCTGTACAGTGTATACCATGCAGTAAGACTAGTTTGTAGCCATACTGGGCTGTACAGTGTATTCCATGCAGTAAGCCTGGTATGTAGCCCTACTGGGCTGTACAGTGTATGCCATGCAGTAAGACAGGTTTGTTGCCCAACTGGGCTGTACAGTGTATGCCAAGCAGTAAAACTGATTTGTAGCCCTACTGGGCTGTACAGTGTATGCCATGCAGTAAGACTGGTTTGTAGCTCTACTGGGCAGTACAGTGTATGCCATGCAGTAAGACTGGTTTGACGCCCGACTGGGCTGTACAATGTATGCAATGCAGTAAGACTGGTTTGTAGCTCTACTGGGCAGTACAGTGTATGCCATGCAGTAAGACTGGTTTGTAGCCCTACTGGGCTGTACAGTGTATGCCATGCAGTGAGACTAGTTTGTAGCCCAACTGGGCTGTACAGCGTTTGCCATGAAGTAACACTGGTATGTAGCCCTACTGGGCTGTACAGAGTATGCCATGCAGTAAGACTGGTTTGTAGCCCTACTGGGCTGTACAGTGTATGCCATGCAGTGAGACTAGTTTGTAGCCCAACTGGGCTGTACAGCGTTTGCCATGAAGTAAGACTGGTATATAGCCCTTCTGGGCTGTACAGTGTATGCCATGCAGTACGACCTACTGGGCTCTGCAGTGTATGTCATGCTGTGAGACTGGTTTGTAGTCCTAGTGGGCTGTACAGTGTATGTCATGTAGTAAGACTAGTTTGTATCCCAACTGGAATGTACAGCGTATGCCATGAAGTAAGATTGGTATGTAGCCCAACTGGGCTGTACAGTGTATGCCATGCAGTGAGACTAGTTTGTAGCCCAACTGGGCTGTACAGCGTTTGCCATGAAGTAAGACTGGTATGTAGCCCTACTGGGCTGTACAGAGTATGCCATGCAGTAAGACTGGTTTGTAGCCCTACTGGGCTGTACAGTGTATGCCATGCAGTAAGACAGGTTTGTAGCCCAACTGGGCTGTACAGTGTATGCCAAGCAGTAAAACTGATTTGTAGCCCTACTGGGCCGTACAGTGTATGCCATGCAGTAAGACTGGTTTGTAGCTCTACTGGGCAGTACAGAGTATGTCATGCAGTAAGACTGGTTTGTAGCCCTACTGGGCTGTACAGTGTATGCCATGCAGTGAGACTAGTTTGTAGCCGAACTGGGCTGTACAGCGTTTGCCATGAAGTAAGACTGGTATGTAGCCCTACTGGGCTGTACAGAGTATGCCATGCAGTAAGACTGGTTTGTAGCCCTACTGGGCTGTACAGTATATGCCATGCAGTGAGACTAGTTTGCAGCCCAACTGGGCTGTACAGCGTTTGCCATGAAGTAAGACTGGTATATAGCCCTTCTGGGCTGTACAGTGTATGCCATGCAGTACGACCTACTGGGCTCTACAGTGTATGTCATGCTGTGAGACTGGTTTGTAGTCCTAGTGGGCTGTACAGTGTATGTCATGTAGTAAGACTAGTTTGTATCCCAACTGGAATGTACAGCGTATGTCATGCAGTAAGACTGGTTTGTAGTCCTACTGGGCTGTACAGTGTATACCATGCAGTAAGACTAGTTTGTAGCCATACTGGGCTGTACAGTTTATGCCAAGCAGTAAAACTGATTTGTAGCCCTACTGGGCTGTACAGTGTATGCCATGCAGTAAGACTGGTTTGTAGCTCTACTGGACAGTACAGTGTATGCCATGCAGTAAGACTGGTTTGACGCCCGACTGGGCTGTACAATGTATGCAATGCAGTAAGACTGGTTTGTAGCTCTACTGGGCAGTACAGTGTATGCCATGCAGTAAGATTGGTATGTAGCCCAACTGGGCTGTACAGCGTATGTCATGCAGTAAGACTGGTTTGTAGTCCTACTTGGCTGTACAGTGTATACCATGCAGTAAGACTAGTTTGTATCCCTACTGGGCTGTACAGTGTATTCCATGCAGTAAGCCTGGTATGTAGCCCTACTGGGCTGTACAGTGTATGCCATGCAGTAAGACAGGTTTGTAGCCCAACTGGGCTGTACAGTGTATGCCAAGCAGTAAAACTGATTTGTAGCCCTACTGGGCTGTACAGTGTATTCCATGCAGTAAGACTGGTATGTAGCCCTACTGGGCTGTACAGTGTATGCCATGCAGTAAGACAGGTTTGTAGCCCAACTGGGCTGTACAGTGTATGCCAAGCAGTAAGACTGGTTTGTAGCTCTACTGGGCAGTACAGTGTATGCCATGCAGTAAGATTGGTATGTAGCCCAACTGGGCTGTACAGCGTATGTCATGCAGTAAGACTGGTTTGTAGTCCTACTGGGCTGTACAGTGTATACCATGCAGTAAGACTAGTTTGTAGCCCTACTGGGCTGTACAGTGTATTCCATGCAGTAAGCCTGGTATGTAGCCCTACTGGGCTGTACAGTGTATGCCATGCAGTAAGACAGGTTTGTAGCCCAACTGGGCTGTACAGTGTATGCCAAGCAGTAAAACTGATTTGTAGCCCTACTGGGCTGTACAGTGTATGCCATGCAGTAAGACTGGTTTGTAGCTCTACTGGACAGTACAGTATATGCCATGCAGTAAGACTGGTTTGACGCCCGACAGGGCTGTACAATGTATGCAATGCAGTAAGACTGGTTTGTAGCTCTACTGGGCAGTACAGTGTATGCCATGCAGTAAGACTAGTTTGTAGCCCAACTGGGCTGTACAGCGTTTGCCATGAAGTAAGACTGGTATGTAGCCCTACTGGGCTGTACAGAGTATGCCATGCAGTAAGACTGGTTTGTAGCCCTACTGGGCTGTACAGTGTATGCCATGCAGTGAGACTAGTTTGTAGCCCAACTGGGCTGTACAGCGTTTGCCATGAAGTAAGACTGGTATGTAGCCCTTCTGGGCTGTACAGTGTATGCCATGCAGTACGACCTACTGGGCTTTACAGTGTATGTCATGCTGTGAGACTGGTTTGTAGTCCTAGTGGGCTGTACAGTGTATGTCATGTAGTAAGACTAGTTTGTATCCCAACTGGAATGTACAGCGTATGCCATGAAGTAAGATTGGTATGTAGCCCAACTGGGCTGTACAGCGTATGTCATGCAGTAAGACTGGTTTGTAGTCCTACTGGGCTGTACAGTGTATACCATGCAGTAAGACTAGTTTGTAGCCCTACTGGGCTGTACAGTGTATTCCATGCAGTAAGCCTGGTATGTAGCCCTACTGGGCTGTACAGTGTATGCCATGCAGTAAGACAGGTTTGTAGCCCAACTGGGCTGTACAGTGTATGCCAAGCAGTAAAACTGATTTGTAGCCCTACTGGGCTGTACAGTGTATACCATGCAGTAAGACTAGTTTGTAGCCCAACTGGGCTGTACAGAGTATGCCATGCAGTAAGACTAGTTTGTAGCCCAACTGGGCTGTACAGTGTATGCCAAGCAGTAAGACTGGTATGTAGCCCTACTGGGCTGTACAGAGTATGCCATGCAGTAAGACTGGTTTGTAGCCCTACTGGGCTGTACAGTGTATGCCATGCAGTGAGACTAGTTTGTAGCCCAACTGGGCTGTACAGCGTTTGCCATGAAGTAAGACTGGTATGTAGCCCTTCTGGGCTGTACAGTGTATGCCATGCAGTACGACCTACTGGGCTTTACAGTGTATGTCATGCTGTGAGACTGGTTTGTAGTCCTAGTGGGCTGTACAGTGTATGTCATGTAGTAAGACTAGTTTGTATCCCAACTGGAATGTACAGCGTATGCCATGAAGTAAGATTGGTATGTAGCCCAACTGGGCTGTACAGCGTATGTCATGCAGTAAGACTGGTTTGTAGTCCTACTGGGCTGTACAATGTATACCATGCAGTAAGACTAGTTTGTAGCCCTACTGGGCTGTACAGTGTATTCCATGCAGTAAGCCTGGTATGTAGCCCTACTGGGCTGTACAGTGTATGCCATGCAGTAAGACAGGTTTGTAGCCCAACTGGGCTGTACAGTGTATGCCAAGCAGTAAAACTGATTTGTAGCCCTACTGGGCTGTACAGTGTATACCATGCAGTAAGACAGGTTTGTAGCCCAACTGGGCTGTACAGTGTATGCCAAGCAGTAAAACTGATTTGTAGCCCAACTGAGCTGTACAGTGTATGCCATAAAGTAAGACTGGTTTGTAGTCCTACTGGGCTGTACAGAGTATGCCATACAGTAAGACTGGTTTGTAGCCCAACTGAGCTGTACAGTGTATGCCATGCAGTAAGACTGGTTTGTAGTCCTACTGGGCTGCACAGAGTATGCCATACAGTAAGACTGGTTTGTAGCCCAACTGAGCTGTACAGTGTATGCCATGCAGTAAGACTGGTTTGTAGTTCTACTGCGCTGTACAGTGTATGCCATGCAGTAAAACTGGTTTGTAGTCCTACTGGGCTGTACAGAGTATGCCATGCAGTAAGATTGGTTTGTAGTCCTACTGGGCTGTACAGAGTATGCCATGCAGTAAGACTGGTTTGTAGTCCTACTGGGCTGTACAGAGTATGCCATGCAGTAAGACTGGTGTGTAGCCCAACTGGGCTGTACAGTGTATTCCATGCAGTAAGACTGGTTTGTAGCCCTACTGGGCTGTACAGTGTATGCCATGCAGTTAGACTGGTTTGTAGCTCTACTGGGCTGTACAGTGTATGCCATGCAGTGAGACTGGTTTTTAGCCCTACTGGGCTGTACAGAGTATGCCATGCAGTAAGACTAGTTTGTAGCCGAACTGGGCTGTACAGTGTATGCCATGCACTAAAACTGGTTTGTAGTCCTACTGGGCTGTACAGTGTATGCCATGCAGTACGACCTACTGGGCTGTACAGTGTATGTCATGCTGTAAGACTGGTTTGTAGTCCTAGTGGGCTGTACAGTGTATGTCATGTAGTAAGACTAGTTTGTATCCCAACTGGAATGTACAGCGTATGCCATGAAGTAAGACTGGTATGTAGCCCAACTGGGCTGTACAGCGTATGCCATGCAGTAAGACTGGTTTGTAGTCCTACTGGGCTGTACAGTGTATACCATGCAGTAAGACTAGTTTGTAGCCCTACTGGGCTGTACAGTGTATTCCATGCAGTACGACTAGTTTGTAGCCCAACTGGGCTGTACAGTGTATGCCATGAGGTAAGACTGGTGTGTAGCCCAACTGGGCTGTACAGAGTATGCCATGCAGTAAGACAGGTTTGTAGCCCAACTGGGCTGTACAGTGTATGCCAAGCAGTAAAACTGATTTGTAGCCCTACTGGGCTGTACAGTGTATGCCATGCAGTAAGACTGGTTTGTAGCTCTACTGGACAGTACAGTGTATGCCATGCAGTAAGACTGGTTTGACGCCCGACTGGGCTGTACAATGTATGCAATGCAGTAAGACTGGTTTGTAGCTCTACTGGGCAGTACAGTGTATGCCATGCAGTAAGATTGGTATGTAGCCCAACTGGGCTGTACAGCGTATGTCATGCAGTAAGACTGGTTTGTAGTCCTACTGGGCTGTACAGTGTATACCATGCAGTAAGACTAGTTTGTAGCCCTACTGGGCTGTACAGTGTATTCCATGCAGTAAGCCTGGTATGTAGCCCTACTGGGCTGTACAGTGTATGCCATGCAGTAAGACAGGTTTGTAGCCCAACTGGGCTGTACAGTGTATGCCAAGCAATAAAACTGATTTGTAGCCCTACTGGGCTGTACAGTGTATGCCATGCAGTAAGACTGGTTTGACGCCCGACTGGGCTGTACAATGTATGCAATGCAGTAAGACTGGTTTGTAGCTCTACTGGGCAGTACAGTGTATGCCATGCAGTAAGACTAGTTTGTAGCCCAACTGGGCTGTACAGCGTTTGCCATGAAGTAAGACTGGTATGTAGCCCTACTGGGCTGTACAGAGTATGCCATGCAGTAAGACTGGTTTGTAGCCCTACTGGGCTGTACAGTGTATGCCATGCAGTGAGACTAGTTTGTAGCCCAACTGGGCTGTACAGCGTTTGCCATGAAGTAAGACTGGTATGTAGCCCTTCTGGGCTGTACAGTGTATGCCATGCAGTACGATCTACTGGGCTTTACAGTGTATGTCATGCTGTGAGACTGGTTTGTAGTCCTAGTGGGCTGTACAGTGTATGTCATGTAGTAAGACTAGTTTGTATCCCAACTGGAATGTACAGCGTATGCCATGAAGTAAGATTGGTATGTAGCCCAACTGGGCTGTACAGCGTATGTCATGCAGTAAGACTGGTTTGTAGTCCTACTGGGCTGTACAGTGTATACCATGCAGTAAGACTAGTTTGTAGCCCTACTGGGCTGTACAGTGTATTCCATGCAGTAAGCCTGGTATGTAGCCCTACTGGGCTGTACAGTGTATGCCATGCAGTAAGACAGGTTTGTAGCCCAACTGGGCTGTACAGTGTATGCCAAGCAGTAAAACTGATTTGTAGCCCTACTGGGCTGTACAGTGTATACCATGCAGTAAGACTAGTTTGTAGCCCAACTGGGCTGTACAGAGTATGCCATGCAGTAAGACTAGTTTGTAGCCCAACTGGGCTGTACATTGTATGCCATGCAGTAAGACTGTTTTGTAGTCCTACTAGGCTGTACAGTGTATGCCATGCAGTAAGACTGGTTTGTAGCCCTACTGGGCTGTACAGTGTATGCCATGCAGTGAGACTAGTTTGTAGCCCAACTGGGCTGTACAGCGTTTGCCATGAAGTAATGACTGGTATATAGCCCTACTGGGCTGTACAGAGCATGCCATGCAGTAAGACTGGTTTGTAGCCCTACTGGGCTGTACAGTGTATGCCATGCAGTAAAACTGGTTTAGTCCTACTGGGCTGTACAGTGTATGCCATGCAGTGACACTGGTATGTAGCCCTGCTAGGCTGTACAGTGTATGCCATGCAGTAAGACTGTTTTGTAGTCCTACTAGGCTGTACAGTGTATGCCATGCAGTAAGACTGGTATGTAGCCCTACTGGGCTGTACAGTGTATGCCATGCAGTAAGACTGGTTTGACGCCCGACTGGGCTGTACAATGTATGCAATGCAGTAAGACTGGTTTGTAGCTCTACTGGGCAGTACAGTGTATGCCATGCAGTAAGATTGGTATGTAGCCCAACTGGGCTGTACAGCGTATGTCATGCAGTAAGACTGGTTTGTAGTCCTACTGGGCTGTACAGTGTATACCATGCAGTAAGACTAGTTTGTAGCCCTACTGGGCTGTACAGTGTATTCCATGCAGAAAGCCTGGTATGTAGCCCTACTGGGCTGTACAGTGTATGCCATGCAGTAAGACAGGTTTGTAGCCCAACTGGGCTGTACAGTGTATGCCAAGCAATAAAACTGATTTGTAGCCCTACTGGGCTGTACAGTGTATGCCATGCAGTAAGACTGGTTTGACGCCCGACTGGGCTGTACAATGTATGCAATGCAGTGAGACTGGTTTGTAGCTCTACTGGGCAGTACAGTGTATGCCATGCAGTAAGACTAGTTTGTAGCCCAACTGGGCTGTACAGCGTTTGCCATGAAGTAAGACTGGTATGTAGCCCTACTGGGCTGTACAGAGTATGCCATGCAGTAAGACTGGTTTGTAGCCCTACTGGGCTGTACAGTGTATGCCATGCCGTGAGACTAGTTTGTAGCCCAACTGGGCTGTACAGCGTTTGCCATGAAGTAAGACTGGTATGTAGCCCTTCTGGGCTGTACAGTGTATGCCATGCAGTACGACCTACTGGGCTTTACAGTGTATGTCATGCTGTGAGACTGGTTTGTAGTCCTAGTGGGCTGTACAGTGTATGTCATGTAGTAAGACTAGTTTGTATCCCAACTGGAATGTACAGCGTATGCCATGAAGTAAGATTGGTATGTAGCCCAACTGGGCTGTACAGCGTATGTCATGCAGTAAGACTGGTTTGTAGTCCTACTGGGCTGTACAGTGTATACCATGCAGTAAGACTAGTTTGTAGCCCTACTGGGCTGTACAGTGTATTCCATGCAGTAAGCCTGGTATGTAGCCCTACTGGGCTGTACAGTGTATGCCATGCAGTAAGACAGGTTTGTAGCCCAACTGGGCTGTACAGTGTATGCCAAGCAGTAAAACTGATTTGTATCCCCACTGGGCTGTACAGTGTATACCATGCAGTAAGACTAGTTTGTAGCCCAACTGGGCTGTACAGAGTATGCCATGCAGTAAGACTAGTTTGTAGCCCAACTGGGCTGTACATTGTATGCCATGCAGTAAGACTGTTTTGTAGTCCTACTGGCCTGTACAGTGTATGCCATGCAGTAAGACTGGTTTGTAGCCCTACTGGGCTGTACAGTGTATGCCATGCAGTGAGACTAGTTTGTAGCCCAACTGGGCTGTACAGCGTTTGCCATGAAGTAATGACTGGTATATAGACCTACTGGGCTGTACAGTGTATGCCATGCAGTAAAACTGGTTTAGTCCTACTGGGCTGTACAGTGTATGCCATGCAGTGAGACTGGTATGTAGCCCTGCTAGGCTGTACAGTGTATGCCATGCAGTAAGACTGTTTTGTAGTCCTACTAGGCTGTACAGTGTATGCCATGCAGTAAGACTGGTATGTAGCCCTACTGGGCTGTACAGTGTATGCCATGCAGTAAGACTGAATTGTAGTCCTACGGGGTTATACAATGTATGCAATGCAGTAAGACTGGTTTGTAAGCCCTACTGGGCTGTACAGAGTATCCCATGCAGTAAGAATGGTTTATAGCCCAACTTGGATGTACCAAATATGTCGAACAGTTAGGTAAGGCCAGTTTGTAGCCCAACTGGGCTGTACAGTGTATACCAAGCAGTAAGACTAGTTTGTAGCCCAACTGGGCTGTACAGAGTATGCCATGCAGTAAGACTAGTTTGTAGCCCAACTGGGCTGTACATTGTATGCCATGCAGTAAGACTGGTTTGTAGCCCTACGGGGCTATACAATGTATGCAATGCAGTAAGACTGGTTTGACGCTCTACTGGGCTGTACAATGTATGCAATGCAGTAAGACTGGTTTGTAAGCACTACTGGGCAGTACAGAATATCCCATGCTGTAAGAATGGTTTATAGCCCAACTTGGATGTACCAAATATGTCGAACAGTTAGGTAAGGCCATTTTGTAGCCCAACTGGGCTGTACAGTGTATACCATGCAGTACGACTAGTTTGTAGCCCAACTGGGCTGTACAGTGTATGCCATGCAGTAAGACTGGTGTGTAGCCCAACTGGGCTGTACAGTGTATGCCATGAGGTAGGACTGGTGTGTCGCACAACTGGGCTGTACAGAGTATGCCATGCAGTAAGACTGGTGTGTAGCCCAACTGGGCTGTACAGTGTATTCCATGCAGTAAGACTGGTTTGTAGCCCTACTGGGCTGTACAGTGTATGCCATGCAGTTAGACTGGTTTGTAGCTCTACTGGGCAGTACAGTGTATACCATGCAGTAAGACTGATTTGTAGCTCTACTGGGCTGTACAGTGTATGCCATGCAGTGAGACTGGTTTTTAGCCCTACTGGGCTGTACAGATTATGCCATGCAGTAAGACTAGTTTGTAGCCGAACTGGGCTGTACTGAGTATGCCATGCAATAAGACTGTTTTGTAGCCATACTGGGCTGTACAGTGTATGCCATGCAGTAAAACTGGTTTGTAGTCCTACTGGGCTGTACAGTGTATGCCATGCAGTACGACTAGTTTGTAGCCCAACTGGGCTGTACAGTGTATGCCATGAGGTAAGACTGGTGTGTAGCCCAACTGGGCTGTACAGAGTATGCCATGCAGTAAGACTGGTGTGTAGCCCTACTGGGCTGTACAGTGTATACCATGCAGTAAGACTGGTTTGTAGCTCTACTGGGCAGTACAGTGTATGCCATGCAGTAAGACTGGTTTGTGGCTCTACTGGGCTGTACAGTGTATGCCATGCAGTAAGACTGGTTTTTAGCCATACTGGGCTGTACAGAGTATGCCATGCAGTAAGACTAGTTTGTAGCCATACTGGGCTGTACAGAGTATGCCATGCAGTAAGACTAGTTTGTAGCCCAACTGACTACAGTGTATGCCCTGCAGTAATATTGGTATGTAGCCCAACTGGGCTGTAAAGTGTATGCCATGCAGTAAGATTGGTTTGTAGTCCTACTGGCCTGTACAGTGTATTCCATGCAGTAAGCCTGGTATGTAGCCCTACTGGGCTGTACAGTGTATGCCATGCAGTAAGACCGGTTTGTAGTCCTACTGGGCTGTACAGTGTATACCATGCAGTAAGACTAGTTTGTAGCCCTACTGGGCTGTACAGTGTGTTCCATGCAGTAAGCCTGGTATGTAGCCCTACTGGGCTGTACAGTGTATGCCATGCAGTAAGACCGGTTTGTAGCCCAACTGGGCTGTACAGTGTATGCCAAGCAGTAAAACTGATTTGTAGCCCTACTGGGCTGTACAGTGTATGCCAAGCAGTAAGACTGGTTTGTAGCTCTACTGGGCAGTACAGTGTATGCCATGCAGTAAGACTGGTTTGACGCCCGACTGGGCTGTACAATGTATGCAATGCAGTAAGACTGGTTTGTAAGCCCTACTGGGCAGTACAGAATATGCCATGCAGTAAAACTGGTTTGTAGTCCTACTGGGCTGTACAGAGTATGCCATGCAGTAAAACTGGTTTGTAGTCCTACTGGGCTGTACAGAGTATGCCATGCAGTAAGACTGGTTTGTAGTCCTACTGGGCTGTACAGAGTATGCCATGCAGTAAAACTGGTTTGTAGTCCTACTGGGCTGTACAGAGTATGCCATGCAGTAAAACTGGTTTGTAGTACTACTGGGCTGTACAGAGTATGCCATGCAGTAAAACTGGTTTGTAGTCCTACTGGGCTGTACAGAGTATGCCATGCAGTAAGACTGGTTTGTAGTACTACTGGGCTGTAAAGTGTATGCCATGCAGTAAGACTGGTATGTAGTCCTACTAGGCTGTACAGTGTATGCCATGCAGTATGACTGGTTTGTAGCCCAACTAGGCTGTACAGAGTATGCCATGCAGTAAGACTGGTTTGTAGCCCAACTGAGCTGTACAGAGTATGCCATGCAGTAAGACTGGTTTGTAGTCCTACTGGGCTGTACAGAGTATGCCATGCAGTAAAACTGGTTTGTAGTCCTACTGGGCTGTACAGAGTATGTCATGCAGTAAGACTGGTTTGTAGTACTACTGGGCTGTACAGTATATGCCATGCAGTAAGACTGGTTTGTAGTCCTACTGGGCTGTACAGTGTATTCCATGCAGTAAGACTGGTTTGTAGTCCTACTGGGCTGTACAGTGTATTCCATGCAGTAAGACTGGTTTGTAGTCCTACTGGGCTGTACAGTGTATGCCATGCAGTAAGACTGATTTGTAGCCCTACTGGGCTGTACAGAGTATTCCATGCAGTAAGACTGGTTTGTAGCCCAACTGGGCTTTCCAGTGTATGTCATGCTGTAAGACTGGTTTGTAGCCCTACTGGGCTGTACAGAGCATGCCATGCAGTAAGACTGGTTTGTAGTCCTACTGGGCTGTACAGAGTATGCCATACAGTAAGACTGGTTTGTAGCCCAACTGAGCTGTACAGTGTATGCCATGCAGTAAGACTGGTTTGTAGTCCTACTGGGCTGTACAGAGTATGCCATACAGTAAGACTGGTTTGTAGCCCAACTGAGCTGTACAGAGTATGCCATACAGTAAGACTGGTTTGTAGCCCAACTGAGCTGTACAGTGTATGCCATGCAGTAAGACTGGTTTGTAGTTCTACTGCGCTGTACAGTGTATGCCATGCAGTAAGACTGGTTTGTAGTCCTACTGGGCTGTACAGAGTATGCCATGCAGTAAGACTGGCTTGTAGTCCTACTGGGCTGTACAGAGTATGCCATGCAGTAAGACTGGTTTGTAGTCCTACTGGGCTGTACAGAGTATGCCATGCAGTAATACTAGTTTGTAGCCCTACTGGGCTGTACAGTGTATGCCATACAGTAAGACTGGTTTGTAGCCCAACTGAGCTGTACAGAGTATGCCATACAGTAAGACTGGTTTGTAGCCCAACTGAGCTGTACAGTGTATGCCATGCAGTAAGACTGGTTTGTAGTTCTACTGCGCTGTACAGAGTATGCCATACAGTAAAACGGGTTTGTAGTCCTACTGGGCTGTACAGAGTATGCCATGCAGTAAGACTGGTTTGTAGTCCTACTGGGCTGTACAGAGTATGCCATGCAGTAAGACTGGTTTGTAGTCCTACTGGGCTGTACAGAGTATGCCATGCAGTAATACTAGTTTGTAGCCCTACTGGGCTGTACAGTGTATGCCATGCAGTAAGACTGGTTTGTAGTCCTACTGGGCTGTACAGAGTATGCCATGCAGTAAGACTGGTTTGTAGTCCTACTGGGCTGTACAGAGTATGCCATGCAGTAAGACTGGTTTGTAGTCCTACCGGGCTGTACAGAGTATGCCATGCAGTAAGACTGGTTTGTAGCCCTACTGGGCTGTACAGTGTATGCCATGCAGTAAGACTGGTTTGTAGTCCTACTGGGCTGTACAGAGTATGCCATGCAGTAAGACTGGTTTGTAGTCCTACTGGGCTGTACAGAGTATGCCATGCAGTAAGACTGGTTTGTAGTCCTACTGGGCTGTACAGAGTATGCCATACAGTAAGACTGGTTTGTAGCCCAACTGAGCTGTACAGTGTATGCCATGCAGTAAGACTGGTTTGTAGTTCTACTGGGCTGTACAGTGTATGCCATGCAGTAAAACTGGTTTGTAGTCCTACTGGGCTGTACAGAGTATGCCATGCAGTAAGACTGGTTTGTAGTCCTACTGGGCTGTACAGAGTATGCCATACAGTAAGACTGGTTTGTAGCCCAACTGAGCTGTACAGAGTATGCCATGCAGTAAGACTGGTTTGTAGTCCTACTGGGCTGTACAGTGTATGCCATGCAGTAAGACTGGTTTGTAGCCCAACTGGGCTGTACAGTGTATGACATGCAGTAAGACTAGTTTGTAGTCCTACTGGGCTGTACAGAGTATGCCATGCAGTAAGACTGGTTTGTAGTCCTACTGGGCTGTACAGAGTATGCCATGCAGTAAGACTGGTTTGTAGTCCTACTGGGCTGTACAGAGTATGCCATGCAGTAATACTAGTTTGTAGCCCTACTGGGCTGTACAGTGTATGCCATGCAGTAAGACTGGTTTGTAGTCCTACTGGGCTGTACAGAGTATGCCATGCAGTAAGACTGGTTTGTAGTCCTACTGGGCTGTACAGAGTATGCCATGCAGTAAGACTGGTTTGTAGTCCTACCGGGATGTACAGAGTATGCCATGCAGTAAGACTGGTTTGTAGCCCTACTGGGCTGTACAGTGTATGCCATGCAGTAAGACTGGTTTGTAGTCCTACTGGGCTGTACAGAGTATGCCATGCAGTAAGACTGGTTTGTAGTCCTACTGGGCTGTACAGAGTATGCCATGCAGTAAGACTGGTTTGTAGTCCTACTGGGCTGTACAGAGTATGCCATACAGTAAGACTGGTTTGTAGCCCAACTGAGCTGTACAGTGTATGCCATGCAGTAAGACTGGTTTGTAGTTCTACTGGGCTGTACAGTGTATGCCATGCAGTAAAACTGGTTTGTAGTCCTACTGGGCTGTACAGAGTATGCCATGCAGTAAGACTGGTTTGTAGTCCTACTGGGCTGTACAGAGTATGCCATACAGTAAGACTGGTTTGTAGCCCAACTGAGCTGTACAGAGTATGCCATGCAGTAAGACTGGTTTGTAGTCCTACTGGGCTGTACAGTGTATGCCATGCAGTAAGACTGGTTTGTAGCCCAACTGGGCTGTACAGTGTATGACATGCAGTAAGACTAGTTTGTAGTCCTACTGGGCTGTACAGAGTATGCCATGCAGTAAGACTGGTTTGTAGTCCTACTGGGCTGTACAGAGTATGCCATGCAGTAAGACTGGTTTGTAGCCCTACTGGGCTGTACAGTGTATGCCATGCAGTAAGACTGGTTTGTAGTCCTACTGGGCTGTACAGAGTATGCCATGCAGTAAAACTGGTTTGTAGTACTACTGGGCTGTACAGAGTATGCCATGCAGTAAAACGGGTTTGTAGTCCTACTGGGCTGTACAGAGTATGCCATGCAGTAAAACTGGTTTGTAGTCCTACTGGGCTGTACAGAGTATGCCATGCAGTAAGACTGGTTTGTAGTCCTACTGGGCTGTACAGAGTATGCCATGCAGTAATACTAGTTTGTAGCCCTACTGGGCTGTACAGTGTATGCCATACAGTAAGACTGGTTTGTAGCCCAACTGAGCTGTACAGAGTATGCCATACAGTAAGACTGGTTTGTAGCCCAACTGAGCTGTACAGTGTATGCCATGCAGTAAGACTGGTTTGTAGTTCTACTGCGCTGTACAGAGTATGCCATACAGTAAAACGGGTTTGTAGTCCTACTGGGCTGTACAGAGTATGCCATGCAGTAAGACTGGTTTGTAGTCCTACTGGGCTGTACAGAGTATGCCATGCAGTAAGACTGGTTTGTAGTCCTACTGGGCTGTACAGAGTATGCCATGCAGTAATACTAGTTTGTAGCCCTACTGGGCTGTACAGTGTATGCCATGCAGTAAGACTGGTTTGTAGTCCTACTGGGCTGTACAGAGTATGCCATGCAGTAAGACTGGTTTGTAGTCCTACTGGGCTGTACAGAGTATGCCATGCAGTAAGACTGGTTTGTAGTCCTACCGGGCTGTACAGAGTATGCCATGCAGTAAGACTGGTTTGTAGCCCTACTGGGCTGTACAGTGTATGCCATGCAGTAAGACTGGTTTGTAGTCCTACTGGGCTGTACAGAGTATGCCATGCAGTAAGACTGGTTTGTAGTCCTACTGGGCTGTACAGAGTATGCCATGCAGTAAGACTGGTTTGTAGTCCTACTGGGCTGTACAGAGTATGCCATACAGTAAGACTGGTTTGTAGCCCAACTGAGCTGTACAGTGTATGCCATGCAGTAAGACTGGTTTGTAGTTCTACTGGGCTGTACAGTGTATGCCATGCAGTAAAACTGGTTTGTAGTCCTACTGGGCTGTACAGAGTATGCCATGCAGTAAGACTGGTTTGTAGTCCTACTGGGCTGTACAGAGTATGCCATACAGTAAGACTGGTTTGTAGCCCAACTGAGCTGTACAGAGTATGCCATGCAGTAAGACTGGTTTGTAGTCCTACTGGGCTGTACAGTGTATGCCATGCAGTAAGACTGGTTTGTAGCCCAACTGGGCTGTACAGTGTATGACATGCAGTAAGACTAGTTTGTAGTCCTACTGGGCTGTACAGAGTATGCCATGCAGTAAGACTGGTTTGTAGTCCTACTGGGCTGTACAGAGTATGCCATGCAGTAAGACTGGTTTGTAGTCCTACTGGGCTGTACAGAGTATGCCATGCAGTAATACTAGTTTGTAGCCCTACTGGGCTGTACAGTGTATGCCATGCAGTAAGACTGGTTTGTAGTCCTACTGGGCTGTACAGAGTATGCCATGCAGTAAGACTGGTTTGTAGTCCTACTGGGCTGTACAGAGTATGCCATGCAGTAAGACTGGTTTGTAGTCCTACCGGGATGTACAGAGTATGCCATGCAGTAAGACTGGTTTGTAGCCCTACTGGGCTGTACAGTGTATGCCATGCAGTAAGACTGGTTTGTAGTCCTACTGGGCTGTACAGAGTATGCCATGCAGTAAGACTGGTTTGTAGTCCTACTGGGCTGTACAGAGTATGCCATGCAGTAAGACTGGTTTGTAGTCCTACTGGGCTGTACAGAGTATGCCATACAGTAAGACTGGTTTGTAGCCCAACTGAGCTGTACAGTGTATGCCATGCAGTAAGACTGGTTTGTAGTTCTACTGGGCTGTACAGTGTATGCCATGCAGTAAAACTGGTTTGTAGTCCTACTGGGCTGTACAGAGTATGCCATGCAGTAAGACTGGTTTGTAGTCCTACTGGGCTGTACAGAGTATGCCATACAGTAAGACTGGTTTGTAGCCCAACTGAGCTGTACAGAGTATGCCATGCAGTAAGACTGGTTTGTAGTCCTACTGGGCTGTACAGTGTATGCCATGCAGTAAGACTGGTTTGTAGCCCAACTGGGCTGTACAGTGTATGACATGCAGTAAGACTAGTTTGTAGTCCTACTGGGCTGTACAGAGTATGCCATGCAGTAAGACTGGTTTGTAGTCCTACTGGGCTGTACAGAGTATGCCATGCAGTAAGACTGGTTTGTAGCCCTACTGGGCTGTACAGTGTATGCCATGCAGTAAGACTGGTTTGTAGTCCTACTGGGCTGTACAGAGTATGCCATGCAGTAAAACTGGTTTGTAGTACTACTGGGCTGTACAGAGTATGCCATGCAGTAAAACGGGTTTGTAGTCCTACTGGGCTGTACAGAGTATGCCATGCAGTAAAACTGGTTTGTAGTCCTACTGGGCTGTACAGAGTATGCCATGCAGTAAGACTGGTTTGTAGTCCTACTGGGCTGTACAGAGTATGCCATGCAGTAAGACTGGTTTGTAGTCCTACTGGGCTGTACAGAGTATGCCATGCAGTAAGACTGGTTTGTAGCCCTACTGGGCTGTACAGTGTATGCCATGCAGTAAGACTGGTTTGTAGTCCTACTGGGCTGTACAGAGTATGCCATGCAGTAAAACTGGTTTGTAGTACTACTGGGCTGTACAGAGTATGCCATGCAGTAAAACTGGTTTGTAGTCCTACTGGGCTGTACAGAGTATGCCATGCAGTAAAACTGGTTTGTAGTCCTACTGGGCTGTACAGAGTATGCCATGCAGTAAGACTGGTTTGTATTACTACTGGGCTGTACAGAGTATGCCATGCAGTAAGACTGGTTTGTAGTCCTACTGGGCTGTACAGAGTATGCCATGCAGTAAAACTGGTTTGTAGTCCTACTGGGCTGTACAGAGTATGCCATGCAGTAAAACTGGTTTGTAGTACTACTGCGCTGTACAGAGTATGCCATGCAGTAAAACTGGTTTGTAGTCCTACTGGGCTGTACAGAGTATGCCATGCAGTAAAACTGGTTTGTAGTCCTACTGGGCTGTACAGAGTATGCCATGCAGTAAGACTGGTTTGTAGTACTACGGGGCTGTAAAGTGTATGCCATGCAGTAAGACTGGTATGTAGTCCTACTAGGCTGTACAGTGTATGCCAAGCAGTATGACAGGTTTGTAGTACTACTGGGCTGTACAGTGTATACCATGCAGTAAGACTGGTGTGTAGCCCAACTGGGCTGTACAGTGTATGCCATGAGGTAGGACTGGTGTGTCGCACAACTGGGCTGTACAGAGTATGCCATGCAGTAAGACTGGTGTGTAGCCCAACTGGGCTGTACAGTGTATTCCATGCAGTAAGACTGGTTTGTAGCCCTACTGGGCTGTACAGTGTATGCCATGCAGTTAGACTGGTTTGTAGCTCTACTGGGCAGTACAGTGTATACCATGCAGTAAGACTGATTTGTAGCTCTACTGGGCTGTACAGTGTATGCCATGCAGTGAGACTGGTTTTTAGCCCTACTGGGCTGTACAGAGTATGCCATGCAGTAAGACTAGTTTGTAGCCGAACTGGGCTGTACTGAGTATGCCATGCAATAAGACTGTTTTGTAGCCATACTGGGCTGTACAGTGTATACCATGCAGTAAAACTGGTTTGTAGTCCTACTGGGCTGTACAGTGTATGCCATGCAGTACGACTAGTTTGTAGCCCAACTGGGCTGTACAGTGTATGCCATGAGGTAAGACTGGTGTGTAGCCCAACTGGGCTGTACAGAGTATGCCATGCAGTAAGACTGGTGTGTAGCCCTACTGGGCTGTACAGTGTATACCATGCAGTAAGACTGGTTTGTAGCTCTACTGGGCAGTACAGTGTATGCCATGCAGTAAGACTGGTTTGTAGCTCTACTGGGCTGTACAGTGTATGCCATGCAGTAAGACTGGTTTTTAGCCATACTGGGCTGTACAGAGTATGCCATGCAGTAAGACTAGTTTGTAGCCATACTGGGCTGTACAGAGTATGCCATGCAGTAAGACTAGTTTGTAGCCCAACTGACTGTACAGTGTATGCCCTGCAGTAATATTGGTATGTAGCCCAACTGGGCTATACAGTGTATGCCACGCAGTAAGACTGGTTTGTAGCTCTACTGGGCTGTACAGTGTATGCCATGCAGTATGACAGGTTTGTAGCCCAACTGGGCTGTACAGTGTATGCCAAGCAGTAAAACTGATTTGTAGCCCTACTGGGCTGTACAGTGTATGCCATGCAGTAAGACTGGTTTGTAGCTCTACTGGACAGTACAGTGTATGCCATGCAGTAAGACTGGTTTGTAGCCCTACTTGGCTGTACAGTGTATGCCATGCAGTATGACAGGTTTGTAGCCCAACTGGGCTGTACAGTGTATGCCAAGCAGTAAAACTGATTTGTAGCCCTACTGGGCTGTACAGTGTATGCCATGCAGTAAGACTGGTTTGTAGCCCTACTTGGCTGTACAGTGTATGCCATGCAGTATGACAGGTTTGTAGCCCAACTGGGCTGTACAGTGTATGCCAAGCAGTAAAACTGATTTGTAGCCCTACTGGGCTGTACAGTGTATGCCATGCAGTAAGACTGGTTTGTAGCTCTACTGGACAGTACAGTGTATGCCATGCAGTAAGACTGGTTTGACGCCCGACTGGGCTGTACAATGTATGCAATGCAGTAAGACTGGTTTGTAGCTCTACTGGGCAGTACAGTGTATGCCATGCAGTAAGATTGGTATGTAGCCCAACTGGGCTGTACAGCGTATGTCATGCAGTAAGACTGGTTTGTAGTCCTACTGGGCTGTACAGTGTATACCATGCAGTAAGACTAGTTTGTAGCCCTACTGGGCTGTACAGTGTATTCCATGCAGTAAGCCTGGTATGTAGCCCTACTGGGCTGTACAGTGTATGCCATGCAGTAAGACAGGTTTGTAGCCCAACTGGGCTGTACAGTGTATGCCAAGCAGTAAAACTGATTTGTAGCCCTACTGGGCTGTACAGTGTATGCCATGCAGTAAGACTGGTTTCTAGCTCTACTGGACAGTACAGTGTATGCCATGCAGTAAGACTGGTTTGACGCCCGACTGGGCTGTACAATGTATGCAATGCAGTAAGACTGGTTTGTAGCTCTACTGGGCAGTACAGTGTATGCCATGAGGTAAGACTGGTGTGTAGCCCAACTGGGCTGTACAGAGTATGCCATGCAGTAAGACTGGTGTGCAGCCCTACTGGGCTGTACAGTGTATACCATGCAGTAAGACTGGTTTGTAGCTCTACTGGGCAGTACAGTGTATGCCATGCAGTAAGACTGGTTTGTAGCTCTACTGGGCTGTACAGTGTATGCCATGCAGTAAGACTGGTTTTTAGCCATACTGGGCTGTACAGAGTATGCCATGCAGTAAGACTAGTTTGTAGCCATACTGGGCTGTACAGAGTATGCCATGCAGTAAGACTAGTTTGTAGCCCAACTGACTGTACAGTGTATGCCCTGCAGTAATATTGGTATGTAGCCCAACTGGGCTATACAGTGTATGCCACGCAGTAAGACTGGTTTGTAGCTCTACTGGGCTGTACAGTGTATGCCATGCAGTATGACAGGTTTGTAGCCCAACTGGGCTGTACAGTGTATGCCAAGCAGTAAAACTGATTTGTAGCCCTACTGGGCTGTACAGTGTATGCCATGCAGTAAGACTGGTTTGTAGCTCTACTGGACAGTACAGTGTATGCCATGCAGTAAGACTGGTTTGTAGCCCTACTTGGCTGTACAGTGTATGCCATGCAGTATGACAGGTTTGTAGCCCAACTGGGCTGTACAGTGTATGCCAAGCAGTAAAACTGATTTGTAGCCCTACTGGGCTGTACAGTGTATGCCATGCAGTAAGACTGGTTTGTAGCCCTACTTGGCTGTACAGTGTATGCCATGCAGTATGACAGGTTTGTAGCCCAACTGGGCTGTACAGTGTATGCCAAGCAGTAAAACTGATTTGTAGCCCTACTGGGCTGTACAGTGTATGCCATGCAGTAAGACTGGTTTGTAGCTCTACTGGACAGTACAGTGTATGCCATGCAGTAAGACTGGTTTGACGCCCGACTGGGCTGTACAATGTATGCAATGCAGTAAGACTGGTTTGTAGCTCTACTGGGCAGTACAGTGTATGCCATGCAGTAAGATTGGTATGTAGCCCAACTGGGCTGTACAGCGTATGTCATGCAGTAAGACTGGTTTGTAGTCCTACTGGGCTGTACAGTGTATACCATGCAGTAAGACTAGTTTGTAGCCCTACTGGGCTGTACAGTGTATTCCATGCAGTAAGCCTGGTATGTAGCCCTACTGGGCTGTACAGTGTATGCCATGCAGTAAGACAGGTTTGTAGCCCAACTGGGCTGTACAGTGTATGCCAAGCAGTAAAACTGATTTGTAGCCCTACTGGGCTGTACAGTGTATGCCATGCAGTAAGACTGGTTTCTAGCTCTACTGGACAGTACAGTGTATGCCATGCAGTAAGACTGGTTTGACGCCCGACTGGGCTGTACAATGTATGCAATGCAGTAAGACTGGTTTGTAGCTCTACTGGGCAGTACAGTGTATGCCATGCAGTAAGACTAGTTTGTAGCCCAACTGGGCTGTACAGCGTTTGCCATGAAGTAAGACTGGTTTGTAGCCCAACTGGGCTTTCCAGTGTATGTCATGCTGTAAGACTGGTTTGTAGCCCTACTGGGCTGTACAGAGCATGCCATGCAGTAAGACTGGTTTGTAGTCCTACTGGGCTGTACAGAGTATGCCATACAGTAAGACTGGTTTGTAGCCCAACTGAGCTGTACAGTGTATGCCATGCAGTAAGACTGGTTTGTAGTCCTACTGGGCTGTACAGAGTATGCCATACAGTAAGACTGGTTTGTAGCCCAACTGAGCTGTACAGAGTATGCCATACAGTAAGACTGGTTTGTAGCCCAACTGAGCTGTACAGTGTATGCCATGCAGTAAGACTGGTTTGTAGTTCTACTGCGCTGTACAGTGTATGCCATACAGTAAAACGGGTTTGTAGTCCTACTGGGCTGTACAGAGTATGCCATGCAGTAAGACTGGTTTGTAGTCCTACTGGGCTGTACAGAGTATGCCATGCAGTAAGACTGGTTTGTAGTCCTACTGGGCTGTACAGAGTATGCCATGCAGTAATACTAGTTTGTAGCCCTACTGGGCTGTACAGTGTATGCCATGCAGTAAGACTGGTTTGTAGTCCTACTGGGCTGTACAGAGTATGCCATGCAGTAAGACTGGTTTGTAGTCCTACTGGGCTGTACAGAGTATGCCATGCAGTAAGACTGGTTTGTAGTCCTACTGGGCTGTACAGAGTATGCCATGCAGTAAGACTGGTTTGTAGCCCTACTGGGCTGTACAGTGTATGCCATGCAGTAAGACTGGTTTGTAGTCCTACTGGGCTGTACAGAGTATGCCATGCAGTAAGACTGGTTTGTAGTCCTACTGGGCTGTACAGAGTATGCCATGCAGTAAGACTGGTTTGTAGTCCTACTGGGCTGTACAGAGTATGCCATACAGTAAGACTGGTTTGTAGCCCAACTGAGCTGTACAGTGTATGCCATGCAGTAAGACTGGTTTGTAGTTCTACTGGGCTGTACAGTGTATGCCATGCAGTAAAACTGGTTTGTAGTCCTACTGGGCTGTACAGAGTATGCCATGCAGTAAGACTGGTTTGTAGTCCGACTGGGCTGTACAGAGTATGCCATACAGTAAGACTGGTTTGTAGCCCAACTGAGCTGTACAGAGTATGCCATGCAGTAAGACTGGTTTGTAGTCCTACTGGGCTGTACAGTGTATGCCATGCAGTAAGACTGGTTTGTAGCCCAACTGGGCTGTACAGTGTATGCCATGCAGTAAGACTGGTTTGGAGTTCTACTGCGCTGTACAGTGTATGCCATGCAGTAAAACTGGTTTGTAGTCCTACTGGGCTGTACAGAGTATGCCATGCAGTAAGACTGGTTTGTAGTCCTACTGGGCTGTACAGAGTATGCCATGCAGTAAGACTGGTTTGTAGTCCTACTGGGCTGTACAGAGTATGCCATGCAGTAAGACTGGTTTGTAGCCCTACTGGGCTGTACAGTGTATGCCATGCAGTAAGACTGGTTTGTAGTCCTACTGGGCTGTACAGAGTATGCCATGCAGTAAAACTGGTTTGTAGTACTACTGGGCTGTACAGAGTATGCCATGCAGTAAAACTGGTTTGTAGTCCTACTGGGCTGTACAGAGTATGCCATGCTGTAAAACTGGTTTGTAGTCCTACTGGGCTGTACAGAGTATGCCATGCAGTAAGACTGGTTTGTATTACTACTGGGCTGTACAGAGTATGCCATGCAGTAAGACTGGTTTGTAGTCCTACTGGGCTGTACAGAGTATGCCATGCAGTAAAACTGGTTTGTAGTCCTACTGGGCTGTACAGAGTATGCCATGCAGTAAAACTGGTTTGTAGTACTACTGGGCTGTACAGAGTATGCCATGCAGTAAAACTGGTTTGTAGTCCTACTGGGCTGTACAGAGTATGCCATGCAGTAAAACTGGTTTGTAGTCCTACTGGGCTGTACAGAGTATGCCATGCAGTAAGACTGGTTTGTAGTACTACTGGGCTGTAAAGTGTATGCCATGCAGTAAGACTGGTATGTAGTCCTACTAGGCTGTACAGTGTATGCCATGCAGTATGACTGGTTTGTAGTACTACTGGGCTGTACAGTGTATGCCATGCAGTACGACTAGTTTGTAGCCCAACTGGGCTGTACAGTGTATGCCATGAGGTAAGACTGGTGTGTAGCCCAACTGGGCTGTACAGAGTATGCCATGCAGTAAGACTGGTGTGTAGCCCTACTGGGCTGTACAGTGTATACCATGCAGTAAGACTGGTTTGTAGCTCTACTGGGCAGTACAGTGTATGCCATGCAGTAAGACTGGTTTGTAGCTCTACTGGGCTGTACAGTGTATGCCATGCAGTAAGACTGGTTTTTAGCCATACTGGGCTGTACAGAGTATGCCATGCAGTAAGACTAGTTTGTAGCCATACTGGGCTGTACAGAGTATGCCATGCAGTAAGACTAGTTTGTAGCCCAACTGACTGTACAGTGTATGCCCTGCAGTAATATTGGTATGTAGCCCAACTGGGCTATACAGTGTATGCCACGCAGTAAGACTGGTTTGTAGCCCTACTTGGCTGTACAGTGTATGCCATGCAGTATGACAGGTTTGTAGCCCAACTGAGCTGTACAGTGTATGCCAAGCAGTAAAACTGATTTGTAGCCCTACTGGGCTGTACAGTGTATGCCATGCAGTAAGACTGGTTTGTAGCTCTACTGGACAGTACAGTGTATGCCATGCAGTAAGACTGGTTTGACGCCCGACTGGGCTGTACAATGTATGCAATGCAGTAAGACTGGTTTGTAGCTCTACTGGGCAGTACAGTGTATGCCATGCAGTAAGATTGGTATGTAGCCCAACTGGGCTGTACAGCGTATGTCATGCAGTAAGACTGGTTTGTAGTCCTACTGGGCTGTACAGTGTATACCATGCAGTAAGACTAGTTTGTAGCCCTACTGGGCTGTACAGTGTATGCCATGCAGTAAGACAGGTTTGTAGCCCAACTGGGCTGTACAGTGTATACCAAGCAGTAAAACTGATTTGTAGCCCTACTGGGCTGTACAGTGTATGCCATGCAGTAAGACTGGTTTCTAGCTCTACTGGACAGTACAGTGTATGCCATGCAGTAAGACTGGTTTGACGCCCGACTGGGCTGTACAATGTATGCAATGCAGTAAGACTGGTTTGTAGCTCTACTGGGCAGTACAGTGTATGCCATGCAGTAAGACTAGTTTGTAGCCCAACTGGGCTGTACAGCGTTTGCCATGAAGTAAGACTGGTATGTAGCCCTACTGGGCTGTACAGAGTATGCCATGCAGTAAGACTGGTTTGTAGCCCTACTGGGCTGTACAGTGTATGCCATGCAGTGAGACTAGTTTGTAGCCCAACTGTGCTGTACAGCGTTTGCCATGAAGTAAGACTGGTATGTAGCCCTTCTGGGCTGTACAGTGTATGCCATGCAGTACGACCTACTGGGCTTTACAGTGTATGTCATGCTGTGAGACTGGTTTGTAGTCCTAGTGGGCTGTACAGTGTATGTCATGTAGTAAGACTAGTTTGTATCCCAACTGGAATGTACAGTGTATGCCATGAAGTAAGATTGGTATGTAGCCCAACGGGGCTGTACAGCGTATGTCATGCAGTAAGACTGGTTTGTAGTCCTACTGGGCTGTACAGTGTATACCATGCAGTAAGACTAGTTTGTAGCCCTACTGGGCTGTACAGTGTATTCCATGCAGTAAGCCTGGTATGTAGCCCTACTGGGCTGTACAGTGTATGCCATGCAGTAAGACAGGTTTGTAGCCCAACTGGGCTGTACAGTGTATGCCAAGCAGTAAAACTGATTTGTAGCCCTACTGGGCTGTACAGTGTATACCATGCAGTAAGACTAGTTTGTAGCCCTACTGGGCTGTACAGAGTATGCCATGCAGTAAGACTAGTTTGTAGCCCAACTGGGCTGTACATTGTATGCCATGCAGTAAGACTGTTTTGTAGTCCTACTGGGCTGTACAGTGTATGCCATGCAGTAAGACTGGTTTGTAGCCCTACTGGGCTGTACAGTGTATGCCATGCAGTGAGACTAGTTTGTAGCCCAACTGGGCTGTACAGCGTTTGCCATGAAGTAATGACTGGTATGTAGCCCTACTGGGCTGTACAGAGCATGCCATGCAGTAAGACTGGTTTGTAGCCCTACTGGGCTGTACAGTGTATGCCATGCAGTAAAACTGGTTTAGTCCTACTGGGCTGTACAGTGTATGCCATGCAGTAAGACTGGTATGTAGCCCTACTGGGCTGTACAGTGTATGCCATGCAGTAAGACTGGTTTGTAGTCCTACGGGGTTATACAATGTATGCAATGCAGTAAGACTGGTTTGTAAGCCCTACTGGGCTGTACAGAGTATCCCATGCAGTAAGAATGGTTTATAGCCCAACTTGGATGTACCAAATATGTCGAACAGTTAGGTAAGGCCAGTTTGTAGCCCAACTGGGCTGTACAGTGTATACCAAGCAGTAAGACTAGTTTGTAGCCCAACTGGGCTGTACAGTGTATGCCATGAGGTAGGACTGGTGTGTCGCACAACTGGGCTGTACAGAGTATGCCATGCAGTAAGACTGGTGTGTAGCCCAACTGGGCTGTACAGTGTATTCCATGCAGTAAGACTGGTTTGTAGCCCTACTGGGCTGTACAGTGTATGCCATGCAGTTAGACTGGTTTGTAGCTCTACTGGGCAGTACAGTGTATACCATGCAGTAAGACTGATTTGTAGCTCTACTGGGCTGTACAGTGTATGCCATGCAGTGAGACTGGTTTTTAGCCCTACTGGGCTGTACAGAGTATGCCATGCAGTAAGACTAGTTTGTAGCCGAACTGGGCTGTACTGAGTATGCCATGCAATAAGACTGTTTTGTAGCCATACTGGGCTGTACAGTGTATACCATGCAGTAAAACTGGTTTGTAGTCCTACTGGGCTGTACAGTGTATGCCATGCAGTACGACTAGTTTGTAGCCCAACTGGGCTGTACAGTGTATGCCATGAGGTAAGACTGGTATGTAGCCCAACTGGGCTATACAGAGTATGCCATGCAGTAAGACTGGTGTGTAGCCCTACTGGGCTGTACAGTGTATACCATGCAGTAAGACTGGTTTGTAGCTCTACTGGGCAGTACAGTGTATGCCATGCAGTAAGACTGGTTTGTAGCTCTACTGGGCTGTACAGTGTATGCCATGCAGTAAGACTGGTTTTTAGCCATACTGGGCTGTACAGAGTATGCCATGCAGTAAGACTAGTTTGTAGCCATACTTGGCTGTACAGTGTATGCCATGCAGTAAGACTAGTTTGTAGCCCAACTGACTGTACAGTGTATGCCCTGCAGTAATATTGGTATGTAGCCCAACTGGGCTATACAGTGTATGCCACGCAGTAAGACTGGTTTGTAGCCCTACTTGGCTGTACAGTGTATGCCATGCAGTATGACAGGTTTGTAGCCCAACTGGGCTGTACAGTGTATGCCAAGCAGTAAAACTGATTTGTAGCCCTACTGGGCTGTACAGTGTATGCCATGCAGTAAGACTGGTTTGTATCTCTACTGGACAGTACAGTGTATGCCATGCAGTAAGACTGGTTTGACGCCCGACTGGGCTGTACAATGTATGCAATGCAGTAAGACTGGTTTGTAGCTCTACTGGGCAGTACAGTGTATGCCATGCAGTAAGATTGGTATGTAGCCCAACTGGGCTGTACAGCGTATGTCATGCAGTAAGACTGGTTTGTAGTCCTACTGGGCTGTACAGTGTATACCATGCAGTAAGACTAGTTTGTAGCCCTACTGGGCTGTACAGTGTATTCCATGCAGTAAGCCTGGTATGTAGCCCTACTGGGCTGTACAGTGTATGCCATGCAGTAAGACAGGTTTGTAGCCCAACTGGGCTGTACAGTGTATGCCAAGCAGTAAAACTGATTTGTAGCCCTACTGGGCTGTACAGTGTATGCCATGCAGTAAGACTGGTTTCTAGCTCTACTGGACAGTACAGTGTATGCCATGCAGTAAGACTGGTTTGACGCCCGACTGGGCTGTACAATGTATGCAATGCAGTAAGACTGGTTTGTAGCTCTACTGGGCAGTACAGTGTATGCCATGCAGTAAGACTAGTTTGTAGCCCAACTGGGCTGTACAGCGTTTGCCATGAAGTAAGACTGGTATGTAGCCCTACTGGGCTGTACAGAGTATGCCATGCAGTAAGACTGGTTTGTAGCCCTACTGGGCTGTACAGTGTATGCCATGCAGTGAGACTAGTTTGTAGCCCAACTGTGCTGTACAGCGTTTGCCATGAAGTAAGACTGGTATGTAGCCCTTCTGGGCTGTACAGTGTATGCCATGCAGTACGACCTACTGGGCTTTACAGTGTATGTCATGCTGTGAGACTGGTTTGTAGTCCTAGTGGGCTGTACAGTGTATGTCATGTAGTAAGACTAGTTTGTATCCCAACTGGAATGTACAGTGTATGCCATGAAGTAAGATTGGTATGTAGCCCAACGGGGCTGTACAGCGTATGTCATGCAGTAAGACTGGTTTGTAGTCCTACTGGGCTGTACAGTGTATACCATGCAGTAAGACTAGTTTGTAGCCCTACTGGGCTGTACAGAGTATGCCATACAGTAAGACTGGTTTGTAGCCCAACTGAGCTGTACAGTGTATGCCATGCAGTAAGACTGGTTTGTAGTTCTACTGGGCTGTACAGTGTATGCCATGCAGTAAAACTGGTTTGTAGTCCTACTGGGCTGTACAGAGTATGCCATGCAGTAAGACTGGTTTGTAGTCCGACTGGGCTGTACAGAGTATGCCATACAGTAAGACTGGTTTGTAGCCCAACTGAGCTGTACAGAGTATGCCATGCAGTAAGACTGGTTTGTAGTCCTACTGGGCTGTACAGTGTATGCCATGCAGTAAGACTGGTTTGTAGCCCAACTGGGCTGTACAGTGTATGCCATGCAGTAAGACTGGTTTGGAGTTCTACTGCGCTGTACAGTGTATGCCATGCAGTAAAACTGGTTTGTAGTCCTACTGGGCTGTACAGAGTATGCCATGCAGTAAGACTGGTTTGTAGTCCTACTGGGCTGTACAGAGTATGCCATGCAGTAAGACTGGTTTGTAGTCCTACTGGGCTGTACAGAGTATGCCATGCAGTAAGACTGGTTTGTAGCCCTACTGGGCTGTACAGTGTATGCCATGCAGTAAGACTGGTTTGTAGTCCTACTGGGCTGTACAGAGTATGCCATGCAGTAAAACTGGTTTGTAGTACTACTGGGCTGTACAGAGTATGCCATGCAGTAAAACTGGTTTGTAGTCCTACTGGGCTGTACAGAGTATGCCATGCTGTAAAACTGGTTTGTAGTCCTACTGGGCTGTACAGAGTATGCCATGCAGTAAGACTGGTTTGTATTACTACTGGGCTGTACAGAGTATGCCATGCAGTAAGACTGGTTTGTAGTCCTACTGGGCTGTACAGAGTATGCCATGCAGTAAAACTGGTTTGTAGTCCTACTGGGCTGTACAGAGTATGCCATGCAGTAAAACTGGTTTGTAGTACTACTGGGCTGTACAGAGTATGCCATGCAGTAAAACTGGTTTGTAGTCCTACTGGGCTGTACAGAGTATGCCATGCAGTAAAACTGGTTTGTAGTCCTACTGGGCTGTACAGAGTATGCCATGCAGTAAGACTGGTTTGTAGTACTACTGGGCTGTAAAGTGTATGCCATGCAGTAAGACTGGTATGTAGTCCTACTAGGCTGTACAGTGTATGCCATGCAGTATGACTGGTTTGTAGTACTACTGGGCTGTACAGTGTATGCCATGCAGTACGACTAGTTTGTAGCCCAACTGGGCTGTACAGTGTATGCCATGAGGTAAGACTGGTGTGTAGCCCAACTGGGCTGTACAGAGTATGCCATGCAGTAAGACTGGTGTGTAGCCCTACTGGGCTGTACAGTGTATACCATGCAGTAAGACTGGTTTGTAGCTCTACTGGGCAGTACAGTGTATGCCATGCAGTAAGACTGGTTTGTAGCTCTACTGGGCTGTACAGTGTATGCCATGCAGTAAGACTGGTTTTTAGCCATACTGGGCTGTACAGAGTATGCCATGCAGTAAGACTAGTTTGTAGCCATACTGGGCTGTACAGAGTATGCCATGCAGTAAGACTAGTTTGTAGCCCAACTGACTGTACAGTGTATGCCCTGCAGTAATATTGGTATGTAGCCCAACTGGGCTATACAGTGTATGCCACGCAGTAAGACTGGTTTGTAGCCCTACTTGGCTGTACAGTGTATGCCATGCAGTATGACAGGTTTGTAGCCCAACTGAGCTGTACAGTGTATGCCAAGCAGTAAAACTGATTTGTAGCCCTACTGGGCTGTACAGTGTATGCCATGCAGTAAGACTGGTTTCTAGCTCTACTGGACAGTACAGTGTATGCCATGCAGTAAGACTGGTTTGACGCCCGACTGGGCTGTACAATGTATGCAATGCAGTAAGACTGGTTTGTAGCTCTACTGGGCAGTACAGTGTATGCCATGCAGTAAGACTAGTTTGTAGCCCAACTGGGCTGTACAGCGTTTGCCATGAAGTAAGACTGGTATGTAGCCCTACTGGGCTGTACAGAGTATGCCATGCAGTAAGACTGGTTTGTAGCCCTACTGGGCTGTACAGTGTATGCCATGCAGTGAGACTAGTTTGTAGCCCAACTGTGCTGTACAGCGTTTGCCATGAAGTAAGACTGGTATGTAGCCCTTCTGGGCTGTACAGTGTATGCCATGCAGTACGACCTACTGGGCTTTACAGTGTATGTCATGCTGTGAGACTGGTTTGTAGTCCTAGTGGGCTGTACAGTGTATGTCATGTAGTAAGACTAGTTTGTATCCCAACTGGAATGTACAGTGTATGCCATGAAGTAAGATTGGTATGTAGCCCAACGGGGCTGTACAGCGTATGTCATGCAGTAAGACTGGTTTGTAGTCCTACTGGGCTGTACAGTGTATACCATGCAGTAAGACTAGTTTGTAGCCCTACTGGGCTGTACAGTGTATTCCATGCAGTAAGCCTGGTATGTAGCCCTACTGGGCTGTACAGTGTATGCCATGCAGTAAGACAGGTTTGTAGCCCAACTGGGCTGTACAGTGTATGCCAAGCAGTAAAACTGATTTGTAGCCCTACTGGGCTGTACAGTGTATACCATGCAGTAAGACTAGTTTGTAGCCCTACTGGGCTGTACAGAGTATGCCATGCAGTAAGACTAGTTTGTAGCCCAACTGGGCTGTACATTGTATGCCATGCAGTAAGACTGTTTTGTAGTCCTACTGGGCTGTACAGTGTATGCCATGCAGTAAGACTGGTTTGTAGCCCTACTGGGCTGTACAGTGTATGCCATGCAGTGAGACTAGTTTGTAGCCCAACTGGGCTGTACAGCGTTTGCCATGAAGTAATGACTGGTATGTAGCCCTACTGGGCTGTACAGAGCATGCCATGCAGTAAGACTGGTTTGTAGCCCTACTGGGCTGTACAGTGTATGCCATGCAGTAAAACTGGTTTAGTCCTACTGGGCTGTACAGTGTATGCCATGCAGTAAGACTGGTATGTAGCCCTACTGGGCTGTACAGTGTATGCCATGCAGTAAGACTGGTTTGTAGTCCTACGGGGTTATACAATGTATGCAATGCAGTAAGACTGGTTTGTAAGCCCTACTGGGCTGTACAGAGTATCCCATGCAGTAAGAATGGTTTATAGCCCAACTTGGATGTACCAAATATGTCGAACAGTTAGGTAAGGCCAGTTTGTAGCCCAACTGGGCTGTACAGTGTATACCAAGCAGTAAGACTAGTTTGTAGCCCAACTGGGCTGTACAGTGTATGCCATGAGGTAGGACTGGTGTGTCGCACAACTGGGCTGTACAGAGTATGCCATGCAGTAAGACTGGTGTGTAGCCCAACTGGGCTGTACAGTGTATTCCATGCAGTAAGACTGGTTTGTAGCCCTACTGGGCTGTACAGTGTATGCCATGCAGTTAGACTGGTTTGTAGCTCTACTGGGCAGTACAGTGTATACCATGCAGTAAGACTGATTTGTAGCTCTACTGGGCTGTACAGTGTATGCCATGCAGTGAGACTGGTTTTTAGCCCTACTGGGCTGTACAGAGTATGCCATGCAGTAAGACTAGTTTGTAGCCGAACTGGGCTGTACTGAGTATGCCATGCAATAAGACTGTTTTGTAGCCATACTGGGCTGTACAGTGTATACCATGCAGTAAAACTGGTTTGTAGTCCTACTGGGCTGTACAGTGTATGCCATGCAGTACGACTAGTTTGTAGCCCAACTGGGCTGTACAGTGTATGCCATGAGGTAAGACTGGTGTGTAGCCCAACTGGGCTATACAGAGTATGCCATGCAGTAAGACTGGTGTGTAGCCCTACTGGGCTGTACAGTGTATACCATGCAGTAAGACTGGTTTGTAGCTCTACTGGGCAGTACAGTGTATGCCATGCAGTAAGACTGGTTTGTAGCTCTACTGGGCTGTACAGTGTATGCCATGCAGTAAGACTGGTTTTTAGCCATACTGGGCTGTACAGAGTATGCCATGCAGTAAGACTAGTTTGTAGCCATACTTGGCTGTACAGTGTATGCCATGCAGTAAGACTAGTTTGTAGCCCAACTGACTGTACAGTGTATGCCCTGCAGTAATATTGGTATGTAGCCCAACTGGGCTATACAGTGTATGCCACGCAGTAAGACTGGTTTGTAGCCCTACTTGGCTGTACAGTGTATGCCATGCAGTATGACAGGTTTGTAGCCCAACTGGGCTGTACAGTGTATGCCAAGCAGTAAAACTGATTTGTAGCCCTACTGGGCTGTACAGTGTATGCCATGCAGTAAGACTGGTTTGTATCTCTACTGGACAGTACAGTGTATGCCATGCAGTAAGACTGGTTTGACGCCCGACTGGGCTGTACAATGTATGCAATGCAGTAAGACTGGTTTGTAGCTCTACTGGGCAGTACAGTGTATGCCATGCAGTAAGATTGGTATGTAGCCCAACTGGGCTGTACAGCGTATGTCATGCAGTAAGACTGGTTTGTAGTCCTACTGGGCTGTACAGTGTATACCATGCAGTAAGACTAGTTTGTAGCCCTACTGGGCTGTACAGTGTATTCCATGCAGTAAGCCTGGTATGTAGCCCTACTGGGCTGTACAGTGTATGCCATGCAGTAAGACAGGTTTGTAGCCCAACTGGGCTGTACAGTGTATGCCAAGCAGTAAAACTGATTTGTAGCCCTACTGGGCTGTACAGTGTATGCCATGCAGTAAGACTGGTTTCTAGCTCTACTGGACAGTACAGTGTATGCCATGCAGTAAGACTGGTTTGACGCCCGACTGGGCTGTACAATGTATGCAATGCAGTAAGACTGGTTTGTAGCTCTACTGGGCAGTACAGTGTATGCCATGCAGTAAGACTAGTTTGTAGCCCAACTGGGCTGTACAGCGTTTGCCATGAAGTAAGACTGGTATGTAGCCCTACTGGGCTGTACAGAGTATGCCATGCAGTAAGACTGGTTTGTAGCCCTACTGGGCTGTACAGTGTATGCCATGCAGTGAGACTAGTTTGTAGCCCAACTGTGCTGTACAGCGTTTGCCATGAAGTAAGACTGGTATGTAGCCCTTCTGGGCTGTACAGTGTATGCCATGCAGTACGACCTACTGGGCTTTACAGTGTATGTCATGCTGTGAGACTGGTTTGTAGTCCTAGTGGGCTGTACAGTGTATGTCATGTAGTAAGACTAGTTTGTATCCCAACTGGAATGTACAGTGTATGCCATGAAGTAAGATTGGTATGTAGCCCAACGGGGCTGTACAGCGTATGTCATGCAGTAAGACTGGTTTGTAGTCCTACTGGGCTGTACAGTGTATACCATGCAGTAAGACTAGTTTGTAGCCCTACTGGGCTGTACAGTGTATTCCATGCAGTAAGCCTGGTATGTAGCCCTACTGGGCTGTACAGTGTATGCCATGCAGTAAGACAGGTTTGTAGCCCAACTGGGCTGTACAGTGTATGCCAAGCAGTAAAACTGATTTGTAGCCCTACTGGGCTGTACAGTGTATACCATGCAGTAAGACTAGTTTGTAGCCCAACTGGGCTGTACAGAGTATGCCATGCAGTAAGACTAGTTTGTAGCCCAACTGGGCTGTACATTGTATGCCATGCAGTAAGACTGTTTTGTAGTCCTACTGGGCTGTACAGTGTATGCCATGCAGTAAGACTGGTTTGTAGCCCTACTGGGCTGTACAGTGTATGCCATGCAGTGAGACTAGTTTGTAGCCCAACTGGGCTGTACAGCGTTTGCCATGAAGTAATGACTGGTATGTAGCCCTACTGGGCTGTACAGAGCATGCCATGCAGTAAGACTGGTTTGTAGCCCTACTGGGCTGTACAGTGTATGCCATGCAGTAAAACTGGTTTAGTCCTACTGGGCTGTACAGTGTATGCCATGCAGTGAGACTGGTATGTAGCCCTGCTGGGCTGTACAGTGTATGCCATGCAGTAAGACTGTTTTGTAGTCCTACTAGGCTGTACAGTGTATGCCATGCAGTAAGACTGGTATGTAGCCCTACTGGGCTGTACAGTGTATGCCATGCAGTAAGACTGGTTTGTAGTCCTACGGGGTTATACAATGTATGCAATGCAGTAAGACTGGTTTGTAAGCCCTACTGGGCTGTACAGAGTATCCCATGCAGTAAGAATGGTTTATAGCCCAACTTGGATGTACCAAATATGTCGAACAGTTAGGTAAGGCCAGTTTGTAGCCCAACTGGGCTGTACAGTGTATACCAAGCAGTAAGACTAGTTTGTAGCCCAACTGGGCTGTACAGCGTTTGCCATGAAGTAAGACTGGTATGTAGCCCTACTGGGCTGTACAGAGTATGCCATGCAGTAAGACTGGTTTGTAGCCCTACTGAGCTGTACAGTGTATGCCATGCAGTGAAACTAGTTTGTAGCCCAACTGGGCTGTACAGCGTTTGCCATGAAGTAAGACTGGTATGTAGCCCTTCTGGGCTGTACAGTGTATGCCATGCAGTACGACCTACTGGGCTTTACAGTGTATGTCATGCTGTGAGACTGGTTTGTAGTCCTAGTGGGCTGTACAGTGTATGTCATGTAGTAAGATTGGTATGTAGCCCTACTGGGCTGTACAGAGTATGCCATGCACTAAGACTGGTTTGTAGTCCTACTGGGCTGTACAGTGTATACCATGCAGTAAGACTAGTTTGTAGCCCTACTGGGCTGTACAGTGTATTCCATGCAGTAAGCCTGGTATGTAGCCCTACTGGGCTGTACAGTGTATGCCATGCAGTAAGACAGGTTTGTAGCCCAACTGGGCTGTACAGTGTATGCCAAGCAGTAAAACTGATTTGTAGCCATACTGGGCTGTACAGTGTATACCATACAGTAAGACTAGTTTGTAGCCCAACTGGGCTGTACAGAGTATGCCATGCAGTAAGACTAGTTTGTAGCCCAACTGGGCTGTACATTGTATGCCATGCAGTAAGACTGTTTTGTAGTCCTACTGGGCTGTACAGTGTATGCCATGCAGTAAGACTGGTTTGTAGCCCTACTGGGCTGTACAGTGTATGCCATGCAGTGAGACTAGTTTGTAGCCCAACTGGGCTGTACAGCGTTTGCCATGAAGTAATGACTGGTATGTAGCCCTACTTGGCTGTACAGTGTATGCCATGCAGTATGACAGGTTTGTAGCCCAACTGGGCTGTACAGTGTATGCCAAGCAGTAATATTGGTATGTAGCCCAACTGGGCTATACAGTGTATGCCAAGCAGTAAAACTGATTTGTAGCCCTACTGGGCTGTACAGTGTATGCCATGCAGTAAGACTGGTTTGTAGCTCTACTGGACAGTACAGTGTATGCCATGCAGTAAGACTGGTTTGACGCCCGACTGGGCTGTACAATGTATGCAATGCAGTAAGACTGGTTTGTAGCTCTACTGGGCAGTACAGTGTATGCCATGCAGTAAGATTGGTATGTAGCCCAACTGGGCTGTACAGCGTATGTCATGCAGTAAGACTGGTTTGTAGTCCTACTGGGCTGTACAGTGTATACCATGCAGTAAGACTAGTTTGTAGCCCTACTGGGCTGTACAGTGTATTCCATGCAGTAAGCCTGGTATGTAGCCCTACTGGGCTGTACAGTGTATGCCATGCAGTAAGACAGGTTTGTAGCCCAACTGGGCTGTACAGTGTATGCCAAGCAGTAAAACTGATTTGTAGCCCTACTGGGCTGTACAGTGTATGCCATGCAGTAAGACTGGTTTCTAGCTCTACTGGACAGTACAGTGTATGCCATGCAGTAAGACTGGTTTGACGCCCGACTGGGCTGTACAGTGTATGTCATGCTGTGAGACTGGTTTGTAGTCCTAGTGGGCTGTACAGTGTATGTCATGTAGTAAGACTAGTTTGTATCCCAACTGGAATGTACAGTGTATGCCATGAAGTAAGATTGGTATGTAGCCCAACGGGGCTGTACAGCGTATGTCATGCAGTAAGACTGGTTTGTAGTCCTACTGGGCTGTACAGTGTATACCATGCAGTAAGACTAGTTTGTAGCCCTACTGGGCTGTACAGTGTATTCCATGCAGTAAGCCTGGTATGTAGCCCTACTGGGCTGTACAGTGTATGCCATGCAGTAAGACAGGTTTGTAGCCCAACTGGGCTGTACAGTGTATGCCAAGCAGTAAAACTGATTTGTAGCCCTACTGGGCTGTACAGTGTATACCATGCAGTAAGACTAGTTTGTAGCCCAACTGGGCTGTACAGAGTATGCCATGCAGTAAGACTAGTTTGTAGCCCAACTGGGCTGTACATTGTATGCCATGCAGTAAGACTGTTTTGTAGTCCTACTGGGCTGTACAGTGTATGCCATGCAGTAAGACTGGTTTGTAGCCCTACTGGGCTGTACAGTGTATGCCATGCAGTGAGACTAGTTTGTAGCCCAACTGGGCTGTACAGCGTTTGCCATGAAGTAATGACTGGTATGTAGCCCTACTGGGCTGTACAGAGCATGCCATGCAGTAAGACTGGTTTGTAGCCCTACTGGGCTGTACAGTGTATGCCATGCAGTAAAACTGGTTTAGTCCTACTGGGCTGTACAGTGTATGCCATGCAGTGAGACTGGTATGTAGCCCTGCTGGGCTGTACAGTGTATGCCATGCAGTAAGACTGTTTTGTAGTTCTACTAGGCTGTACAGTGTATGCCATGCAGTAAGACTGGTATGTAGCCCTACTGGGCTGTACAGTGTATGCCATGCAGTAAGACTGGTTTGTAGTCCTACGGGGTTATACAATGTATGCAATGCAGTAAGACTGGTTTGTAAGCCCTACTGGGCTGTACAGAGTATCCCATGCAGTAAGAATGGTTTATAGCCCAACTTGGATGTACCAAATATGTCGAACAGTTAGGTAAGGCCAGTTTGTAGCCCAACTGGGCTGTACAGTGTATACCAAGCAGTAAGACTAGTTTGTAGCCCAACTGGGCTGTACAGTGTATGCCATGAGGTAGGACTGGTGTGTCGCACAACTGGGCTGTACAGAGTATGCCATGCAGTAAGACTGGTGTGTAGCCCAACTGGGCTGTACAGTGTATTCCATGCAGTAAGACTGGTTTGTAGCCCTACTGGGCTGTACAGTGTATGCCATGCAGTTAGACTGGTTTGTAGCTCTACTGGGCAGTACAGTGTATACCATGCAGTAAGACTGATTTGTAGCTCTACTGGGCTGTACAGTGTATGCCATGCAGTGAGACTGGTTTTTAGCCCTACTGGGCTGTACAGAGTATGCCATGCAGTAAGACTAGTTTGTAGCCGAACTGGGCTGTACTGAGTATGCCATGCAATAAGACTGTTTTGTAGCCATACTGGGCTGTACAGTGTATACCATGCAGTAAAACTGGTTTGTAGTCCTACTGGGCTGTACAGTGTATGCCATGCAGTAAGACTAGTTTGTAGCCCTACTGGGCTGTACAGTGTATTCCATGCAGTAAGCCTGGTATGTAGCCCTACTGGGCTGTACAGTGTATGCCATGCAGTAAGACAGGTTTGTAGCCCAACTGGGCTGTACAGTGTATGCCAAGCAGTAAAACTGATTTGTAGCCCTACTGGGCTGTACAGTGTATGCCATGCAGTAAGACTGGTTTCTAGCTCTACTGGACAGTACAGTGTATGCCATGCAGTAAGACTGGTTTGACGCCCGACTGGGCTGTACAGTGTATGTCATGCTGTGAGACTGGTTTGTAGTCCTAGTGGGCTGTACAGTGTATGTCATGTAGTAAGACTAGTTTGTATCCCAACTGGAATGTACAGTGTATGCCATGAAGTAAGATTGGTATGTAGCCCAACGGGGCTGTACAGCGTATGTCATGCAGTAAGACTGGTTTGTAGTCCTACTGGGCTGTACAGTGTATACCATGCAGTAAGACTAGTTTGTAGCCCTACTGGGCTGTACAGTGTATTCCATGCAGTAAGCCTGGTATGTAGCCCTACTGGGCTGTACAGTGTATGCCATGCAGTAAGACAGGTTTGTAGCCCAACTGGGCTGTACAGTGTATGCCAAGCAGTAAAACTGATTTGTAGCCCTACTGGGCTGTACAGTGTATACCATGCAGTAAGACTAGTTTGTAGCCCAACTGGGCTGTATAGAGTATGCCATGCAGTAAGACTAGTTTGTAGCCCAACTGGGCTGTACATTGTATGCCATGCAGTAAGACTGTTTTGTAGTCCTACTGGGCTGTACAGTGTATGCCATGCAGTAAGACTGGTTTGTAGCCCTACTGGGCTGTACAGTGTATGCCATGCAGTGAGACTAGTTTGTAGCCCAACTGGGCTGTACAGCGTTTGCCATGAAGTAATGACTGGTATGTAGCCCTACTGGGCTGTACAGAGCATGCCATGCAGTAAGACTGGTTTGTAGCCCTACTGGGCTGTACAGTGTATGCCATGCAGTAAAACTGGTTTAGTCCTACTGGGCTGTACAGTGTATGCCATGCAGTGAGACTGGTATGTAGCCCTGCTGGGCTGTACAGTGTATGCCATGCAGTAAGACTGTTTTGTAGTTCTACTAGGCTGTACAGTCTATGCCATGCAGTAAGACTGGTATGTAGCCCTACTGGGCTGTACAGTGTATGCCATGCAGTAAGACTGGTTTGTAGTCCTACGGGGTTATACAATGTATGCAATGCAGTAAGACTGGTTTGTAAGCCCTACTGGGCTGTACAGAGTATCCCATGCAGTAAGAATGGTTTATAGCCCAACTTGGATGTACCAAATATGTCGAACAGTTAGGTAAGGCCAGTTTGTAGCCCAACTGGGCTGTACAGTGTATACCAAGCAGTAAGACTAGTTTGTAGCCCAACTGGGCTGTACAGTGTATGCCATGAGGTAGGACTGGTGTGTCGCACAACTGGGCTGTACAGAGTATGCCATGCAGTAAGACTGGTGTGTAGCCCAACTGGGCTGTACAGTGTATTCCATGCAGTAAGACTGGTTTGTAGCCCTACTGGGCTGTACAGTGTATGCCATGCAGTTAGACTGGTTTGTAGCTCTACTGGGCAGTACAGTGTATACCATGCAGTAAGACTGATTTGTAGCTCTACTGGGCTGTACAGTGTATGCCATGCAGTGAGACTGGTTTTTAGCCCTACTGGGCTGTACAGAGTATGCCATGCAGTAAGACTAGTTTGTAGCCGAACTGGGCTGTACTGAGTATGCCATGCAATAAGACTGTTTTGTAGCCATACTGGGCTGTACAGTGTATACCATGCAGTAAAACTGGTTTGTAGTCCTACTGGGCTGTACAGTGTATGCCATGCAGTACGACTAGTTTGTAGCCCAACTGGGCTGTACAGTGTATGCCATGAGGTAAGACTGGTGTGTAGCCCAACTGGGCTGTACAGAGTATGCCATGCAGTAAGACTGGTGTGTAGCCCTACTGGGCTGTACAGTGTATACCATGCAGTAAGACTGGTTTGTAGCTCTACTGGGCAGTACAGTGTATGCCATGCAGTAAGACTGGTTTGTAGCTCTACTGGGCTGTACAGTGTATGCCATGCAGTAAGACTGGTTTTTAGCCATACTGGGCTGTACAGAGTATGCCATGCAGTAAGACTAGTTTGTAGCCATACTGGGCTGTACAGAGTATGCCATGCAGTAAGACTAGTTTGTAGCCCAACTGACTGTACAGTGTATGCCCTGCAGTAATATTGGTATGTAGCACAACTGGGCTATACAGTGTATGCCACGCAGTAAGACTGGTTTGTAGCCCTACTTGGCTGTACAGTGTATGCCATGCAGTATGACAGGTTTGTAGCCCAACTGGGCTGTACAGTGTATGCCAAGCAGTAAGACTGGTTTGTATCTCTACTGGACAGTACAGTGTATGCCATGCAGTAAGACTGGTTTGACGCCCGACTGGGCTGTACAATGTATGCAATGCAGTAAGACTGGTTTGTAGCTCTACTGGGCAGTACAGTGTATGCCATGCAGTAAGATTGGTATGTAGCCCAACTGGGCTGTACAGCGTATGTCATGCAGTAAGACTGGTTTGTAGTCCTACTGGGCTGTACAGTGTATACCATGCAGTAAGACTAGTTTGTAGCCCTACTGGGCTGTACAGTGTATTCCATGCAGTAAGCCTGGTATGTAGCCCTACTGGGCTGTACAGTGTATGCCATGCAGTAAGACAGGTTTGTAGCCCAACTGGGCTGTACAGTGTATGCCAAGCAGTAAAACTGATTTGTAGCCCTACTGGGCTGTACAGTGTATGCCATGCAGTAAGACTGGTTTGACGCCCGACTGGGCTGTACAATGTATGCAATGCAGTAAGACTGGTTTGTAGCTCTACTGGGCAGTACAGTGTATGCCATGCAGTAAGACTAGTTTGTAGCCCAACTGGGCTGTACAGCGTTTGCCATGAAGTAAGACTGGTATGTAGCCCTACTGGGCTGTACAGAATATGCCATGCAGTAAGACTGGTTTGTAGCCCTACTGGGCTGTACAGTGTATGCCATGCAGTGAGACTAGTTTGTAGCCCAACTGTGCTGTACAGCGTTTGCCATGAAGTAAGACTGGTATGTAGCCCTTCTGGGCTGTACAGTGTATGCCATGCAGTACGACCTACTGGGCTTTACAGTGTATGTCATGCTGTGAGACTGGTTTGTAGTCCTAGTGGGCTGTACAGTGTATGTCATGTAGTAAGACTAGTTTGTATCCCAACTGGAATGTACAGTGTATGCCATGAAGTAAGATTGGTATGTAGCCCAACGGGGCTGTACAGCGTATGTCATGCAGTAAGACTGGTTTGTAGTCCTACTGGGCTGTACAGTGTATACCATGCAGTAAGACTAGTTTGTAGCCCTACTGGGCTGTACAGTGTATTCCATGCAGTAAGCCTGGTATGTAGCCCTACTGGGCTGTACAGTGTATGCCATGCAGTAAGACAGGTTTGTAGCCCAACTGGGCTGTACAGTGTATGCCAAGCAGTAAAACTGATTTGTAGCCCTACTGGGCTGTACAGTGTATACCATGCAGTAAGACTAGTTTGTAGCCCAACTGGGCTGTACAGAGTATGCCATGCAGTAAGACTAGTTTGTAGCCCAACTGGGCTGTACATTGTATGCCATGCAGTAAGACTGTTTTGTAGTCCTACTGGGCTGTACAGTGTATGCCATGCAGTAAGACTGGTTTGTAGCCCTACTGGGCTGTACAGTGTATGCCATGCAGTGAGACTAGTTTGTAGCCCAACTGGGCTGTACAGCGTTTGCCATGAAGTAATGACTGGTATGTAGCCCTACTGGGCTGTACAGAGCATGCCATGCAGTAAGACTGGTTTGTAGCCCTACTGGGCTGAACAGTGTATGCCATGCAGTAAAACTGGTTTAGTCCTACTGGGCTGTACAGTGTATGCCATGCAGTGAGACTGGTATGTAGCCCTTCTGGGCTGTACAGTGTATGCCATGCAGTAAGACTGTTTTGTAGTCCTACTGGGCTGTACAGTGTATGCCATGCAGTGAGACTGGTATGTAGCCCTGCTGGGCTGTACAGTGTATGCCATGCAGTAAGACTGTTTTGTAGTCCTACTAGGCTGTACAGTGTATGCCATGCAGTAAGACTGGTATGTAGCCCTACTGGGCTGTACAGTGTATGCCATGCAGTAAGACTGGTTTGTAGTCCTACGGGGTTATACAATGTATGCAATGCAGTAAGACTGGTTTGTAAGCCCTACTGGGCTGTACAGAGTATCCCATGCAGTAAGAATGGTTTATAGCCCAACTTGGATGTACCAAATATGTCGAACAGTTAGGTAAGGCCAGTTTGTAGCCCAACTGGGCTGTACAGTGTATACCAAGCAGTAAGACTAGTTTGTAGCCCAACTGGGCTGTACAGCGTTTGCCATGAAGTAAGACTGGTATGTAGCCCTACTGGGTTGTACAGAGTATGCCATGCAGTAAGACTGGTTTGTAGCCCTACTGAGCTGTACAGTGTATGCCATGCAGTGAAACTAGTTTGTAGCCCAACTGGGCTGTACAGCGTTTGCCATGAAGTAAGACTGGTATGTAGCCCTTCTGGGCTGTACAGTGTATGCCATGCAGTACGACCTACTGGGCTTTACAGTGTATGTCATGCTGTGAGACTGGTTTGTAGTCCTAGTGGGCTGTACAGTGTATGTCATGTAGTATGACTAGTTTGTATCCCAACTGGAATGTACAGCGTATGCCATGAAGTAAGATTGGTATGTAGCCCTACTGGGCTGTACAGAGTATGCCATGCAGTAAGACTGGTTTGTAGTCCTACTGGGCTGTACAGTGTATACCATGCAGTAAGACTAGTTTGTAGCCCTACTGGGCTGTACAGTGTATTCCATGCAGTAAGACTGGTATGTAGCCCTACTGGGCTGTACAGTGTATGCCATGCAGTAAGACCGGTTTGTAGCCCAACTGGGCTGTACAGTGTATGCCAAGCAGTAAAACTGATTTGTAGCTCTACTGGGCTGTACAGTGTATGCCATGCAGTAAGACAGGTTTGTAGCCCAACTGGGCTGTACAGTGTATGCCATGCAGTAAAACTGATTTGTAGCCATACTGGGCTGTACAGTGTATACCATACAGTAAGACTAGTTTGTAGCCCAACTGGGCTGTACAGTGTATGCCATACAGTAAGACTGGTATGTAGCCCTACTGGGCTGTACAGTGTATGCCATGCAGTAAGACAGGTTTGTAGCCCAACAGGGCTGTACAGTGTATGCCATGCAGTAAAACTGATTTGTAGCCATACTGGGCTGTACAGTGTATACCATACAGTAAGACTAGTTTGTAGTCCTACTAGGCTGTACAGTGTATGCCATGCAGTGAGACTGGTATGTAGCCCTACTGGGCTGTACAGTGTATGCCATGCAGTAAGACAGGTTTGTAGCCCAACTGGGCTGTACAGTGTATGCCATGCAGTAAAACTGATTTGTAGCCATACTGGGCTGTACAGTGTATACCATACAGTAAGACTAGTTTGTAGCCCAACTGGGCTGTACAGAGTATGCCATCCAGTAAAACTGATTTGTAGCCATACTGGGCTGTACAGTGTATACCATACAGTAAGACTAGTTTGTAGCCCAACTGGGCTGTACAGAGTATGCCATGCAGTAAGACTAGTTTGTAGCCCAACTGGGCTGTACATTGTATGCCATGCAGTAAGACTGTTTTGTAGTCCTACTAGGCTGTACAGTGTATGCCATGCAGTGAGACTGGTATGTAGCCCTACTGGGCTGTACAGTGTATGCCATGCAGTAAGACAGGTTTGTAGCCCAACTGGGCTGTACAGTGTATGCCATGCAGTAAAACTGATTTGTAGCCATACTGGGCTGTACAGTGTATACCATACAGTAAGACTAGTTTGTAGCCCAACTGGGCTGTACAGAGTATGCCATGCAGTAAGACTAGTTTGTAGCCCAACTGGGCTGTACATTGTATGCCATGCAGTAAGACTGTTTTGTAGTCCTACTGGGCTGTACAGTGTATGCCATGCAGTGAGACTAGTTTGTAGCCCAACTGGGCTGTACAGTATATGCCATGCAGTAAGACTGTTTTGTAGTCCTACTGGGCTGTACAGTGTATGCCATGCAGTGAGACTAGTTTGTAGCCCAACTGGGCTGTACAGAGTATGCCATGCAGTAAGACTAGTTTGTAGCCCAACTGGGCTGTACATTGTATGCCATGCAGTAAGACTGTTTTGTAGTCCTACTGGGCTGTACAGTGTATGCCATGCAGTGAGACTAGTTTGTAGCCCAACTGGGCTGTACAGCGTTTGCCATGAAGTAATGACTGGTATGTAGCCCTACTTGGCTGTACAGTGTATGCCATGCAGTATGACAGGTTTGTAGCCCAACTGGGCTGTACAGTGTATGCCAAGCAGTAATATTGGTATGTAGCCCAACTGGGCTGTACAGTGTATGCCAAGCAGTAAAACTGATTTGTAGCCCTACTGGGCTGTACAGTGTATGCCATGCAGTAAGACTGGTTTGTAGCTCTACTGGACAGTACAGTGTATGCCATGCAGTAAGACTGGTTTGACGCCCGACTGGGCTGTACAATGTATGCAATGCAGTAAGACTGGTTTGTAGCTCTACTGGGCAGTACAGTGTATGCCATGCAGTAAGATTGGTATGTAGCCCAACTGGGCTGTACAGCGTATGTCATGCAGTAAGACTGGTTTGTAGTCCTACTGGGCTGTACAGTGTATACCATGCAGTAAGACTAGTTTGTAGCCCTACTGGGCTGTACAGTGTATTCCATGCAGTAAGCCTGGTATGTAGCCCTACTGGGCTGTACAGTGTATGCCATGCAGTAAGACAGGTTTGTAGCCCAACTGGGCTGTACAGTGTATGCCAAGCAGTAAAACTGATTTGTAGCCCTACTGGGCTGTACAGTGTATGCCATGCAGTAAGACTGGTTTCTAGCTCTACTGGACAGTACAGTGTATGCCATGCAGTAAGACTGGTTTGACGCCCGACTGGGCTGTACAATGTATGCAATGCAGTAAGACTGGTTTGTAGCTCTACTGGGCAGTACAGTGTATGCCATGCAGTAAGACTAGTTTGTAGCCCAACTGGGCTGTACAGCGTTTGCCATGAAGTAAGACTGGTATGTAGCCCTACTGGGCTGTACAGAGTATGCCATGCAGTAAGACTGGTTTGTAGCCCTACTGGGCTGTACAGTGTATGCCATGCAGTGAGACTAGTTTGTAGCCCAACTGTGCTGTACAGCGTTTGCCATGAAGTAAGACTGGTATGTAGCCCTTCTGGGCTGTACAGTGTATGCCATGCAGTACGACCTACTGGGCTTTACAGTGTATGTCATGCTGTGAGACTGGTTTGTAGTCCTAGTGGGCTGTACAGTGTATGTCATGTAGTAAGACTAGTTTGTATCCCAACTGGAATGTACAGTGTATGCCATGAAGTAAGATTGGTATGTAGCCCAACGGGGCTGTACAGCGTATGTCATGCAGTAAGACTGGTTTGTAGTCCTACTGGGCTGTACAGTGTATACCATGCAGTAAGACTAGTTTGTAGCCCTACTGGGCTGTACAGTGTATTCCATGCAGTAAGCCTGGTATGTAGCCCTACTGGGCTGTACAGTGTATGCCATGCAGTAAGACAGGTTTGTAGCCCAACTGGGCTGTACAGTGTATGCCAAGCAGTAAAACTGATTTGTAGCCCTACTGGGCTGTACAGTGTATACCATGCAGTAAGACTAGTTTGTAGCCCAACTGGGCTGTACAGAGTATGCCATGCAGTAAGACTAGTTTGTAGCCCAACTGGGCTGTACATTGTATGCCATGCAGTAAGACTGTTTTGTAGTCCTACTGGGCTGTACAGTGTATGCCATGCAGTAAGACTGGTTTGTAGCCCTACTGGGCTGTACAGTGTATGCCATGCAGTGAGACTAGTTTGTAGCCTAACTGGGCTGTACAGCGTTTGCCATGAAGTAATGACTGGTATGTAGCCCTACTGGGCTGTACAGAGCATGCCATGCAGTAAGACTGGTTTGTAGCCCTACTGGGCTGTACAGTGTATGCCATGCAGTAAAACTGGTTTAGTCCTACTGGGCTGTACAGTGTATGCCATGCAGTGAGACTGGTATGTAGCCCTGCTGGGCTGTACAGTGTATGCCATGCAGTAAGACTGGTATGTAGCCCTACTGGGCTGTACAGTGTATGCCATGCAGTAAGACTGGTTTGTAGTCCTACGGGGTTATACAATGTATGCAATGCAGTAAGACTGGTTTGTAAGCCCTACTGGGCTGTACAGAGTATCCCATGCAGTAAGAATGGTTTATAGCCCAACTTGGATGTACCAAATATGTCGAACAGTTAGGTAAGGCCAGTTTGTAGCCCAACTGGGCTGTACAGTGTATACCAAGCAGTAAGACTAGTTTGTAGCCCAACTGGGCTGTACAGCGTTTGCCATGAAGTAAGACTGGTATGTAGCCCTACTGGGCTGTACAGTGTATGCCATGCAGTAAGACTGGTTTGTAGCTCTACTGGGCTGTACAGTGTATACCATGCAGTAAGACTGGTTTGTAGTCCTACTGGGCTGTACAGCGTATGTCATGCAGTAAGACTGGTTTGTAGCTCTACTGGGCTGTACAGTGTATGCCATGCAGTAAGACTGGTTTGACGCCCGACTGGGCTGTACAATGTATGCAATGCAGTAAGACTGGTTTGTAGCTCTACTGGGCAGTACAGTGTATGCCATGCAGTAAGACTGGTATGTAGCCCTACTGGGCTGTACAGTGTATGCCATGCAGTAAGACTGGTTTGTAGTCCTACTGGGCTGTACAGTGTATGCCATGCAGTAAGACTAGTTTGTAGCCCTACTGGGCTGTACAGTGTATGCCATGCAGTGAGACTAGTTTGTAGCTCTACTGGGCAGTACAGTGTATGCCATGCAGTAAGACTGGTATGTAGCCCTACTGGGCTGTACAGTGTATGCCATGCAGTAAGACTGGTTTGTAGCTCTACTGGGCAGTACAGTGTATGCCATGCAGTAAGACTGGTATGTAGCCCTACTGGGCTGTACAGTGTATGCCATGCAGTAAGACTGGTTTGTAGTACTACTGGGCTGTACAGCGAATGTCATGCAGTAAGACTGGTTTGTAGTCCTACTGGGCTGTACAGCGTATGTCATGCAGTAAGACTGGTTTGTAGCTCTACTGGGCTGTACAGTGTATGCCATGCAGTAAGACTGGTTTGTAGTCCTACTGGGCTGTACAGCGTATGTCATGCAGTAAGACTGGTTTGTAGCTCTACTGGGCTGTACAGTGTATACCATGCAGTAAGACTGGTTTGTAGTCCTACTGGGCTGTACAGCGTATGTCATGCAGTAAGACTGGTTTGTAGCTCTACTGGGCTGTACAGTGTATGCCATGCAGTAAGACTAGTTTGTAGCTCTACTGGGCTGTACAGTGTATACCATGCAGTAAGACTGGTTTGTAGTCCTACTGGGCTGTACAGTGTATACCATGCAGTAAGACTAGTTTGTAGCCCTACTGGGCTGTACAGAGTATGCCATGCAGTAAGACTAGTTTGTAGCTCTACTGGGCTGTACAGTGTATTCCATGCAGTAAGCCTGGTATGTAGCCCTACTGGGCTGTACAGTGTATGCCATGCAGTAAGGCAGGTTTGTAGCCCAACTGGGCTGTACAGTGTATGCCAAGCAGTAAAACTGATTTGTAGCCCTACTGGGCTGTACAGTGTATTCCATGCAGTAAGCCTGGTATGTAGCCCTACTGAGCTGTACAGTGTATGCCATGCAGTAAGACAGGTTTGTAGCCCAACTGGGCTGTACAGTGTATGCCAAGCAGTAAGACTGGTTTGTAGCTCTACTGGGCAGTACAGTGTATGCCATGCAGTAAGAATGGTATGTAGCCCAACTGGGCTGTACAGCGTATGTCATGCAGTAAGACTGGTTTGTAGTCCTACTGGGCTGTACAGTGTATACCATGCAGTAAGACTAGTTTGTAGCCCTACTGGGCTGTACAGTGTATTCCATGCAGTAAGCCTGGTATGTAGCCCTACTGGGCTGTACAGTGTATGCCATGCAGTAAGACAGGTTTGTAGCCCAACTGGGCTGTACAGTGTATGCCAAGCAGTAAAACTGATTTGTAGCCCTACTGGGCTGTACAGTGTATGCCATGCAGTAAGACTGGTTTGTAGCTCTACTGGACAGTACAGTATATGCCATGCAGTAAGACTGGTTTGACGCCCGACTGGGCTGTACACTGTATGCAATGCAGTAAGACTGGTTTGTAGCTCTACTGGGCAGTACAGTGTATGCCATGCAGTAAGACTAGTTTGTAGCCCAACTGGGCTGTACAGCGTTTGCCATGAAGTAAGACTGGTATGTAGCCCTACTGGGCTGTACAGAGTATGCCATGTAGTAAGACTGGTTTGTAGCCCTACTGGGCTGTACAGTGTATGCCATGCAGTGAGACTAGTTTGTAGCCCAACTGGGCTGTACAGCGTTTGCCATGAAGTAAGACTGGTATGTAGCCCTTCTGGGCTGTACAGTGTATGCCATGCAGTACGACCTACTGGGCTTTACAGTGTATGTCATGCTGTGAGACTGGTTTGTAGTCCTAGTGGGCTGTACAGTGTATGTCATGTAGTAAGACTAGTTTGTATCCCAACTGGAATGTACAGCGTATGCCATGAAGTAAGATTGGTATGTAGCCCAACTGGGCTGTACAGCGTATGTCATGCAGTAAGACAGGTTTATAGTCCTACTGGGCTGTACAGTGTATGCCATGCAGTAAGACAGGTTTGTAGCCCTACTGGGCTGTACAGTGTATACCATGCAGTAAGACAGGTTTGTAGCCCAACTGGGCTGTACAGTGTATGCCAAGCAGTAAAACTGATTTGTAGCCCAACTGAGCTGTACAGTGTATGCCATAAAGTAAGACTGGTTTGTAGTCCTACTGGGCTGTACAGAGTATGCCATACAGTAAGACTGGTTTGTAGCCCAACTGAGCTGTACAGTGTATGCCATAAAGTAAGACTGGTTTGTAGTCCTACTGGGCTGTACAGAGTATGCCATACAGTAAGACTGGTTTGTAGCCCAACTGAGCTGTACAGTGTATGCCATGCAGTAAGACTGGTTTGTAGTCCTACTGGGCTGTACAGAGTATGCCATACAGTAAGACTAGTTTGTAGCCCAACTGAGCTGTACAGTGTATTCCATGCAGTAAGACTGGTTTGTAGTTCTACTGCGCTGTACAGTGTATGCCATGCAGTAAAACTGGTTTGTAGTCCTACTGGGCTGTACAGAGTATGCCATGCAGTAAGACTGGTTTGTAGTCCTACTGGGCTGTACAGAGTATGCCATGCAGTAAGACTGGTTTGTAGTCCTACTGGGCTGTACAGTGTATGCCATGAGGTAAGACTGGTTTGTAGTCCTACTGGGCTGTACAGAGTATGCCATGCAGTAAGACTGGTTTGTAGCCCAACTGGGCTGTACAGAGTATGCTATGCAGTAAAACTGGTTTTAGTCCTACTGGGCTGTACAGTGTATGCCATGCAGTAAGACTGGTTTGTAGCTCTACTGGGCAGTACAGTGTATGCCATGCAGTAAGACTGGTTTGACGCCCGACTGGGCTGTACAATGTATGCAATGCAGTAAGACTGGTTTGTAGCTCTACTGGGCAGTACAGTGTATGCCATGCAGTAAGACTGGTTTGTAGCCCTACTGGGCTGTACAGTGTATGCCATGCAGTGAGACTAGTTTGTAGCCCAACTGGGCTGTACAGCGTTTGCCATGAAGTAAGACTGGTATGTAGCCCTACTGGGCTGTACAGAGTATGCCATGCAGTAAGACTGGTTTGTAGCCCTACTGGGCTGTGCAGTGTATGCCATGCAGTAAAACTGCTTTAGTCCTACTGGGCTGTACAATGTATGCCATGCAGTGAGACTGGTATGTAGCCCTACTGGGCTGTACAGTGTATGCCAAGCAGTAAAACTGATTTGTAGCCCTACTGGGCTGTACAGTGTATGCCATGCAGTAAGACTGGTTTGTAGCTCTACTGGGCAGTACAGTGTATGCCATGCAGTAAGACTGGTTTGACGCCCGACTGGGCTGTACAATGTATGCAATGCAGTAAGACTGGTTTGTAGCTCTACTGGGCAGTACAGTGTATGCCATGCAGTAAGACTGGTTTGTAGCCCTGCTGGGCTGTACAGTGTATGCCATGCAGTGAGACTAGTTTGTAGCCCAACTGGGCTGTACAGCGTTTGCCATGAAGTAAGACTGGTATGTAGCCCTACTGGGCTGTACAGAGTATGCCATGCAGTAAGACTGGTTTGTAGCCCTACTGGGCTGTACAGTGTATGCTATGCAGTGAGACTAGTTTGTAGCCCAACTGGGCTGTACAGCGTTTGCCATGAAGTAAGACTGGTATATAGCCCTTCTGGGCTGTACAGTGTATGCCATGCAGTACGACCTACTGGGCTCTACAGTGTATGTCATGCTGTGAGACTGGTTTGTAGTCCTAGTGGGCTGTACAGTGTATGTCATGTAGTAAGACTAGTTTGTATCCCAACTGGAATGTACAGCGTATGCCATGAAGTAAGATTGGTATGTAGCCCAACTGGGCTGTACAGCATATGTCATGCAGTAAGACTGGTTTGTAGTCCTACTGGGCTGTACAGTGTATACCATGCAGTAAGACTAGTTTGTAGCCATACTGGGCTGTACAGTGTATTCCATGCAGTAAGCCTGGTATGTAGCCCTACTGGGCTGTACAGTGTATGCCATGCAGTAAGACAGGTTTGTAGCCCAACTGGGCTGTACAGTGTATGCCAAGCAGTAAAACTGATTTGTAGCCCTACTGGGCTGTACAGTGTATGCCATGCAGTAAGACTGGTTTGTAGCTCTACTGGGCAGTACAGTGTATGCCATGCAGTAAGACTGGTTTGACGCCCGACTGGGCTGTACAATGTATGCAATGCAGTAAGACTGGTTTGTAGCTCTACTGGGCAGTACAGTGTATGTCATGCAGTAAGACTGGTTTGTAGCCCTACTGGGCTGTACAGTGTATGCCATGCAGTGAGACTAGTTTGTAGCCCAACTGGGCTGTACAGCGTTTGCCATGAAGTAAGACTGGTATGTAGCCCTACTGGGCTGTACAGAGTATGCCATGCAGTAAGACTGGTTTGTAGCCCTACTGGGCTGTACAGTGTATGCCATGCAGTGAGACTAGTTTGTAGCCCAACTGGGCTGTACAGCGTTTGCCATGAAGTAAGACTGGTATATAGCCCTTCTGGGCTGTACAGTGTATGCCATGCAGTACGACCTACTGGGCTCTACAGTGTATGTCATGCTGTGAGACTGGTTTGTAGTCCTAGTGTGCTGTACAGTGTATGTCATGTAGTAAGACTAGTTTGTATCCCAACAGGAATGTACAGCGTATGCCATGAAGTAAGATTGGTATGTAGCCCAACTGGGCTGTACAGCGTATGTCATGCAGTAAGACTGGTTTGTAGTCCTACTGGGCTGTACAGTGTATACCATGCAGTAAGACTAGTTTGTAGCCCTACTGGGCTGTACAGTGTATTCCATGCAGTAAGCCTGGTATGTAGCCCTACTGGGCTGTACAGTGTATGCCATGCAGTAAGACAGGTTTGTAGCCCAACTGGGCTGTACAGTGTATGCCAAGCAGTAAAACTGATTTGTAGTCCTACTGGGCTGTACAGTGTATTCCATGCAGTAAGGCTGGTATGTAGCCCTACTGGGCTGTACAGTGTATGCCATGCAGTAAGACAGGTTTGTAGCCCAACTGGGCTGTACAGTGTATGCCAAGCAGTAAGACTGGTTTGTAGCTCTACTGGGCAGTACAGTGTATGCCATGCAGTAAGATTGGTATGTAGCCCAACTGGGCTGTACAGCGTATGTCATGCAGTAAGACTGGTTTGTAGTCCTACTGGGCTGTACAGTGTATACCATGCAGTAAGACTAGTTTGTAGCCCTACTGGGCTGTACAGTGTATTCCATGCAGTAAGCCTGGTATGTAGCCCTACTGGGCTGTACAGTGTATGCCATGCAGTAAGACAGGTTTGTAGCCCAACTGGGCTGTACAGTGTATGCCAAGCAGTAAAACTGATTTGTAGCCCTACTGGGCTGTACAGTGTATGCCATGCAGTAAGACTGGTTTGTAGCTCTACTGGACAGTACAGTATATGCCATGCACTAAGACTGGTTTGACGCCCGACTGGGCTGTACAATGTATGCAATGCAGTAAGACTGGTTTGTAGCTCTACTGGGCAGTACAGTGTATGCCATGCAGTAAGACTAGTTTGTAGCCCAACTGGGCTGTACAGCGTTTGCCATGAAGTAAGACTGGTATGTAGCCCTACTGGGCTGTACAGAGTATGCCATGCAGTAAGACTGGTTTGTAGCCCTACTGGGCTGTACAGTGTATGCCATGCAGTGAGACTAGTTTGTAGCCCAACTGGGCTGTACAGCGTTTGCCATGAAGTAAGACTGGTATGTACCCCTTCTGGGCTGTACAGTGTATGCCATGCAGTACGACCTACTGGGCTTTACAGTGTATGTCATGCTGTGAGACTGGTTTGTAGTCCTAGTGGGCTGTACAGTGTATGTCATGTAGTAAGACTAGTTTGTATCCCAACTGGAATGTACAGCGTATGCCATGAAGTAAGATTGGTATGTAGCCCAACTGGGCTGTACAGCGTATGTCATGCAGTAAGACTGGTTTGTAGTCCTACTGGGCTGTACAGTGTATACCATGCAGTAAGACTAGTTTGTAGCCCTACTGGGCTGTACAGTGTATTCCATGCAGTAAGCCTGGTATGTAGCCCTACTGGGCTGTACAGTGTATGTCATGCAGTAAGACAGGTTTGTAGCCCAACTGGGCTGTACAGTGTATGCCAAGCAGTAAAACTGATTTGTAGCCCTACTGGGCTGTACAGTGTATACCATGCAGTAAGACTAGTTTGTAGCCCAACTGGGCTGTACAGAGGATGCCATGCAGTAAGACTAGTTTGTAGCCCAACTGGGCTGTACAGTGTATGCCAAGCAGTAAGACTGGTATGTAGCCCTACTGGGCTGTACAGAGTATGCCATGCAGTAAGACTGGTTTGTAGCCCTACTGGGCTGTACAGTGTATGCCATGCAGTGAGACTAGTTTGTAGCCCGACTGGGCTGTACAGCGTTTGCCATGAAGTAAGACTGGTATGTAGCCCTTCTGGGCTGTACAGTGTATGCTATGCAGTACGACCTACTGGGCTTTACAGTGTATGTCATGCTGTGAGACTGGTTTGTAGTCCTAGTGGGCTGTACAGTGTATGTCATGTAGTAAGACTAGTTTGTATCCCAACTGGAATGTACAGCGTATGCCATGAAGTAAGATTGGTATGTAGCCCAACTGGGCTGTACAGCGTATGTCATGCAGTAAGACTGGTTTGTAGTCCTACTGGGCTGTACAGTGTATACCATGCAGTAAGACTAGTTTGTAGCCCTACTGGGCTGTACAGTGTATTCCATGCAGTAAGCCTGGTATGTAGCCCTACTGGGCTGTACAGTGTATGCCATGCAGTAAGACAGGTTTGTAGCCCAACTGGGCTGTACAGTGTATGCCAAGCAGTAAAACTGATTTGTAGCCCTACTGGGCTGTACAGTGTATACCATGCAGTAAGACAGGTTTGTAGCCCAACTGGGCTGTACAGTGTATGCCAAGCAGTAAAACTGATTTGTAGCCCAACTGAGCTGTACAGTGTATGCCATAAAGTAAGACTGGTTTGTAGTCCTACTGGGCTGTACAGAGTATGCCATACAGTAAGACTGGTTTGTAGCCCAACTGAGCTGTACAGTTTATGCCATGCAGTAAGACTGGTTTGTAGTCCTACTGGGCTGTACAGAGTATGCCATACAGTAAGACTGCTTTGTAGCCCAACTGAGCTGTACAGTGTATGCCATGCAGTAAGACTGGTTTGTAGTTCTACTGCGCTGTACAGTGTATGCCATTCAGTAAAACTGGTTTGTAGTCCTACTGGGCTGTACAGAGTATGCCATGCAGTAAGACTGGTTTGTAGTCCTACTGGGCTGTACAGAGTATGCCATGCAGTAAGACTGGTTTGTAGTCCTACTGGGCTGTACAGAGTATGCCATGCAGTAAGACTGGTGTGTAGCCCAACTGGGCTGTACAGTGTATTCCATGCAGTAAGACTGGTTTGTAGCCCTACTGGGCTGTACAGTGTATGCCATGCAGTTAGACTGGTTTGTAGCTCTACTGGGCTGTACAGTGTATGCCATGCAGTGAGACTGGTTTTTAGCCCTACTGGGCTGTACAGAGTATGCCATGCAGTAAGACTAGTTTGTAGCCGAACTGGGCTGTACAGTGTATGCCATGCAGTAAAACTGGTTTGTAGTCCTACTGGGCTGTACAGTGTATGCCATGCTGTACGACCTACTGGGCTGTACAGTGTATGTCATGCTGTAAGACTGGTTTGTAGTCCTAGTGGGCTGTACAGTGTATGTCATGTAGTAAGACTAGTTTGTATCCCAACTGGAATGTACAGCGTATGCCATGAAGTAAGACTGGAATGTAGCCCAACTGGGCTGTACAGCGTATGCCATGCAGTAAGACTGGTTTGTAGTCCTACTGGGCTGTACAGTGTATACCATGCAGTAAGACTAGTTTGTAGCCCTACTGGGCTGTACAGTGTATTCCATGCAGTAAACCTGGTATGTAGCCCTACTGGGCTGTACAGTGTATGCCATGCAGTAAAACTGATTTGTAGCCCTACTGGGCTGTACAGTGTATGCCAAGCAGTAAGACTGGTTTGTAGCTCTACTGGGCAGTACAGTGTATGCCATGCAGTAAGACTGGTTTGACGCCCGACTGGGCTGTACAATGTATGCAATGCAGTAAGACTGGTTTGTAAGCCCTACTGGGCAGTACAGAATATGCCATGCAGTAAGAATGGTTTATAGCCCAACTTGGATGTACCAAATATGTCGAACAGTTAGGTAAGGCCAGTTTGTAGCCCAACTGGGCTGTACAGTGTATACCATGCAGTACGACTAGTTTGTAGCCCAACTGGGCTGTACAGTGTATGCCATGCAGTAAGCCTGGTATGTAGCTCTACTGGGCTGTACAGTGTATGCCATGCAGTAAGACAGGTTTGTAGCCCAACTGGGCTGTACAGTGTATGCCAAGCAGTAAAACTGATTTGTAGCCCTACTGGGCTGTACAGTGTATGCCATGCAGTAAGACTGTTTTGTAGCTCTACTGGACAGTACAGTGTATGCCATGCAGTAAGACTGGTTTGACGCCCGACTGGGCTGTACAATGTATGCAATGCAGTAAGACTGGTTTGCAGCTCTACTGGGCAGTACAGTGTATGCCATGCAGTAAGATTGGTATGTAGCCCAACTGGGCTGTACAGCGTATGTCATGCAGTAAGACTGGTTTGTAGTCCTACTGGGCTGTACAGTGTATACCATGCAGTAAGACTAGTTTGTAGCCCTACTGGGCTGTACAGTGTATTCCATGCAGTAAGCCTGGTATGTAGCCCTACTGGGCTGTACAGTGTATGCCATGCAGTAAGACAGGTTTGTAGCCCAACTAGGCTGTACAGTGTATGCCAAGCAATAAAACTGATTTGTAGCCCTACTGGGCTGTACAGTGTATGCCATGCAGTAAGACTGGTTTGACGCCCGACTGGGCTGTACAATGTATGCAATGCAGTAAGACTGGTTTGTAGCTCTACTGGGCAGTACAGTGTATGCCATGCAGTAAGACTAGTTTGTAGCCCAACTGGGCAGTACAGCGTTTGCCATGAAGTAAGACTGGTATGTAGCCCTACTGGGCTGTACAGAGTATGCCATGCAGTAAGACTGGTTTGTAGCCCTACTGGGCTGTACAGTGTATGCCATGCAGTGAGACTAGTTTGTAGCCCAACTGGGCTGTACAGCGTTTGCCATGAAGTAAGACTGGTATGTAGCCCTTCTGGGCTGTACAGTGTATGCCATGTAGTACGACCTACTGGGCTTTACAGTGTATGTCATGCTGTGAGACTGGTTTGTAGTCCTAGTGGGCTGTACAGTGTATGTCATGTAGTAAGACTAGTTTGTATCCCAACTGGAATGTACAGCGTATGCCATGAAGTAAGATTGGTATGTAGCCCAACTGGGCTGTACAGCGTATGTCATGCAGTAAGACTGGTTTGTAGTCCTACTGGGCTGTACAGTGTATACCATGCAGTAAGACTAGTTTGTAGCCCTACTGGGCTGTACAGTGTATTCCATGCAGTAAGCCTGGTATGTAGCCCTACTGGGCTGTACAGTGTATGCCATGCAGTAAGACAGGTTTGTAGCCCAACTGGGCTGTACAGTGTATGCCAAGCAGTAAAACTGATTTGTAGCCCTACTGGGCTGTACAGTGTATACCATGCAGTAAGACTAGTTTGTAGCCCAACTGGGCTGTACAGAGTATGCCATGCAGTAAGACTAGTTTGTAGCCCTACTGGGCTGTACATTGTATGCCATGCAGTAAGACTGTTTTGTAGTCCTACTGGGCTGTACAGTGTATGCCATGCAGTAAGACTGGTTTGTAGCCCTACTGGGCTGTACAGTGTATGCCATGCAGTGAGACTAGTTTGTAGCCCAACTGGGCTGTACAGCGTTTGCCATGAAGTAATGACTGGTATATAGCCCTACTGGGCTGTACAGAGCATGCCATGCAGTAAGACTGGTTTGCAGCCCTACTGGGCTGTACAGTGTATGCCATGCAGTAAAACTGGTTTAGTCCTACTGGGCTGTACAGTGTATGCCATGCTGTGAGACTGGTATGTAGCCCTGCTAGGCTGTACAGTGTATGCCATGCAGTAAGACTGTTTTGTAGTCCTACTAGGCTGTACAGTGTATGCCATGCAGTAAGACTGGTATGTAGCCCTACTGGGCTGTACAGTGTATGCCATGCAGTAAGACTGGTTTGACGCCCGACTGGGCTGTACAATGTATGCAATGCAGTAAGACTGGTTTGTAGCTCTACTGGGCAGTACAGTGTATGCCATGCAGTAAGATTGGTATGTAGCCCAACTGGGCTGTACAGCGTATGTCATGCAGTAAGACTGGTTTGTAGTCCTACTGGGCTGTACAGTGTATACCATGCAGTAAGACTAGTTTGTAGCCCTACTGGGCTGTACAGTGTATTCCATGCAGTAAGCCTGGTATGTAGCCCTACTGGGCTGTACAGTGTATGCCATGCAGTAAGACAGGTTTGTAGCCCAACTGGGCTGTACAGTGTATGCCAAGCAATAAAACTGATTTGTAGCCCTACTGGGCTGTACAGTGTATGCCATGCAGTAAGACTGGTTTGACGCCCGACTGGGCTGTACAATGTATGCAATGCAGTAAGACTGGTTTGTAGCTCTACTGGGCAGTACAGTGTATGCCATGCAGTAAGACTAATTTGTAGCCCAACTGGGCTGTACAGCGTTTGCCATGAAGTAAGACTGGTATGTAGCCCTACTGGGCTGTACAGAGTATGCCATGCAGTAAGACTGGTTTGTAGCCCTACTGGGCTGTACAGTGTATGCCATGCAGTGAGACTAGTTTGTAGCCCAACTGGGCTGTACAGCGTTTGCCATGAAGTAAGACTGGTATGTAGCCCTTCTGGGCTGTACAGTGTATGCCATGCAGTACGACCTACTGGGCTTTACAGTGTATGTCATGCTGTGAGACTGGTTTGTAGTCCTAGTGGGCTGTACAGTGTATGTCATGTAGTAAGACTAGTTTGTATCCCAACTGGAATGTACAGCGTATGCCATGAAGTAAGATTGGTATGTAGCCCAACTGGGCTGTACAGCGTATGTCATGCAGTAAGACTGGTTTGTAGTCCTACTGGGCTGTACAGTGTATACCATGCAGTAAGACTAGTTTGTAGCCCTACTGGGCTGTACAGTGTTTTCCATGCAGTAAGCCTGGTATGTAGCCCTACTGGGCTGTACAGTGTATGCCATGCAGTAAGACAGGTTTGTAGCCCAACTGGGCTGTACAGTGTATGCCAAGCAGTAAAACTGATTTGTAGCCCTACTGGGCTGTACAGTGTATACCATGCAGTAAGACTAGTTTGTAGCCCAACTGGGCTGTACAGAGTATGTCATGCAGTAAGACTTGTTTGTAGCCCAACTGGGCTGTACATTGTATGCCATGCAGTAAGACTGTTTTGTAGTCCTACTGGGCTGTACAGTGTATGCCATGCAGTAAGACTGGTTTGTAGCCCTACTGGGCTGTACAGTGTATGCCATGCAGTGAGACTAGTTTGTAGCCCAACTGGGCTGTACAGCGTTTGCCATGAAGTAATGACTGGTATATAGCCCTACTGGGCTGTACAGAGCATGCCATGCAGTAAGACTGGTTTGTAGCCCTACTGGGCTGTACAGTGTATGCCATGCAGTAAAACTGGTTTAGTCCTACTGGGCTGTACAGTGTATGCCATGCAGTGAGACTGGTATGTAGCCCTGCTAGGCTGTACAGTGTATGCCATGCAGTAAGACTGTTTTGTAGTCCTACTAGGCTGTACAGTGTATGCCATGCAGTAAGAATGGTTTATAGCCCAACTTGGATGTACCAAATATGTCGAACAGTTAGGTAAGGCCAGTTTGTAGCCCAACTGGGCTGTACAGTGTATACCAAGCAGTAAGACTAGTTTGTAGCCCAACTGGGCTGTACAGAGTATGCCATGCAGTAAGACTAGTTTGTAGCCCAACTGGGCTGTACATTGTATGCCATGCAGTAAGACTGGTTTGTAGCCCTACGGGGCTATACAATGTATGCAATGCAGTAAGACTGGTTTGACGCCCTACTGGGCTGTACTATGTATGCAATGCAGTAAGACTGGTTTGTAAGCACTACTGGGCAGTACAGAATATCAGATGCTGTAAGAATGGTTTATAGCCCAACTTGGATGTACCAAATATGTCGAACAGTTAGGTAAGGCCATTTTGTAGCCCAACTGGGCTGTACAGTGTATACCATGCAGTACGACTAGTTTGTAGCCCAACTGGGCTGTACAGTGTATGCCATGCAGTAAGACTGGTGTGTAGCCCAACTGGGCTGTACAGTGTATGCCATGAGGTAGGACTGGTGTGTCGCACAACTGGGCTGTACAGAGTATGCCATGCAGTAAGACTGGTGTGTAGCCCAACTGGGCTGTACAGTGTATTCCATGCAGTAAGACTGGTTTGTAGCCCTACTGGGCTGTACAGTGTATGCCATGCAGTTAGACTGGTTTGTAGCTCTACTGGGCAGTACAGTGTATACCATGCAGTAAGACTGATTTGTAGCTCTACTGGGCTGTACAGTGTATGCCATGCAGTGAGACTGGTTTTTAGCCCTACTGGGCTGTACAGATTATGCCATGCAGTAAGACTAGTTTGTAGCCGAACTGGGCTGTACTGAGTATGCCATGCAATAAGACTGTTTTGTAGCCATACTGGGCTGTACAGTGTATGCCATGCAGTAAAACTGGTTTGTAGTCCTACTGGGCTGTACAGTGTATGCCATGCAGTACGACTAGTTTGTAGCCCAACTGGGCTGTACAGTGTATGCCATGAGGTAAGACTGGTGTGTAGCCCAACTGGGCTGTACAGAGTATGCCATGCAGTAAGACTGGTGTGTAGCCCTACTGGGCTGTACAGTGTATACCATGCAGTAAGACTGGTTTGTAGCTCTACTGGGCAGTACAGTGTATGCCATGCAGTAAGACTGGTTTGTAGCTCTACTGGGCTGTACAGTGTATGCCATGCAGTAAGACTGGTTTTTAGACATACTGGGCTGTACAGAGTATGCCATGCAGTAAGACTAGTTTGTAGTCATACTGGGCTGTACAGAGTATGCCATGCAGTAAGACTAGTTTGTAGCCCAACTGACTGTACAGTGTATGCCCTGCAGTAAGACTGGTATGTAGCCCAACTGGGCTATACAGTGTATGCCACGCAGTAAGACTGGTTTGTAGCCCTACTTGGCTGTACAGTGTATGCCATGCAGTATGACTGGTTTGTAGACCAACTGGGCTGTACAGTGTATGCCATGAAGTAAGACTGGTATGTATCCCAACTGGGCTGTAAAGTGTATGCCATGCAGTAAGATTGGTTTGTAGTCCTACTGGCCTGTAAAGTGTATTCCATGCAGTAAGCCTGGTATGTAGCCCTACTGGGCTGTACAGTGTATGCCATGCAGTAAGACTGGTTTGTAGCCCTACTGGGCTGTACAGTGTATGCCATGCAGTGAGACTAGTTTGTAGCCCAACTGGGCTGTACAGCGTTTGCCATGAAGTAAGACTGGTATGTAGCCCTACTGGGCTGTACAGAGTATGCCATGCAGTAAGACTGGTTTGTAGCCCTACTGGGCTGTACAGTGTATACCATGCAGTACGACTAGTTTGTAGCCCAACTGGGCTGTACAGTGTATGCCATGCAGTAAGACTGGTGTGTAGCCCAACTGGGCTGTACAGTGTATGCCATGAGGTAGGACTGGTGTGTCGCACAACTGGGCTGTACAGAGTATGCCATGCAGTAAGACTGGTGTGTAGCCCAACTGGGCTGTACAGTGTATTCCATGCAGTAAGACTGGTTTGTAGCCCTACTGGGCTGTACAGTGTATGCCATGCAGTTAGACTGGTTTGTAGCTCTACTGGGCAGTACAGTGTATACCATGCAGTAAGACTGATTTGTAGCTCTACTGGGCTGTACAGTGTATGCCATGCAGTGAGACTGGTTTTTAGCCCTACTGGGCTGTACAGATTATGCCATGCAGTAAGACTAGTTTGTAGCCGAACTGGGCTGTACTGAGTATGCCATGCAATAAGACTGTTTTGTAGCCATACTGGGCTGTACAGTGTATGCCATGCAGTAAAACTGGTTTGTAGTCCTACTGGGCTGTACAGTGTATGCCATGCAGTACGACTAGTTTGTAGCCCAACTGGGCTGTACAGTGTATGCCATGAGGTAAGACTGGTGTGTAGCCCAACTGGGCTGTACAGAGTATGCCATGCAGTAAGACTGGTGTGTAGCCCTACTGGGCTGTACAGTGTATACCATGCAGTAAGACTGGTTTGTAGCTCTACTGGGCAGTACAGTGTATGCCATGCAGTAAGACTGGTTTGTAGCTCTACTGGGCTGTACAGTGTATGCCATGCAGTAAGACTGGTTTTTAGACATACTGGGCTGTACAGAGTATGCCATGCAGTAAGACTAGTTTGTAGTCATACTGGGCTGTACAGAGTATGCCATGCAGTAAGACTAGTTTGTAGCCCAACTGACTGTACAGTGTATGCCCTGCAGTAAGACTGGTATGTAGCCCAACTGGGCTATACAGTGTATGCCACGCAGTAAGACTGGTTTGTAGCCCTACTTGGCTGTACAGTGTATGCCATGCAGTATGACTGGTTTGTAGACCAACTGGGCTGTACAGTGTATGCCATGAAGTAAGACTGGTATGTATCCCAACTGGGCTGTAAAGTGTATGCCATGCAGTAAGATTGGTTTGTAGTCCTACTGGCCTGTAAAGTGTATTCCATGCAGTAAGCCTGGTATGTAGCCCTACTGGGCTGTACAGTGTATGCCATGCAGTAAGACTGGTTTGTAGCCCTACTGGGCTGTACAGTGTATGCCATGCAGTGAGACTAGTTTGTAGCCCAACTGGGCTGTACAGCGTTTGCCATGAAGTAAGACTGGTATGTAGCCCTACTGGGCTGTACAGAGTATGCCATGCAGTAAGACTGGTTTGTAGCCCTACTGGGCTGTACAGTGTATGCCATGCAGTGAGACTAGTTTGTAGCCCAACTGGGCTGTACAGCGTTTGCCATGAAGTAAGACTGGTATATAGCCCTTCTGGGCTGTACAGTGTATGCCATGCAGTACGACCTACTGGGCTCTACAGTGTATGTCATGCTGTGAGACTGGTTTGTAGTCCTAGTGGGCTGTACAGTGTATGTCATGTAGTAAGACTAGTTTGTATCCCAACTGGAATGTACAGCGTATGCCATGAAGTAAGATTGGTATGTAGCCCAACTGGGCTGTACAGCGTATGTCATGCAGTAAGACTGGTTTGTAGTCCTACTGGGCTGTACAGTGTATGCCATGCAGTGAGACTGGTATGTAGCCCTGCTAGGCTGTACAGTGTATGCCATGCAGTAAGACTGTTTTGTAGTCCTACTAGGCTGTACAGTGTATGCCATGCAGTAAGACTGGTATGTAGCCCTACTGGGCTGTACAGTGTATGCCATGCAGTAAGACTGGTTTGACGCCCGACTGGGCTGTACAATGTATGCAATGCAGTAAGACTGGTTTGTAGCTCTACTGGGCAGTACAGTGTATGCCATGCAGTAAGATTGGTATGTAGCCCAACTGGGCTGTACAGCGTATGTCATGCAGTAAGACTGGTTTGTAGTCCTACTGGGCTGTACAGTGTATACCATGCAGTAAGATTAGTTTGTAGCCATACTGGGCTGTACAGTGTATTCCATGCAGTAAGCCTGGTATGTAGTCCTACTGGGCTGTACAGTGTATGCCATGCAGTAAGACAGGTTTGTAGCCCAACTGGGCTGTACAGTGTATGCCAAGCAGTAAAACTGATTTGTAGCCCTACTGGGCTGTACAGTGTATGCCATGCAGTAAGACTGGTTTGTAGCTCTACTGGGCAGTACAGTGTATGCCATGCAGTAAGACTGGTTTGACGCCCGACTGGGCTGTACAGCGTTTGCCATGAAGTAACACTGGTATGTAGCCCTACTGGGCTGTACAGAGTATGCCATGCAGTAAGACTGGTTTGTAGCCCTACTGGGCTGTACAGTGTATGCCATGCAGTGAGACTAGTTTGTAGCCCAACTGGGCTGTACAGCGTTTGCCATGAAGTAAGACTGGTATATAGCCCTTCTGGGCTGTACAGTGTATGCCATGCAGTACGACCTACTGGGCTCTACAGTGTATGTCATGCTGTGAGACTGGTTTGTAGTCCTAGTGGGCTGTACAGTGTATGTCATGTAGTAAGACTAGTTTGTATCCCAACTGGAATGTACAGCGTATGCCATGAAGTAAGATTGGTATGTAGCCCAACTGGGCTGTACAGTGTATGCCATGCAGTGAGACTAGTTTGTAGCCCAACTGGGCTGTACAGCGTTTGCCATGAAGTAAGACTGGTATGTAGCCCTACTGGGCTGTACAGAGTATGCCATGCAGTAAGACTGGTTTGTAGCCCTACTGGGCTGTACAGTGTATGCCATGCAGTGAGACTAGTTTGTAGCCCAACTGGGCTGTACAGCGTTTGCCATGAAGTAAGACTGGTATATAACCCTTCTGGGCTGTACAGTGTATGCCATGCAGTACGACCTACTGGGCTCTACAGTGTATGTCATGCTGTGAGACTTGTTTGTAGTCCTAGTGGGCTGTACAGTGTATGTCATGTAGTAAGACTAGTTTGTATCCCAACTGGAATGTACAGCGTATGCCATGAAGTAAGATTGGTATGTAGCCCAACTGGGCTGTACAGCGTATGTCATGCAGTAAGACTGGTTTGTAGTCCTACTGGGCTGTACAGTGTATACCATGCAGTAAGACTAGTTTGTAGCCATAGTGGGCTGTACAGTGTATTCCATGCAGTAAGCCTGATATGTAGCCCTACTGGGCTGTACAGTGTATGCCATGCAGTAAGACAGGTTTGTAGCCCAACTGGGCTGTACAGTGTATGCCAAGCAGTAAAACTGATTTGTAGCCCTACTGGGCTGTACAGTGTATGCCATGCAGTAAGACTGGTTTGTAGCTCTACTGGGCAGTACAGTGTATGCCATGCAGTAAGACTGGTTTGACGCCCGACTGGGCTGTACAATGTATGCAATGCAGTAAGACTGGTTTGTAGCTCTACTGGGCAGTACAGTGTATGTCATGCAGTAAGACTGGTTTGTAGCCCTACTGGGCTGTACAGTGTATGCCATGCAGTAAGATTGGTTTGTAGTCCTACTGGCCTGTACAGTGTATTCCATGCAGTAAGCCTGGTATGTAGCCCTACTGGGCTGTACAGTGTATGCCATGCAGTAAGACTGGTTTGTAGCCCTACTGGGCTGTACAGTGTATGCCATGCAGTGAGACTAGTTTGTAGCCCAACTGGGCTGTACAGCGTTTGCCATGAAGTAAGACTGGTATGTAGCCCTACTGGGCTGTACAGAGTATGCCATGCAGTAAGACTGGTTTGTAGCCCTACTGGGCTGTACAGTGTATGCCATGCAGTGAGACTAGTTTGTAGCCCAACTGGGCTGTACAGCGTTTGCCATGAAGTAAGACTGGTATATAGCCCTTCTGGGCTGTACAGTGTATGCCATGCAGTACGACCTACTGGGCTCTACAGTGTATGTCATGCTGTGAGACTGGTTTGTAGTCCTAGTGGGCTGTACAGTGTATGTCATGTAGTAAGACTAGTTTGTATCCCAACTGGAATGTACAGCGTATGCCATGAAGTAAGATTGGTATGTAGCCCAACTGGGCTGTACAGCGTATGTCATGCAGTAAGACTGGTTTGTAGTCCTACTGGGCTGTACAGTGTATACCATGCAGTAAGATTAGTTTGTAGCCATACTGGGCTGTACAGTGTATTCCATGCAGTAAGCCTGGTATGTAGCCCTACTGGGCTGTACAGTGTATGCCATGCAGTAAGACAGGTTTGTAGCCCAACTGGGCTGTACATTGTATGCCAAGCAGTAAAACTGATTTGTAGCCCTACTGGGCTGTACAGTGTATGCCATGCAGTAAGACTGGTTTGTAGCTCTACTGGGCAGTACAGTGTATGCCATGCAGTAAGACTGGTTTGACGCCCGACTGGGCTGTACAATGTATGCAATGCAGTAAGACTGGTTTGTAGCTCTACTGGGCAGTACAGTGTATGCCATGCAGTAAGACTGGTTTGTAGCCCTACTGGGCTGTACAGTGTATGCCATGCAGTGAGACTAGTTTGTAGCCCAACTGGGCTGTACAGCGTTTGCCATGAAGTAACACTGGTATGTAGCCCTACTGGGCTGTACAGAGTATGCCATGCAGTAAGACTGGTTTGTAGCCCTACTGGGCTGTACAGTGTATGCCATGCAGTGAGACTAGTTTGTAGCCCAACTGGGCTGTACAGCGTTTGCCATGAAGTAAGACTTGTATATAGCCCTTCTGGGCTGTACAGTGTATGCCATGCAGTACGACCTACTGGGCTCTACAGTGTATGTCATGCTGTGAGACTGGTTTGTAGTCCTAGTGGGCTGTACAGTGTATGTCATGTAGTAAGACTAGTTTGTATCCCAACTGGAATGTACAGCGTATGCCATGAAGTAAGATTGGTATGTAGCCCAACTGGGCTGTACAGTGTATGCCATGCAGTGAGACTAGTTTGTAGCCCAACTGGGCTGTACAGCGTTTGCCATGAAGTAAGACTGGTATGTAGCCCTACTGGGCTGTACAGAGTATGCCATGCAGTAAGACTGGTTTGTAGCCCTACTGGGCTGTACAGTGTATGCCATGCAGTGAGACTAGTTTGTAGCCCAACTGGGCTGTACAGCGTTTGCCATGAAGTAAGACTGGTATATAGCCCTTCTGGGCTGTACAGTGTATGCCATGCAGTACGACCTACTGGGCTCTACAGTGTATGTCATGCTGTGAGACTTGTTTGTAGTCCTAGTGGGCTGTACAGTGTATGTCATGTAGTAGACTAGTTTGTATCCCAACTGGAATGTACAGCGTATGCCATGAAGTAAGATTGGTATGTAGCCCAACTGGGCTGTACAGCGTATGTCATGCAGTAAGACTGGTTTGTAGTCCTACTGGGCTGTACAGTGTATACCATGCAGTAAGACTAGTTTGTAGCCATACTGGGCTGTACAGTGTATTCCATGCAGTAAGCCTGATATGTAGCCCTACTGGGCTGTACAGTGTATGCCATGCAGTAAGACAGGTTTGTAGCCCAACTGGGCTGTACAGTGTATGCCAAGCAGTAAAACTGATTTGTAGCCCTACTGGGCTGTACAGTGTATGCCATGCAGTAAGACTGGTTTGTAGCTCTACTGGGCAGTACAGTGTATGCCATGCAGTAAGACTGGTTTGACGCCCGACTGGGCTGTACAATGTATGCAATGCAGTAAGACTGGTTTGTAGGTCTACTGGGCAGTACAGTGTATGTCATGCAGTAAGACTGGTTTGTAGCCCTACTGGGCTGTACAGTGTATGCCATGCAGTAAGACTGGTTTGACGCCCGACTGGGCTGTACAATGTATGCAATGCAGTAAGACTGGTTTGTAGCTCTACTGGGCAGTACAGTGTATGCCATGCAGTAAGATTGGTATGTAGCCCAACTGGGCTGTACAACGTATGTCATGCAGTAAGACTGGTTTGTAGTCCTACTTGGCTGTACAGTGTATACCATGCAGTAAGACTAGTTTGTAGCCCTACTGGGCTGTACAGTGTATTCCATGCAGTAAGCCTGGTATGTAGCCCTACTGGGCTGTACAGTGTATGCCATGCAGTAAGACAGGTTTGTAGACCAACTGGGCTGTACAGTGTATGCCAAGCAGTAAAACTGATTTGTAGCCCTACTGGGCTGTACAGTGTATTCCATGCAGTAAGCCTGGTATGTAGCCCTACTGGGCTGTACAGTGTATGCCATGCAGTAAGACAGGTTTGTAGCCCAACTGGGCTGTACAGTGTATGCCAAGCAGTAAGACTGGTTTGTAGCTCTACTGGGCAATACAGTGTATGCCATGCAGTAAGATTGGTATGTAGCCCAACTGGGCTGTACAGCGTATGTCATGCAGTAAGACTGGTTTGTAGTCCTACTGGGCTGTACAGTGTATACCATGCAGTAAGACTAGTTTGTAGCCCTACTGGGCTGCACAGTGTATTCCATGCAGTAAGCCTGGTATGTAGCCCTACTGGGCTGTACAGTGTATGCCATGCAGTAAGACAGGTTTGTAGCCCAACTGGGCTGTACAGTGTATGCCAAGCAGTAAAACTGATTTGTAGCCCTACTGGGCTGTACAGTGTATGCCATGCAGTAAGACTGGTTTGTAGCTCTACTGGACAGTACAGTATATGCCATGCAGTAAGACTGGTTTGACGCCCGACTGGGCTGTACAATGTATGCAATGCAGTAAGACTGGTTTGTAGCTCTACTGGGCAGTACAGTGTATGCCATGCAGTAGACTAGTTTGTAGCCCAACTGGGCTGTACAGCGTTTGCCATGAAGTAAGACTGGTATGTAGCCCTACTGGGCTGTACAGAGTATGCCATGCAGTAAGACTGGTTTGTAGCCCTACTGGGCTGTACAGTGTATGCCATGCAGTGAGACTAGTTTGTAGCCCAACTGGGCTGTACAGCGTTTGCCATGAAGTAAGACTGGTATGTAGCCCTTCTGGGCTGTACAGTGTATGCCATGCAGTACGACCTACTGGGCTTTACAGTGTATGTCATGCTGTGAGACTGGTTTGTAGTCCTAGTGGGCTGTACAGTGTATGTCATGTAGTAAGACTAGTTTGTATCCCAACTGGAATGTACAGCGTATGCCATGAAGTAAGATTGGTATGTAGCCCAACTGGGCTGTACAGCGTATGTCATGCAGTAAGACTGGTTTGTAGTCCTACTGGGCTGTACAGTGTATACCATGCAGTAAGACTAGTTTGTAGCCCTACTGGGCTGTACAGTGTATTCCATGCAGTAAGCCTGGTATGTAGCCCTACTGGGCTGTACAGTGTATGCCATGCAGTAAGACAGGTTTGTAGCCCAACTGGGCTGTACAGTGTATGCCAAGCAGTAAAACTGATTTGTAGCCCTACTGGGCTGTACAGTGTATACCATGCAGTAAGACTAGTTAGTAGCCCAACTGGGCTGTACAGAGTATGCCATGCAGTAAGACTAGTTTGTAGCCCAACTGGGCTGTACAGAGTATGCCATGCAGTAAGACTGGTTTGTAGCCCTACTGGGCTGTACAGTGTATGCCATGCAGTGAGACTAGTTTGTAGCCCAACTGGGCTGTACAGCGTTTGCCATGAAGTAAGACTGGTATGTAGCCCTTCTGGGCTGTACAGTGTATGCCATGCAGTACGACCTACTGGGCTTTACAGTGTATGTCATGCTGTGAGACTGGTTTGTAGTCCTAGTGGGCTGTACAGTGTATGTCATGTAGTAAGACTAGTTTGTATCCCAACTGGAATGTACAGCGTATGCCATGAAGTAAGATTGGTATGTAGCCCAACTGGGCTGTACAGCGTATGTCATGCAGTAAGACTGGTTTGTAGTCCTACTGGGCTGTACAGTGTATACCATGCAGTAAGACTAGTTTGTAGCCCTACTGGGCTGTACAGTGTATTCCATGCAGTAAGCCTGGTATGTAGCCCTACTGGGCTGTACAGTGTATGCCATGCAGTAAGACAGGTTTGTAGCCCAACTGGGCTGTACAGTGTATGCCAAGCAGTAAAACTGATTTGTAGCCCTACTGGGCTGTACAGTGTATACCATGCAGTAAGACAGGTTTGTAGCCCAACTGGGCTGTACAGTGTATGCCAAGCAGTAAAACTGATTTGTAGCCCAACTGAGCTGTACAGTGTATGCCATAAAGTAAGACTGGTTTGTAGTCCTACTGGGCTGTACAGAGTATGTCATACAGTAAGACTGGTTTGTAGCCCAACTGAGCTGTACAGTGTATGTCATGCAGTAAGACTGGTTTGTAGTCCTACTGGGCTGTACAGAGTATGCCATACAGTAAGACTGGTTTGTAGCCCAACTGAGCTGTACAGTGTATGCCATGCAGTAAGACTAGTTTGTAGCCCAACTGGGCTGTACAGCGTTTGCCATGAAGTAAGACTGGTATGTAGCCCTTCTGGGCTGTACAGTGTATGCCATGCAGTACGACCTACTGGGCTTTACAGTGTATGTCATGCTGTGAGACTGGTTTGTAGTCCTAGTGGGCTGTACAGTGTATGTCATGTAGTAAGACTAGTTTGTATCCCAACTGGAATGTACAGCGTATGCCATGAAGTAAGATTGGTATGTAGCCCAACTGGGCTGTACAGCGTATGTCATGCAGTAAGACTGGTTTGTAGTCCTACTGGGCTGTACAGTGTATACCATGCAGTAAGACTAGTTTGTAGCCCTACTGGGCTGTACAGTGTATTCCATGCAGTAAGCCTGGTATGTAGTCCTACTGGGCTGTACAGTGTATGCCATGCAGTAAGACAGGTTTGTAGCCCAACTGGGCTGTACAGTGTATGCCAAGCAGTAAAACTGATTTGTAGCCCTACTGGGCTGTACAGTGTATACCATGCAGTAAGACAGGTTTGTAGCCCAACTGGGCTGTACAGTGTATGCCAAGCAGTAAAACTGATTTGTAGCCCAACTGAGCTGTACAGTGTATGCCATAAAGTAAGACTGGTTTGTAGTCCTACTGGGCTGTACAGAGTATGTCATACAGTAAGACTGGTTTGTAGCCCAACTGAGCTGTACAGTGTATGTCATGCAGTAAGACTGGTTTGTAGTCCTACTGGGCTGTACAGAGTATGCCATACAGTAAGACTGGTTTGTAGCCCAACTGAGCTGTACAGTGTATGCCATGCAGTAAGACTGGTTTGTAGTTCTACTGCGCTGTACAGTGTATGCCATGCAGTAAAACTGGTTTGTAGTCCTACTGGGCTGTACAGAGTATGCCATGCAGTAAGACTGGTTTGACGCCCGACTGGGCTGTACAATGTATGCAATGCAGTAAGACTGGTTTGTAGCTCTACTGGGCAGTACAGTGTATGCCATGCAGTAAGATTGGTATGTAGCCCAACTGGGCTGTACAACGTATGTCACGCAGTAAGACTGGTTTGTAGTCCTACTTGGCTGTACAGTGTATACCATGCAGTAAGACTAGTTTGTAGCCCTACTGGGCTGTACAGTGTATTCCATGCAGTAAGCCTGGTATGTAGCCCTACTGGGCTGTACAGTGTATGCCATGCAGTAAGACAGGTTTGTAGACCAACTGGGCTGTACAGTGTATGCCAAGCAGTAAAACTGATTTGTAGCCCTACTGGGCTGTACAGTGTATTCCATGCAGTAAGCCTGGTATGTAGCCCTACTGGGCTGTACAGTGTATGCCATGCAGTAAGACAGGTTTGTAGCCCAACTGGGCTGTACAGTGTATGCCAAGCAGTAAGACTGGTTTGTAGCTCTACTGGGCAATACAGTGTATGCCATGCAGTAAGATTGGTATGTAGCCCAACTGGGCTGTACAGCGTATGTCATGCAGTAAGACTGGTTTGTAGTCCTACTGGGCTGTACAGTGTATACCATGCAGTAAGACTAGTTTGTAGCCCTACTGGGCTGCACAGTGTATTCCATGCAGTAAGCCTGGTATGTAGCCCTACTGGGCTGTACAGTGTATGCCATGCAGTAAGACAGGTTTGTAGCCCAACTGGGCTGTACAGTGTATGCCAAGCAGTAAAACTGATTTGTAGCCCTACTGGGCTGTACAGTGTATGCCATGCAGTAAGACTGGTTTGTAGCTCTACTGGACAGTACAGTATATGCCATGCAGTAAGACTGGTTTGACGCCCGACTGGGCTGTACAATGTATGCAATGCAGTAAGACTGGTTTGTAGCTCTACTGGGCAGTACAGTGTATGCCATGCAGTAGACTAGTTTGTAGCCCAACTGGGCTGTACAGCGTTTGCCATGAAGTAAGACTGGTATGTAGCCCTACTGGGCTGTACAGAGTATGCCATGCAGTAAGACTGGTTTGTAGCCCTACTGGGCTGTACAGTGTATGCCATGCAGTGAGACTAGTTTGTAGCCCAACTGGGCTGTACAGCGTTTGCCATGAAGTAAGACTGGTATGTAGCCCTTCTGGGCTGTACAGTGTATGCCATGCAGTACGACCTACTGGGCTTTACAGTGTATGTCATGCTGTGAGACTGGTTTGTAGTCCTAGTGGGCTGTACAGTGTATGTCATGTAGTAAGACTAGTTTGTATCCCAACTGGAATGTACAGCGTATGCCATGAAGTAAGATTGGTATGTAGCCCAACTGGGCTGTACAGCGTATGTCATGCAGTAAGACTGGTTTGTAGTCCTACTGGGCTGTACAGTGTATACCATGCAGTAAGACTAGTTTGTAGCCCTACTGGGCTGTACAGTGTATTCCATGCAGTAAGCCTGGTATGTAGCCCTACTGGGCTGTACAGTGTATGCCATGCAGTAAGACAGGTTTGTAGCCCAACTGGGCTGTACAGTGTATGCCAAGCAGTAAAACTGATTTGTAGCCCTACTGGGCTGTACAGTGTATACCATGCAGTAAGACTAGTTTGTAGCCCAACTGGGCTGTACAGAGTATGCCATGCAGTAAGACTAGTTTGTAGCCCAACTGGGCTGTACAGAGTATGCCATGCAGTAAGACTGGTTTGTAGCCCTACTGGGCTGTACAGTGTATGCCATGCAGTGAGACTAGTTTGTAGCCCAACTGGGCTGTACAGCGTTTGCCATGAAGTAAGACTGGTATGTAGCCCTTCTGGGCTGTACAGTGTATGCCATGCAGTACGACCTACTGGGCTTTACAGTGTATGTCATGCTGTGAGACTGGTTTGTAGTCCTAGTGGGCTGTACAGTGTATGTCATGTAGTAAGACTAGTTTGTATCCCAACTGGAATGTACAGCGTATGCCATGAAGTAAGATTGGTATGTAGCCCAACTGGGCTGTACAGCGTATGTCATGCAGTAAGACTGGTTTGTAGTCCTACTGGGCTGTACAGTGTATACCATGCAGTAAGACTAGTTTGTAGCCCTACTGGGCTGTACAGTGTATTCCATGCAGTAAGCCTGGTATGTAGCCCTACTGGGCTGTACAGTGTATGCCATGCAGTAAGACAGGTTTGTAGCCCAACTGGGCTGTACAGTGTATGCCAAGCAGTAAAACTGATTTGTAGCCCTACTGGGCTGTACAGTGTATACCATGCAGTAAGACAGGTTTGTAGCCCAACTGGGCTGTACAGTGTATGCCAAGCAGTAAAACTGATTTGTAGCCCAACTGAGCTGTACAGTGTATGCCATAAAGTAAGACTGGTTTGTAGTCCTACTGGGCTGTACAGAGTATGTCATACAGTAAGACTGGTTTGTAGCCCAACTGAGCTGTACAGTGTATGTCATGCAGTAAGACTGGTTTGTAGTCCTACTGGGCTGTACAGAGTATGCCATACAGTAAGACTGGTTTGTAGCCCAACTGAGCTGTACAGTGTATGCCATGCAGTAAGACTAGTTTGTAGCCCAACTGGGCTGTACAGCGTTTGCCATGAAGTAAGACTGGTATGTAGCCCTTCTGGGCTGTACAGTGTATGCCATGCAGTACGACCTACTGGGCTTTACAGTGTATGTCATGCTGTGAGACTGGTTTGTAGTCCTAGTGGGCTGTACAGTGTATGTCATGTAGTAAGACTAGTTTGTATCCCAACTGGAATGTACAGCGTATGCCATGAAGTAAGATTGGTATGTAGCCCAACTGGGCTGTACAGCGTATGTCATGCAGTAAGACTGGTTTGTAGTCCTACTGGGCTGTACAGTGTATACCATGCAGTAAGACTAGTTTGTAGCCCTACTGGGCTGTACAGTGTATTCCATGCAGTAAGCCTGGTATGTAGTCCTACTGGGCTGTACAGTGTATGCCATGCAGTAAGACAGGTTTGTAGCCCAACTGGGCTGTACAGTGTATGCCAAGCAGTAAAACTGATTTGTAGCCCTACTGGGCTGTACAGTGTATACCATGCAGTAAGACAGGTTTGTAGCCCAACTGGGCTGTACAGTGTATGCCAAGCAGTAAAACTGATTTGTAGCCCAACTGAGCTGTACAGTGTATGCCATAAAGTAAGACTGGTTTGTAGTCCTACTGGGCTGTACAGAGTATGTCATACAGTAAGACTGGTTTGTAGCCCAACTGAGCTGTACAGTGTATGTCATGCAGTAAGACTGGTTTGTAGTCCTACTGGGCTGTACAGAGTATGCCATACAGTAAGACTGGTTTGTAGCCCAACTGAGCTGTACAGTGTATGCCATGCAGTAAGACTGGTTTGTAGTTCTACTGCGCTGTACAGTGTATGCCATGCAGTAAAACTGGTTTGTAGTCCTACTGGGCTGTACAGAGTATGCCATGCAGTAAGACTGGTTTGTAGTCCTACTGGGCTGTACAGAGTATGCCATGCAGTAAGACTGGTTTGTAGTCCTACTGGGCTGTACAGAGTATGCCATGCAGTAAGACTGGTGTGTAGCCCAACTGGGCTGTACAGTGTATTCCATGCAGTAAGACTGGTTTGTAGCCCTACTGGGCTGTACAGTGTATGCCATGCAGTTAGACTGGTTTGTAGCTCTACTGGGCTGTACAGTGTATGCCATGCAGTGAGACTGGTTTTTAGCCCTACTGGGCTGTACAGAGTATGCCATGCAGTAAGACTAGTTAGTAGCCGAACTGGGCTGTACAGTGTATGCCATGCACTAAAACTGGTTTGTAGTCCTACTGGGCTGTACAGTGTATGCCATGCAGTACGACCTACTGGGCTGTACAGTGTATGTCATGCTGTAAGACTGGTTTGTAGTCCTAGTGGGCTGTACAGTGTATGTCATGTAGTAAGACTAGTTTGTATCCCAACTGGAATGTACAGCGTATGCCATGAAGTAAGACTGGTATGTAGCCCAACTGGGCTGTACAGCGTATGCCATGCAGTAAGACTGGTTTGTAGTCCTACTGGGCTGTACAGTGTATACCATGCAGTAAGACTAGTTTGTAGCCCTACTGGGCTGTACAGTGTATTCCATGCAGTAAGCCTGGTATGTAGCCCTACTGGGCTGTACAGTGTATGCCATGCAGTAAGACCGGTTTGTAGCCCAACTGGGCTGTACAGTGTATGCCAAGCAGTAAAACTGATTTGTAGCCCTACTGGGCTGTACAGTGTATGCCAAGCAGTAAGACTGGTTTGTAGCTCTACTGGGCAGTACAGTGTATGCCATGCAGTAAGACTGGTTTGACGCCCGACTGGGCTGTACAATGTATGCAATGTAGTAAGACTGGTTTGTAAGCCCTACTGGGCAGTACAGAATATGCCATGCAGTAAGAATGGTTTATAGCCCAACTTGGATGTACCAAATATGTCGAACAGTTAGGTAAGGCCAGTTTGTAGCCCAACTGGGCTGTAAAGTGTATACCATGCAGTACGACTAGTTTGTAGCCCAACTGGGCTGTACAGTGTATGCCATGAGGTAAGACTGGTGTGTAGCCCAACTGGGCTGTACAGAGTATGCCATGCAGTAAGACAGGTTTGTAGCCCAACTGGGCTGTACAGTGTATGCCAAGCAGTAAAACTGATTTGTAGCCCTACTGGGCTGTACAGTGTATGCCATGCAGTAAGACTGGTTTGTAGCTCTACTGGACAGTACAGTGTATGCCATGCAGTAAGACTGGTTTGACGCCCGACTGGGCTGTACAATGTATGCAATGCAGTAAGACTGGTTTGTAGCTCTACTGGGCAGTACAGTGTATGCCATGCAGTAAGATTGGTATTTAGCCCAACTGGGCTGTACAGCGTATGTCATGCAGTAAGACTGGTTTGTAGTCCTACTGGGCTGTACAGTGTATACCATGCAGTAAGACTAGTTTGTAGCCCTACTGGGCTGTACAGTGTATTCCATGCAGTAAGCCTGGTATGTAGCCCTACTGGGCTGTACAGTGTATGCCATGCAGTAAGACAGGTTTGTAGCCCAACTGGGCTGTACAGTGTATGCCAAGCAGTAAAACTGATTTGTAGCCCTACTGGGCTGTACAGTGTATGCCATGCAGTAAGACTGCTTTGTAGCTCTACTGGACAGTACAGTGTATGCCATGCAGTAAGACTGGTTTGACGCCCGACTGGGCTGTACAATGTATGCAATGCAGTAAGACTGGTTTGTAGCTCTACTGGGCAGTACAGTGTATGCCATGCAGTAAGATTGGTATGTAGCCCAACTGGGCTGTACAGCGTATGTCATGCAGTAAGACTGGTTTGTAGTCCTACTGGGCTGTACAGTGTATACCATGCAGTAAGACTAGTTTGTAGCCCTACTGGGCTGTACAGTGTATTCCATGCAGTAAGCCTGGTATGTAGCCCTACTGGGCTGTACAGTGTATGCCATGCAGTAAGACAGGTTTGTAGCCCAACTGGGCTGTACAGTGTATGCCAAGCAATAAAACTGATTTGTAGCCCTACTGGGCTGTACAGTGTATGCCATGCAGTAAGACTGGTTTGACGCCCGACTGGGCTGTACAATGTATGCAATGCAGTAAGACTGGTTTGTAGCTCTATTGGGCAGTACAGTGTATGCCATGCAGTAAGACTAGTTTGTAGCCCAACTGGGCTGTACAGCGTTTGCCATGAAGTAAGACTGGTATGTAGCCCTACTGGGCTGTACAGAGTATGCCATGCAGTAAGACTGGTTTGTAGCCCTACTGGGCTGTACAGTGTATGCCATGCAGTGAGACTAGTTTGTAGCCCAACTGGGCTGTACAGCGTTTGCCATGAAGTAAGACTGGTATGTAGCCCTTCTGGGCTGTACAGTGTATGCCATGCAGTACGACCTACTGGGCTTTACAGTGTATGTCATGCTGTGAGACTGGTTTGTAGTCCTAGTGGGCTGTACAGTGTATGTCATGTAGTAAGACTAGTTTGTATCCCAACTGGAATGTACAGCGTATGCCATGAAGTAAGATTGGTATGTAGCCCAACTGGGCTGTACAGCGTATGTCATGCAGTAAGACTGGTATGTAGCCCTACTGGGCTGTACAGTGTATGCCATGCAGTAAGACAGGTTTGTAGCCCAACTGGGCTGTACAGTGTATGCCAAGCAGTAAGACTAGTTTGTAGCCCTACTGGGCTGTACAGTGTATTCCATGCAGTAAGCCTGGTATGTAGCCCTACTGGGCTGTACAGTGTATGCCATGCAGTAAGACAGGTTTGTAGCCCAACTGGGCTGTACAGTGTATGCCAAGCAGTAAAACTGATTTGTAGCCCTACTGGGCTGTACAGTGTATACCATGCAGTAAGACTAGTTTGTAGCCCAACTGGGCTGTACAGAGTATGCCATGCAGTAAGACTAGTTTGTAGCCCAACTGGGCTGTACATTGTATGCCATGCAGTAAGACTGTTTTGTAGTCCTACTGGGCTGTACAGTGTATGCCATGCAGTAAGACTGGTTTGTAGCCCTACTGGGCTGTACAGTGTATGCCATGCAGTGAGACTAGTTTGTAGCCCAACTGGGCTGTACAGCGTTTGCCATGAAGTAATGACTGGTATATAGCCCTACTGGGCTGTACAGAGCATGCCATGCAGTAAGACTGGTTTGTAGCCCTACTGGGCTGTACAGTGTATGCCATGCAGTAAAACTGGTTTAGTCCTACTGGGCTGTACAGTGTATGCCATGCAGTGACACTGGTATGTAGCCCTGCTAGGCTGTACAGTGTATGCCATGCAGTAAGACTGTTTTGTAGTCCTACTAGGCTGTACAGTGTATGCCATGCAGTAAGACTGGTATGTAGCCCTACTGGGCTGTACAGTGTATGCCATGCAGTAAGACTGGTTTGACGCCCGACTGGGCTGTACAATGTATGCAATGCAGTAAGACTGGTTTGTAGCTCTACTGGGCAGTACAGTGTATGCCATGCAGTAAGATTGGTATGTAGCCCAACTGGGCTGTACAGTGTATGTCATGCAGTAAGACTGGTTTGTAGTCCTACTGGGCTGTACAGTGTATACCATGCAGTAAGACTAGTTTGTAGCCCTACTGGGCTGTACAGTGTATTCCATGCAGAAAGCCTGGTATGTAGCCCTACTGGGCTGTACAGTGTATGCCATGCAGTAAGACAGATTTGTAGCCCAACTGGGCTGTACAGTGTATGCCAAGCAATAAAACTGATTTGTAGCCCTACTGGGCTGTACAGTGTATGCCATGCAGTAAGACTGGTTTGACGCCCGACTGGGCTGTACAATGTATGCAATGCAGTGAGACTGGTTTGTAGCTCTACTGGGCAGTACAGTGTATGCCATGCAGTAAGACTAGTTTGTAGCCCAACTGGGCTGTACAGCGTTTGCCATGAAGTAAGACTGGTATGTAGCCCTACTGGGCTGTACAGAGTATGCCATGCAGTAAGACTGGTTTGTAGCCCTACTGGGCTGTACAGTGTATGCCATGCAGTGAGACTAGTTTGTAGCCCAACTGGGCTGTACAGCGTTTGCCATGAAGTAAGACTGGTATGTAGCCCTTCTGGGCTGTACAGTGTATGCCATGCAGTACGACCTACTGGGCTTTACAGTGTATGTCATGCTGTGAGACTGGTTTGTAGTCCTAGTGGGCTGTACAGTGTATGCCATGCAGTGAGACTAGTTTGTAGCCCTACTGGGCTGTACAGTGTATTCCATGCAGTAAGCCTGGTATGTAGCCCTACTGGGCTGTACAGTGTATGCCATGCACTAAGACAGGTTTGTAGCCCAACTGGGCTGTACAGTGTATGCCAAGCAGTAAAACTGATTTGTATCCCCACTGGGCTGTACAGTGTATACCATGCAGTAAGACTAGTTTGTAGCCCAACTGGGCTGTACAGAGTATGCCATGCAGTAAGACTAGTTTGTAGCCCAACTGGGCTGTACATTGTATGCCATGCAGTAAGACTGTTTTGTAGTCCTACTGGGCTGTACAGTGTATGCCATGCAGTAAGACTGGTTTGTAGCCCTACTGGGCTGTACAGTGTATGCCATGCAGTGAGACTAGTTTGTAGCCCAACTGGGCTGTACAGCGTTTGCCATGAAGTAATGACTGGTATATAGCCCTACTGGGCTGTACAGTGTATGCCATGCAGTAAAACTGGTTTAGTCCTACTGGGCTGTACAGTGTATGCCATGCAGTGAGACTGGTATGTAGCCCTGCTAGGCTGTACAGTGTATGCCATGCAGTAAGACTGTTTTGTAGTCCTACTAGGCTGTACAGTGTATGCCATGCAGTAAGACTGGTATGTAGCCCTACTGGGCTGTACAGTGTATGCCATGCAGTAAGACTGGTTTGTAGTCCTACGGGGTTATACAATGTATGCAATGCAGTAAGACTGGTTTGTAAGCCCTACTGGGCTGTACAGAGTATCCCATGCAGTAAGAATGGTTTATAGCCCAACTTGGATGTACCAAATATGTCGAACAGTTAGGTAAGGCCAGTTTGTAGCCCAACTGGGCTGTACAGTGTATACCAAGCAGTAAGACTAGTTTGTAGCCCAACTGGGCTGTACAGAGTATGCCATGCAGTAAGACTAGTTTGTAGCCCAACTGGGCTGTACATTGTATGCCATGCAGTAAGACTGGTTTGTAGCCCTACGGGGCTATACAATGTATGCAATGCAGTAAGACTGGTTTGACGCCCTACTGGGCTGTACAATGTATGCAATGCAGTAAGACTGGTTTGTAAGCACTACTGGGCAGTACAGAATATCTCATGCTGTAAGAATGGTTTATAGCCCAACTTGGATGTACCAAATATGTCGAACAGTTAGGTAAGGCCATTTTGTAGCCCAACTGGGCTGTACAGTGTATACCATGCAGTACGACTAGTTTGTAGCCCAACTGGGCTGTACAGTGTATGCCATGCAGTAAGACTGGTGTGTAGCCCAACTGGGCTGTACAGTGTATGCCATGAGGTAGGACTGGTGTGTCGCACAACTGGGCTGTACAGAGTATGCCATGCAGTAAGACTGGTGTGTAGCCCAACTGGGCTGTACAGTGTATTCCATGCAGAAAGACTGGTTTGTAGCCCTACTGGGCTGTACAGTGTATGCTATGCAGTTAGACTGGTTTGTAGCTCTACTGGGCAGTACAGTGTATACCATGCAGTAAGACTGATTTGTAGCTCTACTGGGCTGTACAGTGTATGCCATGCAGTGAGACTGGTTTTTAGCCCTACTGGGCTGTACAGATTATGCCATGCAGTAAGACTAGTTTGTAGCCCAACTGGGCTGTACAGTGTATGCCATGAGGTAAGACTGGTGTGTAGCCCAACTGGGCTGTACAGAGTATGCCATGCAGTAAGACTGGTGTGTAGCCCTACTGGGCTGTACAGTGTATACCATGCAGTAAGACTGGTTTGTAGCTCTACTGGGCAGTACAGTGTATGCCATGCAGTAAGACTGGTTTGTAGCTCTACTGGGCTGTACAGTGTATGCCATGCAGTAAGACTGGTTTTTAGCCATACTGGGCTGTACAGAGTATGCCATGCAGTAAGACTAGTTTGTAGCCATACTGGGCTGTACAGAGTATGCCATGCAGTAAGACTGGTTTGTAGCCCAACTGACTGTGCAGTGTATGCCCTGCAGTAAGACTGGTTTGTAGCCCTACTTGGCTGTACAGTGTATGCCATGCAGTATGACTGGTATGTAGCCCTACTGGGCTGTACATAGTATGCCATGCAGTAAGACTGGTTTGTAGCCCTACTGAGCTGTACAGTGTATGCCATGCAGTGAGACTAGTTTGTAGCCCAACTGGGCTGTACAGCGTTTGCCATGAAGTAAGACTGGTATGTAGCCCTTCTGGGCTGTACAGTGTATGCCATGCAGTACGACCTACTGGGCTTTACAGTGTATGTCATGCTGTGAGACTGGTTTGTAGTCCTAGTGGGCTGTACAGTGTATGTCATGTAGTAAGACTAGTTTGTATCCCAACTGGAATGTACAGCGTATGCCATGAAGTAAGATTGGTATGTAGCCCAACTGGGCTGTACAGGGTATGTCATGCAGTAAGACTGGTTTGTAGTCCTACTGGGCTGTACAGTGTATACCATGCAGCAAGACTAGTTTGTAGCCCTACTGGGCTGTACAGTGTATTCCATGCAGTAAGCCTGGTATGTAGCCCTACTGGGCTGTACAGTGTATGCCATGCAGTAAGACAGGTTTGTAGCCCAACTGGGCTGTACAGTGTATGCCATGCAGTGAGACTAGTTTGTAGCCCAACTGGGCTGTACAGCGTTTGCCATGAAGTAATGACTGGTATGTAGCCCTACTGGGCTGTACAGTGTATGCCATGCAGTAAGACTGGTTTGTAGCCCTACTGGGCTGTACAGTGTATGCCATGCAGTGAGACTAGTTTGTAGCCCAACTGGGCTGTACAGCGTTTGCCATGAAGTAATGACTGGTATGTAGCCCTACTGGGCTGTACAGAGCATGCCATGCAGTAAGACTGGTTTGTAGCCCTACTGGGCTGTACAGTGTATGCCATGCAGTAAAACTGGTTTAGTCCTACTGGGCTGTACAGTGTATGCCATGCAGCGAGACTGGTATGTAGCCCTGCTGGGCTGTACAGTGTATGCCATGCAGTAAGACTGTTTTGTAGTCCTACTAGGCTGTACAGTGTATGCCATGCAGTAAGACTGGTATGTAGCCCTACTGGGCTGTACAGTGTATGCCATGCAGTAAGACTGGTTTGTAGTCCTACGGGGTTATACAATGTATGCAATGCAGTAAGACTGGTTTGTAAGCCCTACTGGGCTGTGCAGAGTATCCCATGCAGTAAGAATGGTTTATAGCCCAACTTGAATGTACCAAATATGTCGAACAGTTAGGTAAGGCCAGTTTGTAGCCCAACTGGGCTGTACAGTGTATACCAAGCAGTAAGACTAGTTTGTAGCCCAACTGGGCTGTACAGAGTATGCCATGCAGTAAGACTAGTTTGTAGCCCAACTGGGCTGTACATTGTATGCCATGCAGTAAGACTGGTTTGTAGCCCTACGGGGCTATACAATGTATGCAATGCAGTAAGACTGGTTTGACGCCCTACTGGGCTGTACAATGTATGCAATGCAGTAAGACTGGTTTGTAAGCACTACTGGGCAGTACAGAATATCCCATGCTGTAAGAATGGTTTATAGCCCAACTTCGATGTACCAAATATGTCGAACAGTTAGGTAAGGCCATTTTGTAGCCCAACTGGGCTGTACAGTGTATACCATGCAGTACGACTAGTTTGTAGCCCAACTGGGCTGTACAGTGTATGCCATGCAGTAAGACTGGTGTGTAGCCCAACTGGGCTGTACAGTGTATGCCATGAGGTAGGACTGGTGTGTCGCACAACTGGGCTGTACAGAGTATGCCATGCAGTAAGACTGGTGTGTAGCCCAACTAGGCTGTACAGTGTATGCCATGCAGTTAGACTGGTTTGTAGCTCTACTGGGCAGTACAGTGTATACCATGCAGTAAGACTGATTTGTAGCTCTACTGGGCTGTACAGTGTATGCCATGCAGTGAGACTGGTTTTTAGCCCTACTGGGCTGTACAGAGTATGCCATGCAGTAAGACTAGTTTGTAGCCGAACTGGGCTGTACTGAGTATGCCATGCAGTAAGACTGTTTTGTAGCCATACTGGGCTGTACAGTGTATGCCATGCAGTAAAACTGGTTTGTAGTCCTACTGGGCTGTACAGTGTATGCCATGCAGTACGACCTACTGGGCTGTACAGTGTATGCCATGCAGTAAGACTGGTTTGTAGTCCTAGTGGGCTGTACAGTGTATGCCATGCAGTAAAACTGGTTTGTAGTCCTACTGGGCTGTACAGTGTATGCCATGCAGTACGACCTACTGGGCTGTACAGTGTATGCCATGCAGTAAGACTGGTTTGTAGTCCTACTGGGCTGTACAGTGTATGCCATGCAGTACGACCTACTGGGCTGTACAGCGTATGTCATGCTGTAAGACTGGTTTGTAGTCCTAGTGGGCTGTACAGTGTATGTCATGTAGTAAGACTAGTTTGTATCCCAACTGGAATGTACAGCGTATGCCATGAAGTAAGACTGGTATGTAGCCCAACTGGGCTGTACAGCGTATGCCATGCAGTAAGACTGGTTTGTAGTCCTACTGGGCTGTACAGTGTATACCATGCAGTAAGACTAGTTTGTAGCCCTACTGGGCTGTACAGTGTATTCCATGCAGTAAGCCTGGTATGTAGCCCTACTGGGCTGTACAGTGTATGCCATGCAGTAAGACCGGTTTGTAGCCCAACTGGGCTGTACAGTGTATGCCAAGCAGTAAAACTGATTTGTAGCCCTACTGGGCTGTACAGTGTATGCCAAGCAGTAAGACTGGTTTGTAGCTCTACTGGGCAGTACAGTGTATGCCATGCAGTAAGACTGGTTTGACGCCCGACTGGGCTGTACAATGTATGCAATGCAGTAAGACTGGTTTGTAAGCCCTACTGGGCAGTACAGAATATGCCATGCAGTAAAACTGGTTTGTAGTCCTACTGGGCTGTACAGAGTATGCCATGCAGTAAAACTGGTTTGTAGTCCTACTGGGCTGTACAGAGTATGCCATGCAGTAAGACTGGTTTGTATTACTACTGGGCTGTACAGAGTATGCCATGTAGTAAGACTGGTTTGTAGTCCTACTGGGCTGTACAGAGTATGCCATGCAGTAAAACTGGTTTGTAGTCCTACTGGGCTGTACAGAGTATGCCATGCAGTAAAACTGGTTTGTAGTACTACTGGGCTGTACAGAGTATGCCATGCAGTAAGACTGGTTTGTAGTCCTACTGGGCTGTACAGAGTATGCCATGCAGTAAAACTGGTTTGTAGTCCTACTGGGCTGTACAGAGTATGTCATGCAGTAAGACTGGTTTGTAGTACTACTGGGCTGTACAGTGTATGCCATGCAGTAAGACTGGTTTGTAGCTCTACTGGACAGTACAGTGTATGCCATGCAGTAAAACGGGTTTGTAGTCCTACTGGGCTGTACAGTGTATTCCATGCAGTAAGACTGGTTTGTAGTCCTACTGGGCTGTACAGAGTATTCCATGCAGTAAGACTGGTTTGTAGCCCAACTGGGCTTTCCAGTGTATGTCATGCTGTAAGACTGGTTTGTAGCCCTACTGGGCTGTACAGAGCATGCCATGCAGTAAGACTGGTTTGTAGTCCTACTGGGCTGTACAGAGTATGCCATACAGTAAGACTGGTTTGTAGCCCAACTGAGCTGTACAGTGTATGCCATGCAGTAAGACTGGTTTGTAGTCCTACTGGGCTGTACAGAGTATGCCATACAGTAAAACGGGTTTGTAGTCCTACTGGGCTGTACAGAGTATGCCATGCAGTAAGACTGGTTTGTAGTCCTACTGGGCTGTACAGAGTATGCCATGCAGTAAGACTGGTTTGTAGTCCTACTGGGCTGTACAGAGTATGCCATGCAGTAAGACTGGTTTGTAGCCCTACTGGGCTGTACAGTGTATGTCATGCAGTAAGACTGGTTTGTAGTCCTACTGGGCTGTACAGAGTATGCCATGCAGTAAGACTGGTTTGTAGTCCTACTGGGCTGTACAGAGTATGCCATGCAGTAAGACTGGTTTGTAGTCCTACTGGGCTGTACAGAGTATGCCATGCAGTAAGACTGGTTTGTAGCCCTACTGGGCTGTACAGTGTATGCCATGCAGTAAGACTGGTTTGTAGTCCTACTGGGCTGTACAGAGTATGCCATGCAGTAAGACTGGTTTGTAGTCCTACTGGGCTGTACAGAGTATGCCATGCAGTAAGACTGGTTTGTAGTCCTACTGGGCTGTACAGAGTATGCCATACAGTAAGACTGGTTTGTAGCCCAACTGAGCTGTACAGTGTATGCCATGCAGTAAGACTGGTTTGTAGTTCTACTGGGCTGTACAGTGTATGCCATGCAGTAAGACTGGTTTGTAGCCCAACTGGGCTTTCCAGTGTATGTCATGCTGTAAGACTGGTTTGTAGCCCTACTGGGCTGTACAGAGCATGCCATGCAGTAAGACTGGTTTGTAGTCCTACTGGGCTGTACAGAGTATGCCATACAGTAAGACTGGTTTGTAGCCCAACTGAGCTGTACAGTGTATGCCATGCAGTAAGACTGGTTTGTAGTCCTACTGGGCTGTACAGAGTATGCCATACAGTAAGACTGGTTTGTAGCCCAAATAAGCTGTACAGTGTATGCCATGCAGTAAGACTGGTTTGTAGTTCTACTGCGCTGTACAGTGTATGCCATACAGTAAAACGGGTTTGTAGTCCTACTGGGCTGTACAGAGTATGCCATGCAGTAAGACTGGTTTGTAGTCCTACTGGGCTGTACAGAGTATGCCATGCAGTAAGACTGGTTTGTAGTCCTACTGGGCTGTACAGAGTATGCCATGCAGTAAAACTGGTTTGTAGTCCTACTGGGCTGTACAGAGTATGCCATGCAGTAAGACTGGTTTGTATTACTACTGGGCTGTACAGAGTATGCCATGTAGTAAGACTGGTTTGTAGTCCTACTGGGCTGTACAGAGTATGCCATGCAGTAAAACTGGTTTGTAGTCCTACTGGGCTGTACAGAGTATGCCATGCAGTAAAACTGGTTTGTAGTACTACTGGGCTGTACAGAGTATGCCATGCAGTAAGACTGGTTTGTAGTCCTACTGGGCTGTACAGAGTATGCCATGCAGTAAAACTGGTTTGTAGTCCTACTGGGCTGTACAGAGTATGTCATGCAGTAAGACTGGTTTGTAGTACTACTGGGCTGTACAGTGTATGCCATGCAGTAAGACTGGTTTGTAGCTCTACTGGACAGTACAGTGTATGCCATGCAGTAAAACGGGTTTGTAGTCCTACTGGGCTGTACAGTGTATTCCATGCAGTAAGACTGGTTTGTAGTCCTACTGGGCTGTACAGAGTATTCCATGCAGTAAGACTGGTTTGTAGCCCAACTGGGCTTTCCAGTGTATGTCATGCTGTAAGACTGGTTTGTAGCCCTACTGGGCTGTACAGAGCATGCCATGCAGTAAGACTGGTTTGTAGTCCTACTGGGCTGTACAGAGTATGCCATACAGTAAGACTGGTTTGTAGCCCAACTGAGCTGTACAGTGTATGCCATGCAGTAAGACTGGTTTGTAGTCCTACTGGGCTGTACAGAGTATGCCATACAGTAAGACTGGTTTGTAGCCCAAATAAGCTGTACAGTGTATGCCATGCAGTAAGACTGGTTTGTAGTTCTACTGCGCTGTACAGTGTATGCCATACAGTAAAACGGGTTTGTAGTCCTACTGGGCTGTACAGAGTATGCCATGCAGTAAGACTGGTTTGTAGTCCTACTGGGCTGTACAGAGTATGCCATGCAGTAAGACTGGTTTGTAGTCCTACTGGGCTGTACAGAGTATGCCATGCAGTAAGACTGGTTTGTAGCCCTACTGGGCTGTACAGTGTATGTCATGCAGTAAGACTGGTTTGTAGTCCTACTGGGCTGTACAGAGTATGCCATGCAGTAAGACTGGTTTGTAGTCCTACTGGGCTGTACAGAGTATGCCATGCAGTAAGACTGGTTTGTAGTCCTACTGGGCTGTACAGAGTATGCCATGCAGTAAGACTGGTTTGTAGCCCTACTGGGCTGTACAGTGTATGCCATGCAGTAAGACTGGTTTGTAGTCCTACTGGGCTGTACAGAGTATGCCATGCAGTAAGACTGGTTTGTAGTCCTACTGGGCTGTACAGAGTATGCCATGCAGTAAGACTGGTTTGTAGTCCTACTGGGCTGTACAGAGTATGCCATACAGTAAGACTGGTTTGTAGCCCAACTGAGCTGTACAGTGTATGCCATGCAGTAAGACTGGTTTGTAGTTCTACTGGGCTGTACAGTGTATGCCATGCAGTAAGACTGGTTTGTAGCCCAACTGGGCTTTCCAGTGTATGTCATGCTGTAAGACTGGTTTGTAGCCCTACTGGGCTGTACAGAGCATGCCATGCAGTAAGACTGGTTTGTAGTCCTACTGGGCTGTACAGAGTATGCCATACAGTAAGACTGGTTTGTAGCCCAACTGAGCTGTACAGTGTATGCCATGCAGTAAGACTGGTTTGTAGTCCTACTGGGCTGTACAGAGTATGCCATACAGTAAGACTGGTTTGTAGCCCAAATAAGCTGTACAGTGTATGCCATGCAGTAAGACTGGTTTGTAGTTCTACTGCGCTGTACAGTGTATGCCATACAGTAAAACGGGTTTGTAGTCCTACTGGGCTGTACAGAGTATGCCATGCAGTAAGACTGGTTTGTAGTCCTACTGGGCTGTACAGAGTATGCCATGCAGTAAGACTGGTTTGTAGTCCTACTGGGCTGTACAGAGTATGCCATGCAGTAAGACTGGTTTGTAGCCCTACTGGGCTGTACAGTGTATGTCATGCAGTAAGACTGGTTTGTAGTCCTACTGGGCTGTACAGAGTATGCCATGCAGTAAGACTGGTTTGTAGTCCTACTGGGCTGTACAGAGTATGCCATGCAGTAAGACTGGTTTGTAGTCCTACTGGGCTGTACAGAGTATGCCATGCAGTAAGACTGGTTTGTAGCCCTACTGGGCTGTACAGTGTATGCCATGCAGTAAGACTGGTTTGTAGTCCTACTGGGCTGTACAGAGTATGCCATGCAGTAAGACTGGTTTGTAGTCCTACTGGGCTGTACAGAGTATGCCATGCAGTAAGACTGGTTTGTAGTCCTACTGGGCTGTACAGAGTATGCCATACAGTAAGACTGGTTTGTAGCCCAACTGAGCTGTACAGTGTATGCCATGCAGTAAGACTGGTTTGTAGTTCTACTGGGCTGTACAGTGTATGCCATGCAGTAAAACTGGTTTGTAGTCCTACTGGGCTGTACAGAGTATGCCATGCAGTAAGACTGGTTTGTAGTCCTACTGGGCTGTACAGAGTATGCCATACAGCAAGACTGGTTTGTAGCCCAACTGAGCTGTACAGAGTATGCCATGCAGTAAGACTGGTTTGTAGTCCTACTGGGCTGTACAGTGTATGCCATGCAGTAAGACTGGTTTGTAGCCCAACTGGGCTGTACAGTGTATGCCATGCAGTAAGACAGGTTTGTAGTCCTACTGGGCTGTACAGAGTATGCCATGCAGTAAGACTGGTTTGTAGTTCTACTGGGCTGTACAGAGTATGCCATGCAGTAAGACTGGTTTGTAGTTCTACTGCGCTGTACAGTGTATGCCATGCAGTAAAACTGGTTTGTAGTCATACTGGGCTGTACAGAGTATGCCATGCAGTAAGACTGGTTTGTAGTTCTACTGGGCTGTACAGAGTATGCCATGCAGTAAGACTGGTTTGTAGTCCTACTGGGCTGTACAGAGTATGCCATGCAGTAAGACTGGTTTGTAGCCCTACTGGGCTGTACAGTGTATGCCATGCAGTAAGACTGGTTTGTAGTCCTACTGGGCTGTACAGAGTATGCCATGCAGTAAAACTGGTTTGTAGTACTACTGGGCTGTACAGAGTATGCCATGCAGTAAAACTGGTTTGTAGTCCTACTGGGCTGTACAGAGTATGCCATGCAGTAAAACTGGTTTGTAGTCCTACTGGGCTGTACAGAGTATGCCATGCAGTAAGACTGGTTTGTATTACTACTGGGCTGTACAGAGTATGCCATGCAGTAAGACTGGTTTGTAGTCCTACTGGGCTGTACAGAGTATGCCATGCAGTAAAACTGGTTTGTAGTCCTACTGGGCTGTACAGAGTATGCCATGCAGTAAGACTGGTGTGTAGCCCAACTGGGCTGTACAGTGTATTCCATGCAGTAAGACTGGTTTGTAGCCCTACTGGGCTGTACAGTGTATGCCATGCAGTTAGACTGGTTTGTAGCTCTACTGGGCAGTACAGTGTATACCATGCAGTAAGACTGATTTGTAGCTCTACTGGGCTGTACAGTGTATGCCATGCAGTGAGACTGGTTTTTAGCTCTACTGGGCTGTACAGAGTATGCCATGCAGTAAGACTAGTTTGTAGCCGAACTGGGCTGTACTGAGTATGCCATGCAATAAGACTGTTTTGTAGCCATACTGGGCTGTACAGTGTATACCATGCAGTAAAACTGGTTTGTAGTCCTACTGGGCTGTACAGTGTATGCCATGCAGTACGACTAGTTTGTAGCCCAACTGGGCTGTACAGTGTATGCCATGAGGTAAGACTGGTGTGTAGCCCAACTGGGCTGTACAGAGTATGCCATGCAGTAAGACTGGTGTGTAGCCCTACTGGGCTGTACAGTGTATACCATGCAGTAAGACTGGTTTGTAGCTCTACTGGGCAGTACAGTGTATGCCATGCAGTAAGACTGGTTTGTAGCTCTACTGGGCTGTATAGTGTATGCCATGCAGTAAGACTGGTTTTTAGCCATACTGGGCTGTACAGAGTATGCAATGCAGTAAGACTAGTTTGTAGCCATACTGGGCTGTACAGAGTATGCCATGCAGTAAGACTAGTTTGTAGCCCAACTGACTGTACAGTGTATGCCCTGCAGTAATATTGGTATGTAGCCCAACTGGGCTATACAGTGTATGCCACGCAGTAAGACTGGTTTGTAGCCCTACTTGGCTGTACAGTGTATGCCATGCAGTATGACAGGTTTGTAGCCCAACTGGGCTGTACAGTGTATGCCAAGCAGTAAAACTGATTTGTAGCCCTACTGGGCTGTACAGTGTATGCCATGCAGTAAGACTGGTTTGTAGCTCTACTGGACAGTACAGTGTATGCCATGCAGTAAGACTGGTTTGACGCCCGACTGGGCTGTACAATGTATGCAATGCAGTAAGACTGGTTTGTAGCCCAACTGGGCTGTACAGCGTATGTCATGCAGTAAGACTGGTTTGTAGTTCTACTGCGCTGTACAGTGTATGACATGCAGTAAAACTGGTTTGTAGTCCTACTGGGCTGAACAGAGTATGCCACGCAGTAAGACTGGTTTGTAGTCCTACTGGGCTGTACAGAGTATGCCATGCAGTAAGACTGGTTTGTAGTCCTACTGGGCTGTACAGAGTATGCCATGCAGTAAGACTGGTTTGTAGCCCTACTGGGCTGTACAGTGTATGCCATGCAGTAAGACTGGTTTGTAGTCCTACTGGGCTGTACAGAGTATGCCATGCAGTAAAACTGGTTTGTAGTACTACTGGGCTGTACAGAGTATGCCATGCAGTAAAACTGGTTTGTAGTCCTACTGGGCTGTACAGAGTATGCCATGCAGTAAAACTGGTTTGTAGTCCTACTGGGCTGTACAGAGTATGCCATGCAGTAAGACTGGTTTGTATTACTACTGGGCTGTACAGAGTATGCCATGCAGTAAGACTGGTTTGTAGTCCTACTGGGCTGTACAGAGTATGCCATGCAGTAAAACTGGTTTGTAGTCCTACTGGGCTGTACAGAGTATGCCATGCAGTAAAACTGGTTTGTAGTACTACTGGGCTGTACAGAGTATGCCATGCAGTAAAACTGGTTTGTAGTCCTACTGGGCTGTACAGAGTATGCCATGCAGTAAAACTGGTTTGTAGTCCTACTGGGCTGTACAGAGTATGCCATGCAGTAAGACTGGTTTGTAGTACTACTGGGCTGTAAAGTGTATGCCATGCAGTAAGACTGGTATGTAGTCCTACTAGGCTGTACAGTGTATGCCATGCAGTATGACTGGTTTGTAGTACTACTGGGCTGTACAGTGTATACCATGCAGTAAGACTGGTGTGTAGCCCAACTGGGCTGTACAGTGTATGCCATGAGGTAGGACTGGTGTGTCGCACAACTGGGCTGTACAGAGTATGCCATGCAGTTAGACTGGTTTGTAGCTCTACTGGGCAGTACAGTGTATACCATGCAGTAAGACTGATTTGTAGCTCTACTGGGCTGTACAGTGTATGCCATGCAGTGAGACTGGTTTTTAGCCCTACTGGGCTGTACAGAGTATGCCATGCAGTAAGACTAGTTTGTAGCCGAACTGGGCTGTACTGAGTATGCCATGCAATAAGACTGTTTTGTAGCCATACTGGGCTGTACAGTGTATACCATGCAGTAAAACTGGTTTGTAGTCCTACTGGGCTGTACAGTGTATGCCATGCAGTACGACTAGTTTGTAGCCCAACTGGGCTATACAGTGTATGCCATGAGGTAAGACTGGTGTGTAGCCCAACTGGGCTGTACAGAGTATGCCATGCAGTAAGACTGGTGTGTAGCCCTACTGGGCTGTACAGTGTATACCATGCAGTAAGACTGGTTTGTAGCTCTACTGGGCAGTACAGTGTATGCCATGCAGTAAGACTGGTTTGTAGCTCTACTGGGCTGTACAGTGTATGCCATGCAGTAAGACTGGTTTTTAGCCATACTGGGCTGTACAGAGTATGCCATGCAGTAAGACTAGTTTGTAGCCATACTGGGCTGTACAGAGTATGCCATGCAGTAAGACTAGTTTGTAGCCCAACTGACTGTACAGTGTATGCCCTGCAGTAATATTGGTATGTAGCCCAACTGGGCTATACAGTGTATGCCACGCAGTAAGACTGGTTTGTAGCCCTACTTGGCTGTACAGTGTATGCCATGCAGTATGACAGGTTTGTAGCCCAACTGGGCTGTACAGTGTATGCCAAGCAGTAAAACTGATTTGTAGCCCTACTGGGCTGTACAGTGTATGCCATGCAGTAAGACTGGTTTGTAGCTCTACTGGACAGTACAGTGTATGCCATGCAGTAAGACTGGTTTGACGCCCGACTGGGCTGTACAATGTATGCAATGCAGTAAGACTGGTTTGTAGCCCAACTGGGCTGTACAGCGTATGTCATGCAGTAAGACTGGTTTGTAGTCCTACTGGGCTGTACAGTGTATACCATGCAGTAAGACTAGTTTGTAGCCCTACTGGGCTGTACAGTGTATTCCATGCAGTAAGCCTGGTATGTAGCCCTACTGGGCTGTACAGTGTATGCCATGCAGTAAGACAGGTTTGTAGCCCAACTGGGCTGTACAGTGTATGCCAAGCAGTAAAACTGATTTGTAGCCCTACTGGGCTGTACAGTGTATGCCATGCAGTAAGACTGGTTTCTAGCTCTACTGGACAGTACAGTGTATGCCATGCAGTAAGACTGGTTTGACGCCCGACTGGGCTGTACAATGTATGCAATGCAGTAAGACTGGTTTGTAGCTCTACTGGGCAGTACAGTGTATGCCATGCAGTAAGACTAGTTTGTAGCCCAACTGGGCTGTACAGCGTTTGCCATGAAGTAAGACTGGTATGTAGCCCTACTGGGCTGTACAGAGTATGCCATGCAGTAAGACTGGTTTGTAGCCCTACTGGGCTGTACAGTGTATGCCATGCAGTGAGACTAGTTTGTAGCCCAACTGGGCTGTACAGCGTTTGCCATGAAGTAAGACTGGTATGTAGCCCTTCTGGGCTGTACAGTGTATGCCATGCAGTACGACCTACTGGGCTTTACAGTGTATGTCATGCTGTGAGACTGGTTTGTAGTCCTAGTGGGCTGTACAGTGTATGTCATGTAGTAAGACTAGTTTGTATCCCAACTGGAATGTACAGTGTATGCCATGAAGTAAGATTGGTATGTAGCCCAACGGGGCTGTACAGCGTATGTCATGCAGTAAGACTGGTTTGTAGTCCTACTGGGCTGTACAGTGTATACCATGCAGTAAGACTAGTTTGTAGCTCTACTGGGCTGTACAGTGTATTCCATGCAGTAAGCCTGGTATGTAGCCCTACTGGGCTGTACAGTGTATGCCATGCAGTAAGACAGGTTTGTAGCCCAACTGGGCTGTACAGTGTATGCCAAGCAGTAAAACTGATTTGTAGCCCTACTGGGCTGTACAGTGTATACCATGAAGTAAGACTAGTTTGTAGCCCAACTGGGCTGTACAGAGTATGCCATGCAGTAAGACTAGTTTGTAGCCCAACTGGGCTGTACATTGTATGCCATGCAGTAAGACTGTTTTGTAGTCCTACTGGGCTGTACAGTGTATGCCATGCAGTAAGACTGGTTTGTAGCCCTACTGGGCTGTACAGTGTATGCCATGCAGTGAGACTAGTTTGTAGCCCAACTGGGCTGTACAGCGTTTGCCATGAAGTAATGACTGGTATGTAGCCCTACTGGGCTGTACAGAGCATGCCATGCAGTAAGACTGGTTTGTAGCCCTACTGGGCTGTACAGTGTATGCCATGCAGTAAAACTGGTTTAGTCCTACTTGGCTGTACAGTGTATGCCATGCAGTAAGCCTGGTATGTAGCCCTACTGGGCTGTACAGTGTATGCCATGCAGTAAGACTGGTTTGTAGTCCTACGGGGTTATACAATGTATGCAATGCAGTAAGACTGGTTTGTAAGCCCTACTGGGCTGTACAGAGTATCCCATGCAGTAAGAATGGTTTATAGCCCAACTTGGATGTACCAAATATGTCGAACAGTTAGGTAAGGCCAGTTTGTAGCCCAACTGGGCTGTACAGTGTATACCAAGCAGTAAGACTAGTGTGTAGCCCAACTGGGCTGTACAGCGTTTGCCATGAAGTAAGACTGGTGTGTAGCCCTACTGGGCTGTACAGAGTATGCCATGCAGTAAGACTGGTTTGTAGCCCTACTGAGCTGTACAGTGTATGCCATGCAGTGAAACTAGTTTGTAGCCCAACTGGGCTGTACAGCGTTTGCCATGAAGTAAGACTGGTATGTAGCCCTTCTGGGCTGTACAGTGTATGCCATGCAGTACGACCTACTGGGCTTTACAGTGTATGTCATGCTGTGAGACTGGTTTGTAGTCCTAGTGGGCTGTACAGTGTATGTCATGTAGTATGACTAGTTTGTATCCCAACTGGAATGTACAGCGTATGCCATGAAGTAAGATTGGTATGTAGCCCAACTGGGCTGTACAGGGTATGTCATGCAGTAAGACTGGTTTGTATTCCTACTGGGCTGTACAGTGTATACCATGCAGTAAGACTAGTTTGTAGCCCTACTGGGCTGTACAGTGTATGCCATGCAGTAAGACAGGTTTGTAGCCCAACTGGGCTGTACAGTGTATGCCAAGCAGTAAAACTGATTTGTAGCCATACTGGGCTGTACAGTGTATACCATACAGTAAGACTAGTTTGTAGCCCAACTGGGCTGTACAGAGTATGCCATGCAGTAAGACTAGTTTGTAGCCCAACTGGGCTGTACATTGTATGCCATGCAGTAAGACTGTTTTGTAGTCCTACTGGGCTGTACAGTGTATGCCATGCAGTAAGACTGGTTTGTAGCCCTACTGGGCTGTACAGTGTATGCCATGCAGTAAGACTAGTTTGTAGCCCAACTGGGCTGTACAGAGTATGCCATGCAGTAAGACTAGTTTGTAGCCCAACTGGGCTGTACATTGTATGCCATGCAGTAAGACTGTTTTGTAGTCCTACTGGGCTGTACAGTGTATGCCATGCAGTAAGACTGGTTTGTAGCCCTACTGGGCTGTACAGTGTATGCCATGCAGTGAGACTAGTTTGTAGCCCAACTGGGCTGTACAGCGTTTGCCATGAAGTAATGACTGGTATGTAGCCCTACTGGGCTGTACAGCGCATGCCATGCAGTAAGACTGGTTTGTAGCCCTACTGGGCTGTACAGTGTATGCCATGCAGTAAAACTGGTTTAGTCCTACTGGGCTGTACAGTGTATGCCATGCAGTGAGACTGGTATGTAGCCCTGCTGGGCTGTACAGTGTATGCCATGCAGTAAGACTGTTTTGTAGTCCTACTAGGCTGTACAGTGTATGCCATGCAGTAAGACTGGTATGTAGCCCTACTGGGCTGTACAGTGTATGCCATGCAGTAAGACTGGTTTGTAGTCCTACGGGGTTATACAATGTATGCAATGCAGTAAGACTGGTTTGTAAGCCCTACTGGGCTGTACAGAGTATCCCATGCAGTAAGAATGGTTTATAGCCCAACTTGAATGTACCAAATATGTCGAACAGTTAGGTAAGGCCAGTTTGTAGCCCAACTGGGCTGTACAGTGTATACCAAGCAGTAAGACTAGTTTGTAGCCCAACTGGGCTGTACATTGTATGCCATGCAGTAAGACTGGTTTGTAGCCCTACGGGGCTATACAATGTATGCAATGCAGTAAGACTGGTTTGACGCCCTACTGGGCTGTACAATGTATGCAATGCAGTAAGACTGGTTTGTAAGCACTACTGGGCAGTACAGAATATCCCATGCTGTAAGAATGGTTTATAGCCCAACTTCGATGTACCAAATATGTCGAACAGTTAGCTAAGGCCATTTTGTAGCCCAACTGGGCTGTACAGTGTATACCATGCAGTACGACTAGTTTGTAGCCCAACTGGGCTGTACAGTGTATGCCATGCAGTAAGACTGGTGTGTAGCCCAACTGGGCTGTACAGTGTATGCCATGAGGTAGGACTGGTGTGTCGCACAACTGGGCTGTACAGAGTATGCCATGCAGTAAGACTGGTGTGTAGCCCAACTGGGCTGTACAGTGTATGCCATGCAGTTAGACTGGTTTGTAGCTCTACTGGGCAGTACAGTGTATACCATGCAGTAAGACTGATTTGTAGCTCTACTGGGCTGTACAGTGTATGCCATGCAGTGAGACTGGTTTTTAGCCCTACTGGGCTGTACAGAGTATGCCATGCAGTAAGACTAGTTTGTAGCCGAACTGGGCTGTACTGAGTATGCCATGCAGTAAGACTGTTTTGTAGCCATACTGGGCTGCACAGTGTATGCCATGCAGAAAAACTGGTTTGTAGTCCTACTGGGCTGTACAGTGTATGCCATGCAGTACGACCTACTGGGCTGTACAGTGTATGTCATGCTGTAAGACTGGTTTGTAGTCCTAGTGGGCTGTACAGTGTATGTCATGTAGTAAGACTAGTTTGTATCCCAACTGGAATGTACAGCGTATGCCATGAAGTAAGACTGGTATGTAGCCCAACTGGGCTGTACAGCGTATGCCATGCAGTAAGACTGGTTTGTAGTCCTACTGGGCTGTACAGTGTATACCATGCAGTAAGACTAGTTTGTAGCCCTACTGGGCTGTACAGTGTATTCCATGCAGTAAGCCTGGTATGTAGCCCTACTGGGCTGTACAGTGTATGCCATGCAGTAAGACCGGTTTGTAGCCCAACTGGGCTGTACAGTGTATGCCAAGCAGTAAAACTGATTTGTAGCCCTACTGGGCTGTACAGTGTATGCCAAGCAGTAAGACTGGTTTGTAGCTCTACTGGGCAGTACAGTGTATGCCATGCAGTAAGACTGGTTTGACGCCCGTCTGGGCTGTACAATGTATGCAGTGTATTCCATGCAGTAAGCCTGGTATGTAGCCCTACTGGGCTGTACAGTGTATGCCATGCAGTAAGACCGGTTTGTAGCCCAACTGGGCTGTACAGTGTATGCCAAGCAGTAAAACTGATTTGTAGCCCTACTGGGCTGTACAGTGTATGCCAAGCAGTAAGACTGGTTTGTAGCTCTACTGGGCAGTACAGTGTATGCCATGCAGTAAGACTGGTTTGACGCCCGACTGGGCTGTACAATGTATGCAATGCAGTAAGACTGGTTTGTAAGCCCTACTGGGCAGTACAGAATATGCCATGCAGTAAAACTGGTTTGTAGTCCTACTGGGCTGTACAGAGTATGCCATGCAGTAAAACTGGTTTGTAGTCCTACTGGGCTGTACAGAGTATGCCATGCAGTAAAACTGGTTTGTAGTACTACTGGGCTGTACAGAGTATGCCATGCAGTAAAACTGGTTTGTAGTCCTACTGGGCTGTACAGAGTATGCCATGCAGTAAAACTGGTTTGTAGTCCTACTGGGCTGTACAGAGTATGCCATGCAGTAAGACTGGTTTGTAGCCCAACTGGGCTGTACAGTGTATGCCATGCAGTAAGACTGGTGTGTAGCCCAACTGGGCTGTACAGTGTATGCCATGAGGTAGGACTGGTGTGTCGCACAACTGGGCTGTACAGAGTATGCCATGCAGTAAGACTGGTGTGTAGCCCAACTGGGCTGTACAGTGTATGCCATGCAGTTAGACTGGTTTGTAGCTCTACTGGGCAGTACAGTGTATACCATGCAGTAAGACTGATTTGTAGCCCTACTGGGCTGTACAGTGTATGCCATGCAGTGAGACTAGTTTGTAGCCCAACTGGGCTGTACAGCGTTTGCCATGAAGTAAGACTGGTATGTAGCCCTTCTGGGCTGTACAGTGTATGCCATGCAGTACGACCTACTGGGCTTTACAGTGTATGTCATGCTGTGAGACTGGTTTGTAGTCCTAGTGGGCTGTACAGTGTATGTCATGTAGTAAGACTAGTTTGTATCCCAACTGGAATGTACAGTGTATGCCATGAAGTAAGATTGGTATGTAGCCCAACGGGGCTGTACAGCGTATGTCATGCAGTAAGACTGGTTTGTAGTCCTACTGGGCTGTACAGTGTATATCATGCAGTAAGACTAGTTTGTAGCCCTACTGGGCTGTACAGTGTATTCCATGCAGTAAGCCTGGTATGTAGCCCTACTGGGCTGTACAGTGTATGCCATGCAGTAAGACAGGTTTGTAGCCCAACTGGGCTGTACAGTGTATGCCAAGCAGTAAAACTGATTTGTAGCCCTACTGGGCTGTACAGTGTATACCATGCAGTAAGACTAGTTTGTAGCCCAACTGGGCTGTACAGAGTATGCCATGCAGTAAGACTAGTTTGTAGCCCAACTGGGCTGTACATTGTATGCCATGCAGTAAGACTGTTTTGTAGTCCTACTGGGCTGTACAGTGTATGCCATGCAGTAAGACTGGTTTGTAGCCCTACTGGGCTGTACAGTGTATGCCATGCAGTGAGACTAGTTTGTAGCCCAACTGGGCTGTACAGCGTTTGCCATGAAGTAATGACTGGTATGTAGCCCTACTGGGCTGTACAGAGCATGCCATGCAGTAAGACTGGTTTGTAGCCCTACTGGGCTGTACAGTGTATGCCATGCAGTAAAACTGGTTTAGTCCTACTGGGCTGTACAGTGTATGCCATGCAGTGAGACTGGTATGTAGCCCTGCTGGGCTGTACAGTGTATGCCATGCAGTAAGACTGTTTTGTAGTCCTACTAGGCTGTACAGTGTATGCCATGCAGTAAGACTGGTATGTAGCCCTACTGGGCTGTACAGTGTATGCCATGCAGTAAGACTGGTTTGTAGTCCTACGGGGTTATACAATGTATGCAATGCAGTAAGACTGGTTTGTAAGCCCTACTGGGCTGTACAGAGTATCCCATGCAGTAAGAATGGTTTATAGCCCAACTTGGATGTACCAAATATGTCGAACAGTTAGGTAAGGCCAGTTTGTAGCCCAACTGGGCTGTACAGTGTATACCAAGCAGTAAGACTAGTTTGTAGCCCAACTGGGCTGTACAGCGTTTGCCATGAAGTAAGACTGGTATGTAGCCCTACTGGGCTGTACAGAGTATGCCATGCAGTAAGACTGGTTTGTAGCCCTACTGAGCTGTACAGTGTATGCCATGCAGTGAAACTAGTTTGTAGCCCAACTGGGCTGTACAGCGTTTGGCATGAAGTAAGACTGGTATGTAGCCCTTCTGGGCTGTACAGTGTATGCCATGCAGTACGACCTACTGGGCTTTACAGTGTATGTCATGCTGTGAGACTGGTTTGTAGTCCTAGTGGGCTGTACAGTGTATGTCATGTAGTATGACTAGTTTGTATCCCAACTGGAATGTACAGCGTATGCCATGAAGTAAGATTGGTATGTAGCCCAACTGGGCTGTACAGGGTATGTCATGCAGTAAGACTGGTTTGTAGTCCTACTGGGCTGTACAGTGTATACCATGCAGTAAGACTAGTTTGTAGCCCTACTGGGCTGTACAGTGTATTCCATGCAATAAGCCTGGTATGTAGCCCTACTGGGCTGTACAGTGTATGCCATGCAGTAAGACAGGTTTGTAGCCCAACTGAGCTGTACAGTGTATGCCAAGCAGTAAAACTGATTTGTAGCCATACTGGGCTGTACAGTGTATACCATACAGTAAGACTAGTTTGTAGCCCAACTGGGCTGTACAGAGTATGCCATGCAGTAAGACTAGTTTGTAGCCCAACTGGGCTGTACATTGTATGCCATGCAGTAAGACTGTTTTGTAGTCCTACTGGGCTGTACAGTGTATGCCATGCAGTAAGACTGGTTTGTAGCCCTACTGGGCTGTACAGTGTATGCCATGCAGTAAGACTAGTTTGTAGCCCAACTGGGCTGTACAGAGTATGCCATGCAGTAAGACTAGTTTGTAGCCCAACTGGGCTGTACATTGTATGCCATGCAGTAAGACTGTTTTGTAGTCCTACTGGGCTGTACAGTGTATGCCATGCAGTAAGACTGGTTTGTAGCCCTACTGGGCTGTACAGTGTATGCCATGCAGTGAGACTAGTTTGTAGCCCAACTGGGCTGTACAGCGTTTGCCATGAAGTAATGACTGGTATGTAGCCCTACTGGGCTGTACAGAGCATGCCATGCAGTAAGACTGGTTTGTAGCCCTACTGGGCTGTACAGTGTATGCCATGCAGTAAAACTGGTTTAGTCCTACTGGGCTGTACAGTGTATGCCATGCAGTGAGACTGGTATGTAGCCCTGCTGGGCTGTACAGTGTATGCCATGCAGTAAGACTGTTTTGTAGTCCTACTAGGCTGTACAGTGTATGCCATGCAGTAAGACTGGTATGTAGCCCTACTGGGCTGTACAGTGTATGCCATGCAGTAAGACTGGTTTGTAGTCCTACGGGGTTATACAATGTATGCAATGCAGTAAGACTGGTTTGTAAGCCCTACTGGGCTGTACAGAGTATCCCATGCAGTAAGAATGGTTTATAGCCCAACTTGAATGTACCAAATATGTCGAACAGTTAGGTAAGGCCAGTTTGTAGCCCAACTGGGCTGTACAGTGTATACCAAGCAGTAAGACTAGTTTGTAGCCCAACTGAGCTGTACAGAGTATGCCATGCAGTAATTCTAGTTTGTAGCCCAACTGGGCTGTACATTGTATGCCATGCAGTAAGACTGGTTTGTAGCCCTACGGGGCTATACAATGTATGCAATGCAGTAAGACTGGTTTGACGCCCTACTGGGCTGTACAATGTATGCAATGCAGTAAGACTGGTTTGTAAGCACTACTGGGCAGTACAGAATATCCCATGCTGTAAGAATGGTTTATAGCCCAACTTCGATGTACCAAATATGTCGAACAGTTAGCTAAGGCCATTTTGTAGCCCAACTGGGCTGTACAGTGTATACCATGCAGTACGACTAGTTTGTAGCCCAACTGGGCTGTACAGTGTATGCCATGCAGTAAGACTGGTGTGTAGCCCAACTGGGCCGTACAGTGTATGCCATGAGGTAGGACTGGTGTGTCGCACAACTGGGCTGTACAGAGTATGCCATGCAGTAAGACTGGTGTGTAGCCCAACTGGGCTGTACAGTGTATGCCATGCAGTTAGACTGGTTTGTAGCTCTACTGGGCAGTACAGTGTATACCATGCAGTAAGACTGATTTGTAGCTCTACTGGGCTGTACAGTGTATGCCATGCAGTGAGACTGGTTTTTAGCCCTACTGGGCTGTACAGAGTATGCCATGCAGTAAGACTAGTTTGTAGCCGAACTGGGCTGTACTGAGTATGCCATGCAGTAAGACTGTTTTGTAGCCATACTGGGCTGCACAGTGTATGCCATGCAGAAAAACTGGTTTGTAGTCCTACTGGGCTGTACAGTGTATGCCATGCAGTACGACCTACTGGGCTGTACAGTGTATGTCATGCTGTAAGACTGGTTTGTAGTCCTAGTGGGCTGTACAGTGTATGTCATGTAGTAAGACTAGTTTGTATCCCAACTGGAATGTACAGCGTATGCTATGAAGTAAGACTGGTATGTAGCCCAACTGGGCTGTACAGCGTATGCCATGCAGTAAGACTGGTTTGTAGTCCTACTGGGCTGTACAGTGTATACCATGCAGTAAGACCGGTTTGTAGCCCAACTGGGCTGTACAGTGTATGCCAAGCAGTAAAACTGATTTGTAGCCCTACTGGGCTGTACAGTGTATGCCAAGCAGTAAGACTGGTTTGTAGCTCTACTGGGCAGTACAGTGTATGCCATGCAGTAAGACTGGTTTGACGCCCGTCTGGGCTGTACAATGTATGCAGTGTATTCCATGCAGTAAGCCTGGTATGTAGCCCTACTGGGCTGTACAGTGTATGCCATGCAGTAAGACCGGTTTGTAGCCCAACTGGGCTGTACAGTGTATGCCAAGCAGTAAAACTGATTTGTAGCCCTACTGGGCTGTACAGTGTATGCCAAGCAGTAAGACTGGTTTGTAGCTCTACTGGGCAGTACAGTGTATGCCATGCAGTAAGACTGGTTTGACGCCCGACTGGGCTGTACAATGTATGCAATGCAGTAAGACTGGTTTGTAAGCCCTACTGGGCAGTACAGAATATGCCATGCAGTAAAACTGGTTTGTAGTCCTACTGGGCTGTACAGAGTATGCCATGCAGTAAAACTGGTTTGTAGTCCTACTGGGCTGTACAGAGTATGCCATGCAGTAAGACTGGTTTGTATTACTACTGGGCTGTACAGAGTATGCCATGCAGTAAGACTGGTTTGTAGTCCTACTGGGCTGTACAGAGTATGCCATGCAGTAAAACTGGTTTGTAGTCCTACTGGGCTGTACAGAGTATGCCATGCAGTAAAACTGGTTTGTAGTACTACTGGGCTGTACAGAGTATGCCATGCAGTAAAACTGGTTTGTAGTCCTACTGGGCTGTACAGAGTATGCCATGCAGTAAAACTGGTTTGTAGTCCTACTGGGCTGTACAGAGTATGCCATGCAGTAAGACTGGTTTGTAGCCCAACTGGGCTGTACAGTGTATGCCATGCAGTAAGACTGGTGTGTAGCCCAACTGGGCTGTACAGTGTATGCCATGAGGTAGGACTGGTGTGTCGCACAACTGGGCTGTACAGAGTATGCCATGCAGTAAGACTGGTGTGTAGCCCAACTGGGCTGTACAGTGTATGCCATGCAGTTAGACTGGTTTGTAGCTCTACTGGGCAGTACAGTGTATACCATGCAGTAAGACTGATTTGTAGCCCTACTGGGCTGTACAGTGTATGCCATGCAGTGAGACTAGTTTGTAGCCCAACTGGGCTGTACAGCGTTTGCCATGAAGTAAGACTGGTATGTAGCCCTTCTGGGCTGTACAGTGTATGCCATGCAGTACGACCTACTGGGCTTTACAGTGTATGTCATGCTGTGAGACTGGTTTGTAGTCCTAGTGGGCTGTACAGTGTATGTCATGTAGTAAGACTAGTTTGTATCCCAACTGGAATGTACAGTGTATGCCATGAAGTAAGATTGGTATGTAGCCCAACGGGGCTGTACAGCGTATGTCATGCAGTAAGACTGGTTTGTAGTCCTACTGGGCTGTACAGTGTATACCATGCAGTAAGACTAGTTTGTAGCCCTACTGGGCTGTACAGTGTATTCCATGCAGTAAGCCTGGTATGTAGCCCTACTGGGCTGTACAGTGTATGCCATGCAGTAAGACAGGTTTGTAGCCCAACTGGGCTGTACAGTGTATGCCAAGCAGTAAAACTGATTTGTAGCCCTACTGGGCTGTACAGTGTATACCATGCAGTAAGACTAGTTTGTAGCCCAACTGGGCTGTACAGAGTATGCCATGCAGTAAGACTAGTTTGTAGCCCAACTGGGCTGTACATTGTATGCCATGCAGTAAGACTGTTTTGTAGTCCTACTGGGCTGTACCGTGTATGCCATGCAGTAAGACTGGTTTGTAGCCCTACTGGGCTGTACAGTGTATGCCATGCAGTGAGACTAGTTTGTAGCCCAACTGGGCTGTACAGCGTTTGCCATGAAGTAATGACTGGTATGTAGCCCTACTGGGCTGTACAGAGCATGCCATGCAGTAAGACTGGTTTGTAGCCCTACTGGGCTGTACAGTGTATGCCATGCAGTAAAACTGGTTTAGTCCTACTGGGCTGTACAGTGTATGTCATGCAGCGAGACTGGTATGTAGCCCTGCTGGGCTGTACAGTGTATGCCATGCAGTAAGACTGTTTTGTAGTCCTACTAGGCTGTACAGTGTATGCCATGCAGTAAGACTGGTATGTAGCCCTACTGGGCTGTACAGTGTATGCCATGCAGTAAGACTGGTTTGTAGTCCTACGGGGTTATACAATGTATGCAATGCAGTAAGACTGGTTTGTAAGCCCTACTGGGCTGTACAGAGTATCCCATGCAGTAAGAATGGTTTATAGCCCAACTTGGATGTACCAAATATGTCGAACAGTTAGGTAAGGCCAGTTTGTAGCCCAACTGGGCTGTACAGTGTATACCAAGCAGTAAGACTAGTTTGTAGCCCAACTGGGCTGTACAGCGTTTGCCATGAAGTAAGACTGGTATGTAGCCCTACTGGGCTGTACAGAGTATGCCATGCAGTAAGACTGGTTTGTAGCCCTACTGAGCTGTACAGTGTATGCCATGCAGTGAAACTAGTTTGTAGCCCAACTGGGCTGTACAGCGTTTGCCATGAAGTAAGACTGGTATGTAGCCCTTCTGGGCTGTACAATGTATGCCATGCAGTACGACCTACTGGGCTTTACAGTGTATGTCATGCTGTGAGACTGGTTTGTAGTCCTAGTGGGCTGTACAGTGTATGCCATGCAGTACGACCTACTGGGCTTTACAGTGTATGTCATGCTGTGAGACTGGTTTGTAGTCCTAGTGGGCTGTACAGTGTATGTCATGTAGTATGACTAGTTTGTATCCCAACTGGAATGTACAGCGTATGCCATGAAGTAAGATTGGTATGTAGCCCAACTGGGCTGTACAGGGTATGTCATGCAGTAAGACTGGTTTGTAGTCCTACTGGGCTGTACAGTGTATACCATGCAGTAAGACTAGTTTGTAGCCCTACTGGGCTGTACAGTGTATTCCATGCAGTAAGCCTGGTATGTAGCCCTACTGGGCTGTACAGTGTATGCCATGCAGTAAGACAGGTTTGTAGCCCAACTGGGCTGTACAGTGTATGCCAAGCAGTAAAACTGATTTGTAGCCATACTGGGCTGTACAGTGTATACCATACAGTAAGACTAGTTTGTAGCCCAACTGGGCTGTACAGAGTATGCCATGCAGTAAGACTAGTTTGTAGCCCAACTGGGCTGTACATTGTATGCCATGCAGTAAGACTGTTTTGTAGTCCTACTGGGCTGTACAGTGTATGCCATGCAGTAAGACTGGTTTGTAGCCCTACTGGGCTGTACAGTGTATGCCATGCAGTAAGACTAGTTTGTAGCCCAACTGGGCTGTACAGAGTATGCCATGCAGTAAGACTAGTTTGTAGCCCAACTGGGCTGTACATTGTATGCCATGCAGTAAGACTGTTTTGTAGTCCTACTGGGCTGTACAGTGTATGCCATGCAGTAAGACTGGTTTGTAGCCCTACTGGGCTGTACAGTGTATGCCATGCAGTGAGACTAGTTTGTAGCCCAACTGGGCTGTACAGCGTTTGCCATGAAGTAATGACTGGTATGTAGCCCTACTGGGCTGTACAGAGCATGCCATGCAGTAAGACTGGGTTGTAGCCCTACTGGGCTGTACAGTGTATGCCATGCAGTAAAACTGGTTTAGTCCTACTGGGCTGTACAGTGTATGCCATGCAGTGAGACTGGTATGTAGCCCTGCTGGGCTGTACAGTGTATGCCATGCAGTAAGACTGGTTTGTAGTCCTACTAGGCTGTACAGTGTATGCCATGCAGTAAGACTGGTATGTAGCCCTACTGGGCTGTACAGTGTATGCCATGCAGTAAGACTGGTTTGTAGTCCTACGGGGTTATACAATGTATGCAATGCAGTAAGACTGGTTTGTAAGCCCTACTGGGCTGTACAGAGTATCCCATGCAGTAAGAATGGTTTATAGCCCAACTTGAATGTACCAAATATGTCGAACAGTTAGGTAAGGCCAGTTTGTAGCCCAACTGGGCTGTACAGTGTATACCAAGCAGTAAGACTAGTTTGTAGCCCAACTGAGCTGTACAGAGTATGCCATGCAGTAATTCTAGTTTGTAGCCCAACTGGGCTGTACATTGTATGCCATGCAGTAAGACTGGTTTGTAGCCCTACGGGGCTATACAATGTATGCAATGCAGTAAGACTGGTTTGACGCCCTACTGGGCTGTACAATGTATGCAATGCAGTAAGACTGGTTTGTAAGCACTACTGGGCAGTACAGAATATCCCATGCTGTAAGAATGGTTTATAGCCCAACTTCGATGTACCAAATATGTCGAACAGTTAGCTAAGGCCATTTTGTAGCCCAACTGGGCTGTACAGTGTATACCATGCAGTACGACTAGTTTGTAGCCCAACTGGGCTGTACAGTGTATGCCATGCAGTAAGACTGGTGTGTAGCCCAACTGGGCTGTACAGTGTATGCCATGAGGTAGGACTGGTGTGTCGCACAACTGGGCTGTACAGAGTATGCCATGCAGTAAGACTGGTGTGTAGCCCAACTGGGCTGTACAGTGTATGCCATGCAGTTAGACTGGTTTGTAGCTCTACTGGGCAGTACAGTGTATACCATGCAATAAGACTGATTTGTAGCTCTACTGGGCTGTACAGTGTATGCTATGCAGTGAGACTGGTTTGTAGTCCTACTGGGCTGTACAGAGTATGCCATGCAGTAAGACTAGTTTGTAGCCGAACTGGGCTGTACTGAGTATGCCATGCAGTAAGACTGTTTTGTAGCCATACTGGGCTGCACAGTGTATGCCATGCAGAAAAACTGGTTTGTAGTCCTACTGGGCTGTACAGTGTATGCCATGCAGTACGACCTACTGGGCTGTACAGTGTATGTCATGTACAGTGTATACCATGCAGTAAGACTAGTTTGTAGCCCTACTGGGCTGTACAGTGTATTCCATGCAGTAAGCCTGGTATGTAGCCCTACTGGGCTGTACAGTGTATGCCATGCAGTAAGACAGGTTTGTAGCCCAACTGGGCTGTACAGTGTATGCCAAGCAGTAAAACTGATTTGTAGCCCTACTGGGCTGTACAGTGTATTCCATGCAGTAAGCCTGGTATGTAGCCCTACTGGGCTGTACAGTGTATGCCATGCAGTAAGACCGGTTTGTAGCCCAACTGGGCTGTACAGTGTATGCCAAGCAGTAAAACTGATTTGTAGCCCTACTGGGCTGTACAGTGTATGCCAAGCAGTAAGACTGGTTTGTAGCTCTACTGGGCAGTACAGTGTATGCCATGCAGTAAGACTGGTTTGACGCCCGACTGGGCTGTACAATGTATGCAGTGTATTCCATGCAGTAAGCCTGGTATGTAGCCCTACTGGGCTGTACAGTGTATGCCATGCAGTAAGACCGGTTTGTAGCCCAACTGGGCTGTACAGTGTATGCCAAGCAGAAAAACGGATTTGTAGCCCTACTGGGCTGTACAGTGTATGTCATGCTGTGAGACTGGTTTGTAGTCCTAGTGGGCTGTACAGTGTATGTCATGTAGTAAGACTAGTTTGTATCCCAACTGGAATGTACAGCGTATGCCATGAAGTAAGACTGGTATGTAGCCCAACTGGGCTGTACAGCGTATGCCATGCAGTAAGACTGGTTTGTAGTCCTACTGGGCTGTACAGTGTATACCATGCAGTAAGACTAGTTTGTAGCCCTACTGGGCTGTACAGTGTATTCCATGCAGTAAGCCTGGTATGTAGCCCTACTGGGCTGTACAGTGTATGCCATGCAGTAAGACAGGTTTGTAGCCCAACTGGGCTGTACAGTGTATGCCAAGCAGTAAAACTGATTTGTAGTCCTACTGGGCTGTACAGTGTATACCATGCAGTAAGACTAGTTTGTAGCCCTACTGGGCTGTACAGTGTATTCCATGCAGTAAGCCTGGTATGTAGCCCTACTGGGCTGTACAGTGTATGCCATGCAGTAAGACCGGTTTGTAGCCCAACTGGGCTGTACAGTGTATGCCAAGCAGTAAAACTGATTTGTAGCCCTACTGGGCTGTACAGTGTATGCCAAGCAGTAAGACTGGTTTGTAGCTCTACTGGGCAGTACAGTGTATGCCATGCAGTAAGACTGGTTTGACGCCCGACTGGGCTGTACAATGTATGCAGTGTATTCCATGCAGTAAGCCTGGTATGTAGCCCTACTGGGCTGTACAGTGTATGCCATGCAGTAAGACCGGTTTGTAGCCCAACTGGGCTGTACAGTGTATGCCAAGCAGTAAAACTGATTTGTAGCCCTACTGGGCTGTACAGTGTATGCCAAGCAGTAAGACTGGTTTGTAGCTCTACTGGGCAGTACAGTGTATGCCATGCAGTAAGACTGGTTTGACGCCCGACTGGGCTGTACAATGTATGCAATGCAGTAAGACTGGTTTGTAAGCCCTACTGGGCAGTACAGAATATGCCATGCAGTAAAACTGGTTTGTAGTCCTACTGGGCTGTACAGAGTATGCCATGCAGTAAAACTGGTTTGTAGTCCTACTGGGCTGTACAGAGTATGCCATGCAGTAAGACTGGTTTGTATTACTACTGGGCTGTACAGAGTATGCCATGCAGTAAGACTGGTTTGTAGTCCTACTGGGCTGTACAGAGTATGCCATGCAGTAAAACTGGTTTGTAGTCCTACTGGGCTGTACAGAGTATGCCATGCAGTAAAACTGGTTTGTAGTACTACTGGGCTGTACAGAGTATGCCATGCAGTAAAACTGGTTTGTAGTCCTACTGGGCTGTACAGAGTATGCCATGCAGAAAAACTGGTTTGTAGTCCTACTGGGCTGTACAGAGTATACCATGCAGTAAGACTGGTTTGTAGTACTACAGGGCTGTAAAGTGTATGCCATGCAGTAAGACTGGTATGTAGTCCTACTAGGCTGTACAGTGTATGCCATGCAGTATGACTGGTTTGTAGCCCAACTGGGCTGTACAGAGTATGCCATGCAGTAAGACTGGTTTGTAGCCCAACTGAGCTGTACAGAGTATGCCATGCAGTAAGACTGGTTTGTAGTCCTACTGGGCTGTACAGAGTATGCCATGCAGTAAAACTGGTTTGTAGTCCTACTGGGCTGTACAGAGTATGTCATGCAGTAAGACTGGTTTGTAGTACTACTGGGCTGTACAGTGTATGCCATGCAGTAAGACTGGTTTGTAGTCCTACTGGGCTGTACAGAGTATGCCATGCAGTAAAACTGGTTTGTAGTCCTACTGGGCTGTACAGAGTATGCCATGCAGTAAGACTGGTTTGTAGTACTACTGGGCTGTAAAGTGTATGCCATGCAGTAAGACTGGTATGTAGTCCTACTAGGCTGTACAGTGTATGCCATGCAGTATGACTGGTTTGTAGCCCAACTGGGCTGTACAGTAAGACTGGTTTGTAGCCCAACTGAGCTGTACAGAGTATGCCATGCAGTAAGACTGGTTTGTAGTCCTACTGGGCTGTACAGAGTATGCCATGCAGTAAAACTGGTTTGTAGTCCTACTGGGCTGTACAGAGTATGTCATGCAGTAAGACTGGTTTGTAGTACTACTGGGCTGTACAGTGTATGCCATGCAGTAAGACTGGTTTGTAGTCCTACTGGGCTGTACAGTGTATTCCATGCAGTAAGACTGGTTTGTATTACTACTGCGCTGTACAGAGTATGCCATGCAGTAAGACTGGTTTGTAGTCCTACTGGGCTGTACAGAGTATGCCATGCAGTAAAACTGGTTTGTAGTCCTACTGGGCTGTACAGAGTATGCCATGCAGTAAGACTGGTTTGTAGTACTACTCGGCTGTACAGAGTATGCCATGCAGTAAAACTGGTTTGTAGTCCTACTGGGCTGTACAGAGTATGCCATGCAGTAAAACTGGTTTGTAGTCCTACTGGGCTGTACAGAGTATGCCATGCAGTAAGACTGGTTTGTAGTACTACTGGGCTGTAAAGTGTATGCCATGCAGTAAAACTGGTATGTAGTCCTACTAGGCTGTACAGTGTATGCCATGCAGTATGACTGGTTTGTAGCCCAACTGGGCTGTACAGAGTATGCCATGCTGTAAGACTGGTTTGTAGCCCAACTGAGCTGTACAGAGTATGCCATGCAGTAAGACTGGTTTGTAGTCCTACTGGGCTGTACAGAGTATGCCATGCAGTAAAACTGGTTTGTAGTACTACTGGGCTGTACAGTGTATGCCATGCAGTAAGACTGGTTTGTAGTCCTACTGGGCTGTACAGTGTATTCCATGCAGTAAGACTGGTTTGTAGTCCTACTGGGCTGTACAGTGTATTCCATGCAGTAAGACTGGTTTGTAGTCCTACTGGGCTGTACAGAGTATTCCATGCAGTAAGACTGGTTTGTAGCCCAACTGGGCTTTCCAGTGTATGTCATGCCGTAAGACTGGTTTGTAGCCCTACTGGGCTGTACAGAGCATGCCATGCAGTAAGACTGGTTTGTAGTCCTACTGGGCTGTACAGAGTATGCCATACAGTAAGACTGGTTTGTAGCCCAACTGAGCTGTACAGTGTATGCCATGCAGTAAGACTGGTTTGTAGTCCTACTGGGCTGTACAGAGTATGCCATACAGTAAGACTGGTTTGTAGCCCAACTGAGCTGTACAGTGTATGCCATGCAGTAAGACTGGTTTGTAGCCCAACTGAGCTGTACAGTGTATGCCATAAAGTAAGACTGGTTTGTAGTCCTACTGGGCTGTACAGAGTATACCATACAGTAAGACTGGTTTGTAGCCCAACTGAGCTGTACAGTGTATGCCATGCAGTAAGACTGGTTTGTAGTCCTACTGGGCTGTACAGAGTATGCCATACAGTAAGACTGGTTTGTAGCCCAACTGAGCTGTACAGTGTATGCCATGCAGTAAGACTGGTTTGTAGTTCTGCGCTGTACAGTGTATGCCATGCAGTAAAACTGGTTTGTAGTCCTACTGGGCTGTACAGAGTATGCCATGCAGTAAGACTGGTTTGTAGTCCTACTGGGCTGTACAGAGTATGCCATGCAGTAAGACTGGTTTGTAGCCCAACTGAGCTGTACAGAGTATGCCATGCAGTAAGACTGGTTTGTAGTCCTACTGGGCTGTACAGAGTATGCCATGCAGTAAAACTGGTTTGTAGTCCTACTGGGCTGTACAGAGTATGTCATGCAGTAAGACTGGTTTGTAGTACTACTGGGCTGTACAGTGTATGCCATGCAGTAAGACTGGTTTGTAGTCCTACTGGGCTGTACAGTGTATTCCATGCAGTAAGACTGGTTTGTATTACTACTGCGCTGTACAGAGTATGCCATGCAGTAAGACTGGTTTGTAGTCCTACTGGGCTGTACAGAGTATGCCATGCAGTAAAACTGGTTTGTAGTCCTACTGGGCTGTACAGAGTATGCCATGCAGTAAGACTGGTTTGTAGTACTACTCGGCTGTACAGAGTATGCCATGCAGTAAAACTGGTTTGTAGTCCTACTGGGCTGTACAGAGTATGCCATGCAGTAAAACTGGTTTGTAGTCCTACTGGGCTGTACAGAGTATGCCATGCAGTAAGACTGGTTTGTAGTACTACTGGGCTGTAAAGTGTATGCCATGCAGTAAAACTGGTATGTAGTCCTACTAGGCTGTACAGTGTATGCCATGCAGTATGACTGGTTTGTAGCCCAACTGGGCTGTACAGAGTATGCCATGCTGTAAGACTGGTTTGTAGCCCAACTGAGCTGTACAGAGTATGCCATGCAGTAAGACTGGTTTGTAGTCCTACTGGGCTGTACAGAGTATGCCATGCAGTAAAACTGGTTTGTAGTACTACTGGGCTGTACAGTGTATGCCATGCAGTAAGACTGGTTTGTAGTCCTACTGGGCTGTACAGTGTATTCCATGCAGTAAGACTGGTTTGTAGTCCTACTGGGCTGTACAGTGTATTCCATGCAGTAAGACTGGTTTGTAGTCCTACTGGGCTGTACAGAGTATTCCATGCAGTAAGACTGGTTTGTAGCCCAACTGGGCTTTCCAGTGTATGTCATGCCGTAAGACTGGTTTGTAGCCCTACTGGGCTGTACAGAGCATGCCATGCAGTAAGACTGGTTTGTAGTCCTACTGGGCTGTACAGAGTATGCCATACAGTAAGACTGGTTTGTAGCCCAACTGAGCTGTACAGTGTATGCCATGCAGTAAGACTGGTTTGTAGTCCTACTGGGCTGTACAGAGTATGCCATACAGTAAGACTGGTTTGTAGCCCAACTGAGCTGTACAGTGTATGCCATGCAGTAAGACTGGTTTGTAGCCCAACTGAGCTGTACAGTGTATGCCATAAAGTAAGACTGGTTTGTAGTCCTACTGGGCTGTACAGAGTATACCATACAGTAAGACTGGTTTGTAGCCCAACTGAGCTGTACAGTGTATGCCATGCAGTAAGACTGGTTTGTAGTCCTACTGGGCTGTACAGAGTATGCCATACAGTAAGACTGGTTTGTAGCCCAACTGAGCTGTACAGTGTATGCCATGCAGTAAGACTGGTTTGTAGTTCTGCGCTGTACAGTGTATGCCATGCAGTAAAACTGGTTTGTAGTCCTACTGGGCTGTACAGAGTATGCCATGCAGTAAGACTGGTTTGTAGTCCTACTGGGCTGTACAGAGTATGCCATGCAGTAAGACTGGTTTGTAGCCCAACTGAGCTGTACAGAGTATGCCATGCAGTAAGACTGGTTTGTAGTCCTACTGGGCTGTACAGAGTATGCCATGCAGTAAAACTGGTTTGTAGTCCTACTGGGCTGTACAGAGTATGTCATGCAGTAAGACTGGTTTGTAGTACTACTGGGCTGTACAGTGTATGCCATGCAGTAAGACTGGTTTGTAGTCCTACTGGGCTGTACAGAGTATGCCATGCAGTAAAACTGTTTTGTAGTCCTACTGGGCTGTACAGAGTATGCCATGCAGTAAGACTGGTTTGTAGTACTACTGGGCTGTAAAGTGTATGCCATGCAGTAAGACTGGTATGTAGTCCTACCAGGCTGTACAGTGTATGCCATGCAGTATGACTGGTTTGTAGCCCAACTGGGCTGTACAGAGTATGCCATGCAGTAAGACTGGTTTGTAGCCCAACTGAGCTGTACAGAGTATGCCATGCAGTAAGACTGGTTTGTAGTCCTACTGGGCTGTACAGAGTATGCCATGCAGTAAAACTGGTTTGTAGTCCTACTGGGCTGTACAGAGTATGTCATGCAGTAAGACTGGTTTGTAGTACTACTGGGCTGTACAGTGTATGCCATGCAGTAAGACTGGTTTGTAGTCCTACTGGGCTGTACAGTGTATTCCATGCAGTAAGACTGGTTTGTATTACTACTGGGCTGTACAGAGTATGCCATGCAGTAAGACTGGTTTGTAGTCCTACTGGGCTGTACAGAGTATGCCATGCAGTAAAACTGGTTTGTAGTCCTACTGGGCTGTACAGAGTATGCCATGCAGTAAAACTGGTTTGTAGTGCTACTGGGCTGCACAGAGTATGCCATGCAGTAAAACTGGTTTGTAGTCCTACTGGGCTGTACAGAGTATGCCATGCAGTAAAACTGGTTTGTAGTCCTACTGGGCTGTACAGAGTATGCCATGCAGTAAGACTGGTTTGTAGTACTACTGGGCTGTAAAGTGTATGCCATGCAGTAAGACTGGTATGTAGTCCTACTAGGCTGTACAGTGTATGCCATGCAGTATGACTGGTTTGTAGCCCAACTGGGCTGTACAGAGTATGCCATGCAGTAAGACTGGTTTGTAGCCCAACTGAGCTGTACAGAGTATGCCATGCAGTAAGACTGGTTTGTAGTCCTACAGGGCTGTACAGAGTATGCCATGCAGTAAAACTGGTTTGTAGTCCTACTGGGCTGTACAGAGTATGTCATGCAGTAAGACTGGTTTGTAGTACTACTGGGCTGTACAGTGTATGCCATGCAGTAAGACTGGTTTGTAGTCCTACTGGGCTGTACAGTGTATTCCATGCAGTAAGACTGGTTTGTAGTCCTACTGGGTTGTACAGTGTATTCCATGCAGTAAGACTGGTTTGTAGTCCTACTGGGCTGTACAGAGTATTCCATGCAGTAAGACTGGTTTGTAGCCCAACTGGGCTTTCCAGTGTATGTCATGCTGTAAGACTGGTTTGTAGCCCTACTGGGCTGTACAGAGCATGCCATGCAGTAAGACTGGTTTGTAGTCCTACTGGGCTGTACAGAGTATGCCATACAGTAAGACTGGTTTGTAGCCCAACTGAGCTGTACAGTGTATGCCATGCAGTAAGACTGGTTTGTAGTCCTACTGGGCTGTACAGAGTATACCATACAGTAAGACTGGTTTGTAGCCCAACTGAGCTGTACAGTGTATGCCATGCAGTAAGACTGGTTTGTAGCCCAACTGAGCTGTACAGTGTATGCCATGCAGTAAGACTGGTTTGTAGTCCTACTGGGCTGTACAGAGTATGCCATACAGTAAGACTGGTTTGTAGCCCAACTGAGCTGTACAGTGTATGCCATAAAGTAAGACTGGTTTGTAGTCCTACTGGGCTGTACAGAGTATGCCATACAGTAAGACTGGTTTGTAGCCCAACTGAGCTGTACAGTGTATGCCATGCAGTAAGACTGGTTTGTAGTCCTACTGGGCTGTACAGAGTATGCCATACAGTAAGACTGGTTTGTAGCCCAACTGAGCTGTACAGTGTATGCCATGCAGTAAGACTGGTTTGTAGTTCTACTGCGCTGTACAGTGTATGCCATGCAGTAAAACTGGTTTGTAGTCCTACTGGGCTGTACAGAGTATGCCATGCAGTAAGACTGGTTTGTAGTCCTACTGGGCTGTACAGAGTATGCCATGCAGTAAGACTGGTTTGTAGTCCTACTGGGCTGTACAGAGTATGCCATGCAGTAAGACTGGTTTGTAGCCCTACTGGGCTGTACAGTGTATGCCATGCAGTAAGACTGGTTTGTAGTCCTACTGGGCTGTACAGAGTATGCCATGCAGTAAGACTGGTTTATAGTCCTACTGGGCTGTACAGAGTATGCCATGCAGTAAGACTGGTTTGTAGTACTACTGGGCTGTACAGAGTATGCCATGCAGTAAGACTGGTTTGTAGCCCTACTGGGCTGTACAGTGTATGCCATGCAGTAAGACTGGTTTGTAGTCCTACTGGGCTGTACAGAGTATGCCATGCAGTAAGACTGGTTTGTAGTCCTACTGGGTTGTACAGTGTATTCCATGCAGTAAGACTGGTTTGTAGTCCTACTGGGCTGTACAGAGTATGCCATACAGTAAGACTGGTTTGTAGCCCAACTGAGCTGTACAGTGTATGTCATGCTGTAAGACTGGTTTGTAGCCCTACTGGGCTGTACAGAGCATGCCATGCAGTAAGACTGGTTTGTAGTCCTACTGGGCTGTACAGAGTATGCCATACAGTAAGACTGGTTTGTAGCCCAACTGAGCTGTACAGTGTATGCCATGCAGTAAGACTGGTTTGTAGTCCTACTGGGCTGTACAGAGTATACCATACAGTAAGACTGGTTTGTAGCCCAACTGAGCTGTACAGTGTATGCCATGCAGTAAGACTGGTTTGTAGCCCAACTGAGCTGTACAGTGTATGCCATGCAGTAAGACTGGTTTGTAGTCCTACTGGGCTGTACAGAGTATGCCATACAGTAAGACTGGTTTGTAGCCCAACTGAGCTGTACAGTGTATGCCATAAAGTAAGACTGGTTTGTAGTCCTACTGGGCTGTACAGAGTATGCCATACAGTAAGACTGGTTTGTAGCCCAACTGAGCTGTACAGTGTATGCCATGCAGTAAGACTGGTTTGTAGTCCTACTGGGCTGTACAGAGTATGCCATACAGTAAGACTGGTTTGTAGCCCAACTGAGCTGTACAGTGTATGCCATGCAGTAAGACTGGTTTGTAGTTCTACTGCGCTGTACAGTGTATGCCATGCAGTAAAACTGGTTTGTAGTCCTACTGGGCTGTACAGAGTATGCCATGCAGTAAGACTGGTTTGTAGTCCTACTGGGCTGTACAGAGTATGCCATGCAGTAAGACTGGTTTGTAGTCCTACTGGGCTGTACAGAGTATGCCATGCAGTAAGACTGGTTTGTAGCCCTACTGGGCTGTACAGTGTATGCCATGCAGTAAGACTGGTTTGTAGTCCTACTGGGCTGTACAGAGTATGCCATGCAGTAAGACTGGTTTATAGTCCTACTGGGCTGTACAGAGTATGCCATGCAGTAAGACTGGTTTGTAGTACTACTGGGCTGTACAGAGTATGCCATGCAGTAAGACTGGTTTGTAGCCCTACTGGGCTGTACAGTGTATGCCATGCAGTAAGACTGGTTTGTAGTCCTACTGGGCTGTACAGAGTATGCCATGCAGTAAGACTGGTTTGTAGTCCTACTGGGCTGTACAGAGTATGCCATGCAGTAAGACTGGTTTGTAGTCCTACTGGGCTGTACAGAGTATGCCATACAGTAAGACTGGTTTGTAGCCCAACTGAGCTGTACAGTGTATGCCATGCAGTAAAACTGGTTTGTAGTCCTACTGGGCTGTACAGAGTATGCCATGCAGTAAGACTGGTTTGTAGTCCTACTGGGCTGTACAGAGTATGCCATACAGTAAGACTGGTTTGTAGCCCAACTGAGCTGTACAGAGTATGCCATGCAGTAAGACTGGTTTGTAGTCCTACTGGGCTGTACAGTGTATGCCATGCAGTAAGACTGGTTTGTAGCCCAACTGGGCTGTACAGTGTATGCCATGCAGTAAGACTGGTTTGTAGCCCAACTGGGCTGTACAGTGTATGCCATGCAGTAAGACTGGTTTGTAGTTCTACTGCGCTGTACAGTGTATGCCATGCAGTAAAACTGGTTTGTAGTCCTACTGGGCTGTACAGAGTATGCCATGCAGTAAGACTGGTTTGTAGTCCTACTGGGCTGTACAGAGTATGCCATGCAGTAAGACTGGTTTGTAGCCCTACTGGGCTGTACAGTGTATGCCATGCAGTAAGACTGGTTTGTAGTCCTACTGGGCTGTACAGAGTATGCCATGCAGTAAAACTGGTTTGTAGTCCTACTGGGCTGTACAGAGTATGCCATGCAGTAAGACTGGTTTGTAGTCCTACTGGGCTGTACAGAGTATGCCATGCAGTAAAACTGGTTTGTAGTCCTACTGGGCTGTACAGAGTATGCCATGCAGTAAAACTGGTTTGTAGTACTACTGGGCAGTACAGAGTATGCCATGCAGTAAAACTGGTTTGTAGTCCTACTGGGCTGTACAGAGTATGCCATGCAGTAAAACTGGTTTGTAGTCCTACTGGGCTGTACAGAGTATGCCATGCAGTAAGACTGGTTTGTAGTACTACTGGGCTGTAAAGTGTATGCCATGCAGTAAGACTGGTATGTAGTCCTACTAGGCTGTACAGTGTATGCCATGCAGTATGACTGGTTTGTAGCCCAACTGGGCTGTACAGAGTATGCCATGCAGTAAGACTGGTTTGTAGTACTACTGGGCTGTACAGAGTACGCCATGCAGTAAAACTGGTTTGTAGTCCTACTGGGCTGTACAGAGTATGCCATGCAGTAAGACTGGTTTGTAGTCCTACTGGGCTGTACAGAGTATGCCATGCAGTAAGACTGGTTTGTAGTACTACTGGGCTGTAAAGTGTATGCCATGCAGTAAGACTGGTATGTAGTCCTACTAGGCTGTACAGTGTATTCCATGCAGTAAGACTGGTTTGTAGTCCTACTGGGCTGTACAGTGTATTCCATGCAGTAAGACTGGTTTGTAGTCCTACTGGGCTGTACAGTGTATGCCATGCAGTAAGACTGGTTTGTAGTCCTACTGGGCTGTACAGTGTATGCCATGCAGTAAGACTGGTTTGTAGCCCAACTGGGCTGTACAGTGTATGCCATGCAGTAAGACTGGTTTGTAGCCCAACTGGGCTGTACAGTGTATGCCATGCAGTAAGACTGGTTTGTAGTACTACTGAGCTGTACAGAGTATGCCATGCAGTAAGACTGGTTTGTAGTCCTACTGGGCTGTACAGTGTATGCCATGCAGTAAGACTGGTTTGTAGCCCAACTGAGCTGTACAGAGTATGCCATGCAGTAAGACTGGTTTGTAGTCCTACTGGGCTGTACAGAGTATGCCATGCAGTAAAACTGGTTTGTAGTCCTACTGGGCTGTACAGAGTATGTCATGCAGTAAGACTGGTTTGTAGTACTACTGGGCTGTACAGTGTATGCCATGCAGTAAGACTGGTTTGTAGTCCTACTGGGCTGTACAGAGTATGCCATGCAGTAAAACTGGTTTGTAGTCCTACTGGGCTGTACAGAGTATGCCATGCAGTAAGACTGGTTTGTAGTACTACTGGGCTGTAAAGTGTATGCCATGCAGTAAGACTGGTATGTAGTCCTACTAGGCTGTACAGTGTATGCCATGCAGTATGACTGGTTTGTAGCCCAACTGGGCTGTACAGAGTATGCCATGCAGTAAGACTGGTTTGTAGCCCAACTGAGCTGTACAGAGTATGCCATGCAGTAAGACTGGTTTGTAGTCCTACTGGGCTGTACAGAGTATGCCATGCAGTAAAACTGGTTTGTAGTCCTACTGGGCTGTACAGAGTATGTCATGCAGTAAGACTGGTTGTATTACTACTGGGCTGTACAGAGTATGCCATGCAGTAAGACTGGTTTGTAGTCCTACTGGGCTGTACAGAGTATGCCATGCAGTAAAACTGGTTTGTAGTCCTACTGGGCTGTACAGAGTATGCCATGCAGTAAAACTGGTTTGTAGTACTACTGGGCTGTACAGAGTATGCCATGCAGTAAAACTGGTTTGTAGTCCTACTGGGCTGTACAGAGTATGCCATGCAGTAAAACTGGTTTGTAGTCCTACTGGGCTGTACAGAGTATGCCATGCAGTAAGACTGGTTTGTAGTACTACTGGGCTGTAAAGTGTATGCCATGCAGTAAGACTGGTATGTAGTCCTACTAGGCTGTACAGTGTATGCCATGCAGTATGACTGGTTTGTAGCCCAACTGGGCTGTACAGAGTATGCCATGCAGTAAGACTGGTTTGTAGCCCAACTGAGCTGTACAGAGTATGCCATGCAGTAAGACTGGTTTGTAGTCCTACTAGGCTGTACAGAGTATGTCATGCAGTAAGACTGGTTTGTAGTACTACTGGGCTGTACAGTGTATGCCATACAGTAAGACTGGTTTGTAGCCCAACTGAGCTGTACAGAGTATGCCATGCAGTAAGACTGGTTTGTAGTCCTACTGGGCTGTACAGTGTATGCCATGCAGTAAGACTGGTTTGTAGCCCAACTGGGCTGTACAGTGTATGCCATGCAGTAAGACTGGTTTGTAGTTCTACTGCGCTGTACAGTGTATGCCATGCAGTAAAACTGGTTTGTAGTCCTACTGGGGTGTACAGAGTATGCCATGCAGTAAGACTGGTTTGTAGTCCTACTGGGCTGTACAGAGTATGCCATGCAGTAAAACTGGTTTGTAGTACTACTGGGCTGTACAGAGTATGCCATGCAGTAAAACTGGTTTGTAGTCCTACTGGGCTGTACAGAGTATGCCATGCAGTAAAACTGGTTTGTAGTCCTACTGGGCTGTACAGAGTATGCCATGCAGTAAGACTGGTTTGTAGTCCTACTGGGCTGTACAGAGTATGCCATGCAGTAAAACTGGTTTGTAGTCCTACTGGGCTGTACAGAGTATGCCATGCAGTAAAACTGGTTTGTAGTACTACTGGGCTGTACAGAGTATGCCATGCAGTAAAACTGGTTTGTAGTCCTACTGGGCTGTACAGAGTATGCCATGCAGTAAAACTGGTTTGTAGTCCTACTGGGCTGTACAGAGTATGCCATGCAGTAAGACTGGTTTGTAGTACTACTGGGCTGTAAAGTGTATGCCATGCAGTAAGACTGGTATGTAGTCCTACTAGGCTGTACAGTGTATGCCATGCAGTATGACTGGTTTGTAGCCCAACTGGGCTGTACAGAGTATGCCATGCAGTAAGACTGGTTTGTAGTACTACTGGGCTGTACAGAGTACGCCATGCAGTAAAACTGGTTTGTAGTCCTACTGGGCTGTACAGAGTATGCCATGCAGTAAGACTGGTTTGTAGTCCTACTGGGCTGTACAGAGTATGCCATGCAGTAAGACTGGTTTGTAGTACTACTGGGCTGTAAAGTGTATGCCATGCAGTAAGACTGGTATGTAGTCCTACTAGGCTGTACAGTGTATTCCATGCAGTAAGACTGGTTTGTAGTCCTACTGGGCTGTACAGTGTATTCCATGCAGTAAGACTGGTTTGTAGTCCTACTGGGCTGTACAGTGTATGCCATGCAGTAAGACTGGTTTGTAGTCCTACTGGGCTGTACAGTGTATGCCATGCAGTAAGACTGGTTTGTAGCCCAACTGGGCTGTACAGTGTATGCCATGCAGTAAGACTGGTTTGTAGCCCAACTGGGCTGTACAGTGTATGCCATGCAGTAAGACTGGTTTGTAGTACTACTGAGCTGTACAGAGTATGCCATGCAGTAAGACTGGTTTGTAGTCCTACTGGGTTGTACAGTGTATGCCATGCAGTAAGACTGGTTTGTAGCCCAACTGAGCTGTACAGAGTATGCCATGCAGTAAGACTGGTTTGTAGTCCTACTGGGCTGTACAGTGTATGCCATGCAGTAAGACTGGTTTGTAGCCCAACTGGGCTGTACAGTGTATGCCATGCAGTAAGACTGGTTTGTAGTTCTACTGCGCTGTACAGTGTATGCCATGCAGTAAAACTGGTTTGTAGTCCTACTGGGCTGTACAGAGTATGTCATGCAGTAAGACTAGTTTGTAGTACTACTGGGCTGTACAGTGTATGCCATGCAGTAAGACTGGTTTGTAGTCCTACTGGGCTGTACAGAGTATGCCATGCAGTAAAACTGGTTTGTAGTCCTACTGGGCTGTACAGAGTATGCCATGCAGTAAGACTGGTTTGTAGTACTACTGGGCTGTAAAGTGTATGCCATGCAGTAAGACTGGTATGTAGTCCTACTAGGCTGTACAGTGTATGCCATGCAGTATGACTGGTTTGTAGCCCAACTGGGCTGTACAGAGTATGCCATGCAGTAAGACTGGTTTGTAGCCCAACTGAGCTGTACAGAGTATGCCATGCAGTAAGACTGGTTTGTAGTCCTACTGGGCTGTACAGAGTATGCCATGCAGTAAAACTGGTTTGTAGTCCTACTGGGCTGTACAGAGTATGTCATGCAGTAAGACTGGTTTGTAGTACTACTGGGCTGTACAGTGTATTCCATGCAGTAAGACTGGTTTGTATTACTACTGGGCTGTACAGAGTATGCCATGCAGTAAAACTGGTTTGTAGTCCTACTGGGCTGTACAGAGTATGCCATGCAGTAAAACTGGTTTGTAGTACTACTGGGCTGTACAGAGTATGCCATGCAGTAAAACTGGTTTGTAGTCCTACTGGGCTGTACAGAGTATGCCATGCAGTAAAACTGGTTTGTAGTCCTACTGGGCTGTACAGAGTATGCCATGCAGTAAGACTGGTTTGTAGTACTACTGGGCTGTAAAGTGTATGCCATGCAGTAAGACTGGTATGTAGTCCTACTAGGCTGTACAGTGTATGCCATGCAGTATGACTGGTTTGTAGCCCAACTGGGCTGTACAGAGTATGCCATGCAGTAAGACTGGTTTGTAGCCCAACTGAGCTGTACAGAGTATGCCATGCAGTAAGACTGGTTTGTAGTCCTACTGGGCTGTACAGAGTATGCCATGCAGTAAAACTGGTTTGTAGTCCTACTGGGCTGTACAGAGTATGTCATGCAGTAAGACTGGTTTGTAGTACTACTGGGCTGTACAGTGTATGCCATGCAGTAAGACTGGTTTGTAGTCCTACTGGGCTGTACAGTGTATTCCATGCAGTAAGACTGGTTTGTAGTCCTACTGGGTTGTACAGTGTATTCCATGCAGTAAGACTGGTTTGTAGTCCTGGGCTGTACAGAGTATTCCATGCAGTAAGACTGGTTTGTAGCCCAACTGGGCTTTCCAGTGTATGTCATGCTGTAAGACTGGTTTGTAGCCCTACTGGGCTGTACAGAGCATGCCATGCAGTAAGACTGGTTTGTAGTCCTACTGGGCTGTACAGAGTATGCCATACAGTAAGACTGGTTTGTAGCCCAACTGAGCTGTACAGTGTATGCCATGCAGTAAGACTGGTTTGTAGTCCTACTGGGCTGTACAGTGTATGCCATACAGTAAGACTGGTTTGTAGCCCAACTGAGCTGTACAGAGTATGCCATGCAGTAAGACTGGTTTGTAGTCCTACTGGGCTGTACAGTGTATGCCATGCAGTAAGACTGGTTTGTAGCCCAACTGGGCTGTACAGTGTATGCCATGCAGTAAGACTGGTTTGTAGTTCTACTGCGCTGTACAGTGTATGCCATGCAGTAAAACTGGTTTGTAGTCCTACTGGGCTGTACAGAGTATGCCATGCAGTAAGACTGGTTTGTAGTCCTACTGGGCTGTACAGAGTATGCCATGCAGTAAGACTGGTTTGTAGCCCTACTGGGCTGTACAGTGTATGCCATGCAGTAAGACTGGTTTGTAGTCCTACTGGGCTGTACAGAGTATGCCATGCAGTAAAACTGGTTTGTAGTACTACTGGGCTGTACAGAGTATGCCATGCAGTAAAACTGGTTTGTAGTCCTACTGGGCAGTACAGAGTATGCCATGCAGTAAAACTGGTTTGTAGTCCTACTGGGCTGTACAGAGTATGCCATGCAGTAAGACTGGTTTGTAGTCCTACTGGGCTGTACAGAGTATGCCATGCAGTAAAACTGGTTTGTAGTCCTACTGGGCTGTACAGAGTATGCCATGCAGTAAAACTGGTTTGTAGTACTACTGGGCTGTACAGAGTATGCCATGCAGTAAAACTGGTTTGTAGTCCTACTGGGCTGTACAGAGTATGCCATGCAGTAAAACTGGTTTGTAGTCCTACTGGGCTGTACAGAGTATGCCATGCAGTAAGACTGGTTTGTAGTACTACTGGGCTGTAAAGTGTATGCCATGCAGTAAGACTGGTATGTAGTCCTACTAGGCTGTACAGTGTATGCCATGCAGTATGACTGGTTTGTAGCCCAACTGGGCTGTACAGAGTATGCCATGCAGTAAGACTGGTTTGTAGTACTACTGGGCTGTACAGAGTACGCCATGCAGTAAAACTGGTTTGTAGTCCTACTGGGCTGTACAGAGTATGCCATGCAGTAAGACTGGTTTGTAGTCCTACTGGGCTGTACAGAGTATGCCATGCAGTAAGACTGGTTTGTAGTACTACTGGGCTGTAAAGTGTATGCCATGCAGTAAGACTGGTATGTAGTCCTACTAGGCTGTACAGTGTATTCCATGCAGTAAGACTGGTTTGTAGTCCTACTGGGCTGTACAGTGTATTCCATGCAGTAAGACTGGTTTGTAGTCCTACTGGGCTGTACAGTGTATGCCATGCAGTAAGACTGGTTTGTAGTCCTACTGGGCTGTACAGTGTATGCCATGCAGTAAGACTGGTTTGTAGCCCAACTGGGCTGTACAGTGTATGCCATGCAGTAAGACTGGTTTGTAGCCCAACTGGGCTGTACAGTGTATGCCATGCAGTAAGACTGGTTTGTAGTACTACTGAGCTGTACAGAGTATGCCATGCAGTAAGACTGGTTTGTAGTCCTACTGGGTTGTACAGTGTATGCCATTCAGTAAGACTGGTTTGTAGCCCAACTGAGCTGTACAGAGTATGCCATGCAGTAAGACTGGTTTGTAGTCCTACTGGGCTGTACAGAGTATGCCATGCAGTAAAACTGGTTTGTAGTCCTACTGGGCTGTACAGAGTATGTCATGCAGTAAGACTGGTTTGTAGTACTACTGGGCTGTACAGTGTATGCCATGCAGTAAGACTGGTTTGTAGTCCTACTGGGCTGTACAGAGTATGCCATGCAGTAAAACTGGTTTGTAGTCCTACTGGGCTGTACAGAGTATGCCATGCAGTAAGACTGGTTTGTAGTACTACTGGGCTGTAAAGTGTATGCCATGCAGTAAGACTGGTATGTAGTCCTACTAGGCTGTACAGTGTATGCCATGCAGTATGACTGGTTTGTAGCCCAACTGGGCTGTACAGAGTATGCCATGCAGTAAGACTGGTTTGTAGCCCAACTGAGCTGTACAGAGTATGCCATGCAGTAAGACTGGTTTGTAGTCCTACTGGGCTGTACAGAGTATGCCATGCAGTAAAACTGGTTTGTAGTCCTACTGGGCTGTACAGAGTATGTCATGCAGTAAGACTGGTTTGTAGTACTACTGGGCTGTACAGTGTATTCCATGCAGTAAGACTGGTTTGTATTACTACTGGGCTGTACAGAGTATGCCATGCAGTAAAACTGGTTTGTAGTCCTACTGGGCTGTACAGAGTATGCCATGCAGTAAAACTGGTTTGTAGTACTACTGGGCTGTACAGAGTATGCCATGCAGTAAAACTGGTTTGTAGTCCTACTGGGCTGTACAGAGTATGCCATGCAGTAAAACTGGTTTGTAGTCCTACTGGGCTGTACAGAGTATGCCATGCAGTAAGACTGGTTTGTAGTACTACTGGGCTGTAAAGTGTATGCCATGCAGTAAGACTGGTATGTAGTCCTACTAGGCTGTACAGTGTATGCCATGCAGTATGACTGGTTTGTAGCCCAACTGGGCTGTACAGAGTATGCCATGCAGTAAGACTGGTTTGTAGCCCAACTGAGCTGTACAGAGTATGCCATGCAGTAAGACTGGTTTGTAGTCCTACTGGGCTGTACAGAGTATGCCATGCAGTAAAACTGGTTTGTAGTCCTACTGGGCTGTACAGAGTATGTCATGCAGTAAGACTGGTTTGTAGTACTACTGGGCTGTACAGTGTATGCCATGCAGTAAGACTGGTTTGTAGTCCTACTGGGCTGTACAGTGTATTCCATGCAGTAAGACTGGTTTGTAGTCCTACTGGGTTGTACAGTGTATTCCATGCAGTAAGACTGGTTTGTAGTCCTGGGCTGTACAGAGTATTCCATGCAGTAAGACTGGTTTGTAGCCCAACTGGGCTTTCCAGTGTATGTCATGCTGTAAGACTGGTTTGTAGCCCTACTGGGCTGTACAGAGCATGCCATGCAGTAAGACTGGTTTGTAGTCCTACTGGGCTGTACAGAGTATGCCATACAGTAAGACTGGTTTGTAGCCCAACTGAGCTGTACAGTGTATGCCATGCAGTAAGACTGGTTTGTAGTCCTACTGGGCTGTACAGAGTATGCCATACAGTAAGACTGGTTTGTAGCCCAACTGAGCTGTACAGTGTATGCCATGCAGTAAGACTGGTTTGTAGCCCAACTGAGCTGTACAGTGTATGCCATGCAGTAAGACTGGTTTGTAGTCCTACTGGGCTGTACAGAGTATGCCATACAGTAAGACTGGTTTGTAGCCCAACTGAGCTGTACAGTGTATGCCATAAAGTAAGACTGGTTTGTAGTCCTACTGGGCTGTACAGAGTATGCCATACAGTAAGACTGGTTTGTAGCCCAACTGAGCTGTACAGTGTATGCCATGCAGTAAGACTGGTTTGTAGTCCTACTGGGCTGTACAGAGTATGCCATACAGTAAGACTGGTTTGTAGCCCAACTGAGCTGTACAGTGTATGCCATGCAGTAAGACTGGTTTGTAGTTCTACTGCGCTGTACAGTGTATGCCAAGCAGTAAAACTGGTTTGTAGTCCTACTGGGCTGTACAGAGTATGCCATGCAGTAAGACTGGTTTGTAGTCCTACTGGGCTGTACAGAGTATGCCATGCAGTAAGACTGGTTTGTAGTCCTACTGGGCTGTACAGAGTATGCCATGCAGTAAGACTGGTTTGTAGCCCTACTGGGCTGTACAGTGTATGCCATGCAGTAAGACTGGTTTGTAGTCCTACTGGGCTGTACAGAGTATGCCATGCAGTAAGACTGGTTTATAGTCCTACTGGGCTGTACAGAGTATGCCATGCAGTAAGACTGGTTTGTAGTACTACTGGGCTGTACAGAGTATGCCATGCAGTAAGACTGGTTTGTAGCCCTACTGGGCTGTACAGTGTATGCCATGCAGTAAGACTGGTTTGTAGTCCTACTGGGCTGTACAGAGTATGCCATGCAGTAAGACTGGTTTGTAGTCCTACTGGGCTGTACAGAGTATGCCATGCAGTAAGACTGGTTTGTAGTCCCACTGGGCTGTACAGAGTATGCCATGCAGTAAGACTGGTTTGTAGTCCTACTGGGCTGTACAGAGTATGCCATACAGTAAGACTGGTTTGTAGCCCAACTGAGCTGTACAGTGTATGCCATGCAGTAAGACTGGTTTGTAGTTCTACTGGGCTGTACAGTGTATGCCATGCAGTAAAACTGGTTTGTAGTCCTACTGGGCTGTACAGAGTATGCCATGCAGTAAAACTGGTTTGTAGTCCTACTGGGCTGTACAGAGTATGCCATACAGTAAGACTGGTTTGTAGCCCAACTGAGCTGTACAGAGTATGCCATGCAGTAAGACTGGTTTGTAGTCCTACTGGGCTGTACAGTGTATGCCATGCAGTAAGACTGGTTTGTAGCCCAACTGGGCTGTACAGTGTATGCCATGCAGTAAGACTGGTTTGTAGTCCTACTGGGCTGTACAGTGTATACCATGCAGTAAGACTGGTTTGTAGTTCTACTGCGCTGTACAGTGTATGCCATGCAGTAAAACTGGTTTGTAGTCCTACTGGGCTGTACAGAGTATGCCATGCAGTAAGACTGGTTTGTAGTCCTACTGGGCTGTACAGTGTATGCCATGCAGTAAGACTGGTTTGTAGCCCAACTGGGCTGTACAGTGTATACCATGCAGTAAGACTAGTTTGTAGCCCTACTGGGCTGTACAGAGTATGCCATGCAGTAAGACTGGTTTGTAGTCCTACTGGGCTGTACAGAGTATGCCATGCAGTAAGACTGGTTTGTAGCCCTACTGGGCTGTACAGTGTATGCCATGCAGTAAGACTGGTTTGTAGTCCTACTGGGCTGTACAGAGTATGCCATGCAGTAAAACTGGTTTGTAATACTACTGGGCTGTACAGAGTATGCCATGCAGTAAAACTGGTTTGTAGTCCTACTGGGCTGTACAGAGTATGCCATGCAGTAAAACTGGTTTGTAGTCCTACTGGGCTGTACAGAGTATGCCATGCAGTAAGACTGGTTTGTAGTCCTACTGGGCTGTACAGAGTATGCCATGCAGTAAAACTGGTTTGTAGTCCTACTGGGCTGTACAGAGTATGCCATGCAGTAAAACTGGTTTGTAGTACTACTGGGCTGTACAGAGTATGCCATGCAGTAAAACTGGTTTGTAGTCCTACTGGGCTGTACAGAGTATGCCATGCAGTAAGACTGGTTTGTAGTACTACTGGGCTGTAAAGTGTATGCCATGCAGTAAGACTGGTATGTAGTCCTACTAGGCTGTACAGTGTATGCCATGCAGTATGACTGGTTTGTAGCCCAACTGGGCTGTACAGAGTATGCCATGCAGTAAGACTGGTTTGTAGTACTACTGGGCTGTACAGAGTACGCCATGCAGTAAAACTGGTTTGTAGTCCTACTGGGCTGTACAGAGTATGCCATGCAGTAAGACTGGTTTGTAGTCCTACTGGGCTGTACAGAGTATGCCATGCAGTAAGACTGGTTTGTAGTACTACTGGGCTGTAAAGTGTATGCCATGCAGTAAGACTGGTATGTAGTCCTACTAGGCTGTACAGTGTATTCCATGCAGTAAGACTGGTTTGTAGTCCTACTGGGCTGTACAGTGTATTCCATGCAGTAAGACTGGTTTGTAGTCCTACTGGGCTGTACAGTGTATGCCATGCAGTAAGACTGGTTTGTAGTCCTACTGGGCTGTACAGTGTATGCCATGCAGTAAGACTGGTTTGTAGCCCAACTGGGCTGTACAGTGTATGCCATGCAGTAAGACTGGTTTGTAGCCCAACTGGGCTGTACAGTGTATGCCATGCAGTATGACTGGTTTGTAGTACTACTGAGCTGTACAGAGTATGCCATGCAGTAAGACTGGTTTGTAGTCCTACTGGGCTGTACAGTGTATGCCATGCAGTAAGACTGGTTTGTAGCCCAACTGGGCTGTACAGTGTATGCCATGCAGTAAGACTGGTTTGTAGTTCTACTGCGCTGTACAGTGTATGCTATGCAGTAAAACAGGTTTGTAGTCCTACTGGGCTGTACAGAGTATGCCATGCAGTAAGACTGGTTTGTAGTCCTACTGGGCTGTACAGAGTATGCCATGCAGTAAGACTGGTTTGTAGCCCTACTGGGCTGTACAGTGTATGCCATGCAGTAAGACTGGTTTGTAGTCCTACTGGGCTGTACAGAGTATGCCATGCAGTAAAACTGGTTTGTAGTACTACTGGGCTGTACAGAGTATGCCATGCAGTAAAACTGGTTTGTAGTCCTACTGGGCTGTACAGAGTATGCCATGCAGTAAAACTGGTTTGTAGTCCTACTGGGCTGTACAGAGTATGCCATGCAGTAAGACTGGTTTGTAGTCCTACTGGGCTGTACAGAGTATGCCATGCAGTAAAACTGGTTTGTAGTCCTACTGGGCTGTACAGAGTATGCCATGCAGTAAAACTGGTTTGTAGTACTACTGGGCTGTACAGAGTATGCCATGCAGTAAAACTGGTTTGTAGTCCTACTGGGCTGTACAGAGTATGCCATGCAGTAAGACTGGTTTGTAGTCCTACTGGGCTGTACAGAGTATGCCATGCAGTAAGACTGGTTTGTAGTACTACTGGGCTGTAAAGTGTATGCCATGCAGTAAGACTGGTATGTAGTCCTACTAGGCTGTACAGTGTATTCCATGCAGTAAGACTGGTTTGTAGTCCTACTGGGCTGTACAGTGTATTCCATGCAGTAAGACTGGTTTGTAGTCCTACTGGGCTGTACAGTGTATGCCATGCAGTAAGACTGGTTTGTAGTCCTACTGGGCTGTACAGTGTATGCCATGCAGTAAGACTGGTTTGTAGCCCAACTGGGCTGTACAGTGTATGCCATGCAGTAAGACTGGTTTGTAGCCCAACTGGGCTGTACAGTGTATGCCATGCAGTAAGACTGGTTTGTAGTACTACTGAGCTGTACAGAGTATGCCATGCAGTAAGACTGGTTTGTAGCCCAACTGAGCTGTACAGAGTATGCCATGCAGTAAGACTGGTTTGTAGTACTACTGGGCTGTACAGTGTATGCCATGCAGTAAGACTGGTTTGTAGTCCTACTGGGCTGTACAGTGTATTCCATGCAGTAAGACTGGTTTGTAGTCCTACTGGGCTGTACAGTGTATGCCATGCAGTAAGACAGGTTTGTAGTCCTACTGGGCTGTACAGTGTATTCCATGCAGTAAGACTGGTTTGTAGTCCTACTGGGCAGTACAGTGTATGCCATGCAGTAAGACAGGTTTGTAGCCCTACTGGGCTGTACAGTGTATGCCATGCAGTAAGACTGGTTTGTAGTCCTACTGGGCTGTACATTGTATGCCATGCAGTAAGACTGATTTGTAGTCCTACTGGGCTGTACAGAGTATGCCATGCAGTAAGACTGGTTTGTAGCCCAACTGAGCTGTACAGAGTATGCCATGCAGTAAGACTGGTTTGTAGTACTACTGGGCTGTACAGTGTATGCCATGCAGTAAGACTGGTTTGTAGTCCTACTGGGCTGTACATTGTATGCCATGCAGTAAGACTGATTTGTAGTCCTACTGGGCTGTACAGTGTATGCCATGCAGTAAGACTGGTCTGTAGTCCTACTGGGCTGTACAGTGTATGCCATGCAGTAAGACAGGTTTGTAGCCCAACTGGGCTGTACAGCGTATGTCATGCAGTAAGACTGGTTTGTAGTCCTACTGGGCTGTACAGTGTATTCCATGCAGTAAGACTGGTTTGTAGCCCTACTGGGCTGTACAGTGTATGCCATGCAGTAAGACTGGTATGTAATATTTATTCATACTGCACCCTCTGAGTAGCTACATGTAATCTGATTTGGTCCTTACACACAATTTGAAATGGTGAAATATTTAATGACTAAACGATTTATTTTTTTTGAAAACTGTTTAAAATGAGCGATCTGAATATATTGATAGTTTCAGATAATCACCAAGATATGTTTTCGTTTTTAAATGACATTTAAAGATTTCACTGTTTCTAATTGTACCAACCTCACAGTGACAACAGAATTTGTTTTCTCCACTGAGCTGCCCACTACTGCTTGTCAATTTTCTGTAAAGATTTGGGAAGACCACTGATAGAAGATTAAAAATGTTGCCAATGTGTCTGTATAACAATACAATTCAAAATTAATTATTTGTTTAATGGCAGCTGATAAACTAATCACAAGACATGTTAAGAAAGTGCATTGCTGTATGCAAATGAGCAGATGTTTTTTTTCTGCTGGCAAAATATCTACAGTACTCATTTCGCCCAGCCTCCCGCCCGCTTCCGGATTTCGATCGCTTTTTTTTTCGCTCGCTTTGTTCAATTCGACCGCGCAATTTCCGCTTTTTTTTCGACCGCGCAAATCCGGAAGTATCCGCTCGCGCAATCGATCGCTCGCTCTCTCGCTCGCTCTCTCGCTCGCTCGCTCGCCTGACAGAGCAACCGCCCGCATTTACAGTTCATTACCTACTGTTTCATGTACAAGTGTGTCATTTTTGTTTTTATGATGTTAAAATAAGAATAAATACAATCAAAAATTTATAGAACGACCGTTGAAAAAATACGGTGGATCACACGGCCATATAAAATTTGTAATAATACATACGCGTAGCAATAATGTCCACCATAAACAAGATCGAACCAAACATGTGAAATCAAATACGACACTGACACAGACACAACTAATATGAAATAAAACCATTCAATTTTTGGTGGAGAGCTAAAAATGTCTACTGTAGAGTATGGTATTCATTGAGTAACCGTGTATAGGGTGACGGTTGTCATGCACGCATGGTTTGGGTCAAGTTGTAGATATGTAAATCTATGGCACCTATAACAATTGAAGAATATCTGCAGGAATAGTAAGACTGTGAAAAAAAACGACCAATCGATTGTTATAGAATGACAGCAGTGTACAATTTGTCAAACAAATACAATACTTGCAAATGTAATGTCGGCCAGCGCCCATCTTACTTGTCCGAAGTTGTCGAAGCCGACATCAATGGAGATCGCGTTTTTTAACTAGGCGGCTGGCAAGCGGACTAACACGTTACATAAACTTGTTGAATTACAAGTATGGTTTTTATTTTTGCGCCCAATGTCTCGTTATAAAATAAAGGATTCAAAGTTTGCAGGGTATTCCGTTTTTTGCGAACTATGGGCGAAATACTTTCATGAGCTGTACGTAGTTCACTTACAGCCAAAACAAAGTCAGCTAGGACATTAAGTTGTGAGACGCGACAAAACAAACACTGCCAGTGATAGATTACGTGAATAAAAAAAACAAAATAAACGCAATCAAAGGCGCCGACCACACGCTTTGGAAATAAATAGAACGCGTTGCTAAGAGGAATCGCACCTGCATCTCGACGACGTCTCCGGTCATGAGCAGGGTTTGCCGCGTCTTAGAAAAATTGAAAGTTAAAAAGGAATCTGTGTCGGGGAACCACTCACAATGTTTGCATGAAAAATCCCCCGCGAAAACCTTTTTTTTTTTCTGTTACAAACACTATGGTACCTGAATCCCGATTAATTCATAAATATGAATCGTTAAGGGTCAATTTCCTGCAGTCCTTCAAGATTAAATTTGCCTCCGATAATCTTTCTAACGATGACCTGGAAGATTGCCATGATTGAGTGCCACCATTTCTGTTCTAAGATTTATTCAGTATAATAATACAAATGTTCACCCCAACAGAGGTGGACATACACAGTTTTAGCGACCCGAAGAGCTCATTGTCAACCGAGGCGAAGCACTACGATAAAGACTTTCCGTTCCCAATAAATAATAATAACACAAAAAAAACTTCTCGTTCCCGACATTATGAAATTCTTTCGTTTTGGGGGAAAAACCCTGAAAAAAAAACTGATTTTGACAAGATAATTTAGAAATTGATATTAAGAATAATTCATAACGAAATGTATTCCATATGTACCCATAATTTTTTTCATAATTACTGATTACACACGAATATTACAGAAAAAAATAATTTGCTATATTATCTATATTTGTGCCTTTTATTTGTCTTGAATTGTGACTGAAAGGAGCTGGGTGAAATTACAAACTATGTAGTGTGTTCGACAACTCATGTATGAACAATAATTTTAATAAATATGATTTTACTTGGTAAAATTACTGTATTTTTCTACATAAAAACAAAATAATTTCACAATGTCTTTATTATCATAGCGTTGTTGGTAAAAGTTGAAAATGATACATCCACGTGAACCTGCTTATATGAGATCGAAGGAGTCTCTGTTTTCAACAGCCGTATACATCTAAAACTGTGTCAACGCTAAGTTTCCTTGGTGGACCACGAGCTCTGTTCCTTGTTTGCACGTTATCATGTTCACACAATCGCAGACATTATTTGTAAGGGTGCTCTTTGAAATGGCACATTTTCTCGATGTTTTAGCGAGTACTCCGCGGGTATATGGCTTGTTCTCACATCAGCATAATTTTTCTCGAATTCACTCATCGCTTTCCCACATGCACTTCTCGTTCTTTGCTGCTAGCTTTTTTGCACTCTAATATGTTGTTGTTTTTGTCTTTCTAAACATCGAGTTTATTTTTGACATTCAACGAGATCGCTTGAATTTTGAATTTGATGACGGTTCGAATTTATCCACTTTTACAGTGATCAACATTGCGTTCGAGTAGAGTTACTAGTAATTATAAGCCTGATTTACATTTTTCTTGCGGTGTTTTTCGTCAATGTATTAAATATAAGTGCTTTGGGAAATAACATAATTATATTGCGCGAGTAAAAGAGTTTGGTGAGACTGTCACAACATACTAAAACAAATGTTTTATTTATTTCCAACGCGCGTGGTCGGCGCCTCTGATTGCGTTTATTTTGTATTTTTGTTTTCAAAATGTATCACTAGCTGCGTTTGTTTTGTTTTCCTCAACAAAATAACTGTTCCGAGATCTCTTTCATTTTTCGTCCGGCTGCTGCCAATCCAATAATTCGTCGTCGCATGTAATCAGATAAGCGATTAATCGTCACAGTCATTATACTAGTAGTTTAAGTCCAATTGATTTGTAGAAATTCAGCTATGCGATAATTATATGTGCAGTTTTGTTTTGCGCATCCAGACACGAGCAAAAGTTAACCAATAGATTTTCTGAACTACAGCATTCGTATTACTTTTGCAAATTGAGTAAGAGTCATAGTGTGAGTTGCGTTCGCAAATAAGAAAGTGTCAAATTATTTTAAGCGCCGTTCGGAATAAATTTAGTCAAAATCACACAGAAACACACACACACACACACACACACACAACACACAAATACTAGTACTCAATAATATCGCGATTGACCAGTCATATAGCTGCTTGAACTACACACACAAGGACGTAAATATGTAAATACAGGTCACAGTTCGACTTGCGTAGCAAACGTTACAATGTGTCAAGTGATTTGAAGGCGTCTTCAGAGAAGCAATAGGCGTTGTATTTTGAATCGTCATTAAAACGTAAATTTATTACGAATAAAAACTTAAGTTTATACATACAATGTACGATCATTGTTACTCCAGCGGTCGGTTGGCAAGCGGACGGTGTTTCTGAAGCCAGTCATAGCAGGAGCGAGCGAGCGAACAAAAGCGAGCGAACAAAAGCGAACGCGAGCGAGCGGAAAAAAAGCGGTCGGTTTCCGGTCGGAAAGCAGCGAGCGGTCGGAAATTAAGCGATAAGCGGTCGAAAAAAAGCGATAAAAGCGGGAGGTTGGGCGGAATGAGTACTGTATATCCTATTATATCTTATTTATCACACATGTAATATCATTACTGTGTAGTATTATATTTATTAAACTTGTGTAATAATTTACAAATGCTCAGAACATATGAAAATTATTACACCAGTTTAATATATCTGATATTACACTCATTGGATATCCTCTATGTCTCTAAATTATTGCTTTACGTCAAGACAAAGTAATTTGTCATATCCCGAGAACTCATTACAATTTAATAATTCTGTGATAAAATTATATAAATGGATACACTTGTGATGCAAATTCAATATATAATTCAAGAAGCTACATTGAATTGTGAATTAGTTGCATGTGTCGAGATATTCTCCAAACATCTATGGATTGTCATTGGTGGTTGATTGTGTCATTCAAAATCAGTCACTGCCCCAGGTGACATCCAATTCCATGAGATCAAGCATTTTTTTCAAATACACAATATTATTATACATCTAACATGAAAAACAATAGAATTTATCCATCTATAGAATGCTGTATGGACATGTTTATAAACATTTTTGAATGTCTTCCTTATTTGGAAATTGTGCATCAGGTTCGAACACTGTTCATTGTTTGCTTCAGTGCTATCATTGGACAGTAAAAAAAAGAATCAAGTCACTGGATGCAAATATTGCCATTTCAGGTTGTCTCTCAGTAAATTATTACTACTAGCAGGTAAAAATGGATTATAATATGGTTATCGTGAGAATATCGCAAAGTATTCTCTGAGGCAGTACTGGTACATGTTAACCTCTGCTATTCATGGGTTAATACAAGCACAGTACTGCCTGAATGCATACTTTGTGGTATTCTCATGATAACTTCATATTATTCATAGTATTTTATGCAAAAACATGAAATGAAATAAAAATTCAGCAAATATGTGATTAGAAAAGTTAACATTGCCAAAGACAAAAAAAAGGAGACCTGTTCTTACATATTATGACATTTGACTGAAGCACAAAAAACAAACTTAAGCCAAATAAACTTTTTTTTTTTCATTAAATGACATTTGTCTTTCTTTGGCTATCAAACTGTTGAAGTACACATATTAGAAACAAACAAATATTCACCTTTGGCAGAGATTGATTAAATGCACTTAGTGGATACTTGGAGAATATAAACACTGAGGGCACTGTCACTAAAATCACCCTATACAATAAACTATACAATAAACTATTTTTGATACTGGAAATTATCAGTGATACTAAAATTAGACCATGCAAAAATCAATTTGTGAGCCACCACAGTTTAATTAAATATTACTTTGTTTTTAACTTGGTTGCAAATCAATCGTCTTTGGTATTTCACTCATAGCATAATACTGATGTTTAATTTCTTTGTCAAAAACCCTGACAACACGCAGACCTGATTTATCATCACCCAGTGGACAACCCATTGCTGAAGTCACCACTTCTTCCATATTTTGATAAAATCCACCAGCATTACGATGATAGTGACCACAGAATATTGTCTTCACACCTGAAAAAAAATTTACATTTTTATGTCAAGTTTAAAAGATGTTCTTTGACTAATTAACTACAATAATTAATGGCTACTAGAGTACATATAGCAACACACCATATCACACTGACAACTGCATTTTACTATGACAAATTGTGGGCATGGTGATGTTTATACTATCTGACATGGTGACATGTCTGCAATGTCAGACATTACATCTTCACACTTACAGACTATCAGATTCACTTGTGACTTTTTAGAGGGACCTTTCAATACAATGCTACAGTCTCTTCATGAAAGCACAATCCAGTTATACTATGGTGTTATTTTTTATCTGGCTATTACACAAACAAGAATTTAGGCACCATTCATGTTGTGTTGTTTGGGTACTTCCACCAAAGATGATTCCATAGGAACACTTATCAAAGGGCATAACATGGCTTGCATGCACCACAGTGCCACCTACTAAAATGTCCACCATCTTCTTTGTGTTTTTTTTTATATTACCACATGCATGCTACCATACTTCCACATACATACCACAATATTACCATAACAAATATGCACAATACCACATACATTGCCATATGCATATAGCCATATTACTATTTGCATATTACCACATGCATGTTACAATATGCATATAGCCATATCACTATTTGCATATTATCATATGCATGTTACCATATGCAGAAAGTCATATTATTATTTGCATGTTACCACATGCATTACCATATGCATATAGCCATATTCATATTTGCATATTACCACATGCATATTACAATATGCATATAGCCATAGTACTATTTGCATGTTACCACATGCATGTTACCACATGCATATAGCCATAGTACTATTTGCATGTTACCAAATGCAATACCATATGCATATAGCCATATCACTATTTGCATATTATCACATGCATGTTACCATATGCATATAGCCATATCACTATTTGCATGTTACCACATGCATTACCATATGCATATAGCCATATCAATATTTGCATATTACAATATGCATATAGCCTAATTACTATTTGCATGTTACCAAATGCAATACCATATGCATATAGCCATATTCATATTTGCATATTACCACATGCATATTACAATATGCATATAGCCATAGTACTATTTGCATGTTACCACATGCAATACCATATGCATATAGCCATATCACTATTTGCATATTATCACATGCATGTTACCATATGCAGAAAGTCATATTATTATTTGCATGTTACCACATGCATTACCATATGCATATAGCCATATTCATATTTGCATATTACCACATGCATATTACAATATGCATATAGCCATAGTACTATTTGCATGTTACCACATGCAATACCATATGCATATAACCATATCACTATTTGCATATTATCACATGCATGTTACCATATGCATATAGCCATATTACTATTTGCATATTACCACATGCATGTTACCATATGCATATAGCCATATCACTATTTGCATGTTACCACATGCATTACCATATGCATATAGCCATATTAATATTTGCATATTACAATATGCATATAGCCTAATTACTATTTGCATGTTACCAAATGCAATACCATATGCATATAGCCATATTCATATTTGCATATTACCACATGCATATTACAATATGCATATAGCCATAGTACTATTTGCATGTTACCACATGCAATACCATATGCATATAGCCATATCACTATTTGCATATTATCACATGCATGTTACCATATGCAGAAAGTCATATTATTATTTGCATGTTACCACATGCATTACCATATGCATATAACCACATGCATATTACAATATGCATATAGCCATAGTACTATTTGCATGTTACCACATGCAATACCATATGCATATAACCATATCACTATTTGCATATTATCACATGCATGTTACCATATGCATATAGCCATATTACTATTTGCATATTACCACATGCATGTTACCATATGCATATAGCCATATCACTATTTGCACGTTACCACATGCATTACCATATGCATGTAGCCATATTCATATTTGCATATTACCACATGCATATTACAATATGCATATAGCCTAATTACTATTTGCATGTTACCAAATGCAATACCATATGCATATAGCCATATCACTATTTGCATATTACCACATGCATGTTACCATATGCATATAGCCATAATACTATTTGCATATTATCACATGCATGTTACCATATGCATAAAGCCATATTACTATTTGCATATTACCACATGCATGTTACCATATGCATATAGCCATATTACTATTTGCATGTTACCACATGCATTACCATATGCATGTAGCCATATTCATATTTGCATATTACCACATGCATATTACAATATGCATATAGCCATAGTACTATTTGCATGTTACCACATGCAATACCATATGCATATAGCCATATTACTATTTGCATATTACCACATGCATTTTAGCATATGCATATAGCCATATTAATGTTTGCATATTACCACATGCATATTACAATATGCATATAGCCATAGTACTATTTGCATGTTACCACATGCAATACCATATGCATATAGCCATATTACTATTTGCATATTACCATATGCATATTACAATATGCATATAGCCTAATTACTATTTGCATGTTACCAAATGCAATACCATATGCATATAGCCATATCACTATTTGCACGTTACCACATGCATTACCATATGCATGTAGCCATATTCATATTTGCATATTACCACATGCATATTACAATATGCATATAGCCTAATTACTATTTGCATGTTACCAAATGCAATACCATATGCATATAGCCATATCACTATTTGCATATTACCACATGCATGTTACCATATGCATATAGCCATAATACTATTTGCATATTATCACATGCATGTTACCATATGCATAAAGCCATATTACTATTTGCATATTACCACATGCATGTTACCATATGCATATAGCCATATTACTATTTGCATGTTACCACATGCATTACCATATGCATGTAGCCATATTCATATTTGCATATTACCACATGCATATTACAATATGCATATAGCCATAGTACTATTTGCATGTTACCACATGCAATACCATATGCATATAGCCATATTACTATTTGCATATTACCACATGCATGTTAGCATATGCATATAGCCATATTAATGTTTGCATATTACCACATGCATATTACAATATGCATATAGCCATAGTACTATTTGCATGTTACCACATGCAATACCATATGCATATAGCCATATTACTATTTGCATATTACCATATGCATATTACAATATGCATATAGCCTAATTACTATTTGCATGTTACCAAATGCAATACCATATGCATATAGCCATATCACTATTTGCATATTACCACATGCATGTTACCATATGCATATAGCCATAATACTATTTGCATATTATCACATGCATGTTACCATATGCATAAAGCCATATTACTATTTGCATGTTACCACATGCATGTTACCATATGCATATAGCCATATTACTATTTGCATGTTACCATATGCATATAGCCATATGAATATAGCCATATTACTATTTGCATATTACCACATGCATGTTACCAAATGCATATAGCCATATGAATATAGCCATATTACTATTTACATATTACCAAATGCATTCTTCTTACCCGCTTTATGGAATTTATCCAGCATCCTCAATCGTAGATTCAACTCAATATTGAAATATTCTTTCTCTTCATTGGGATCTTTTAAAAACCATGGAATGTGTTGGAATATCACTAAATGTTTACAGCCTGAGGTTTGTGCATCTAGTAAAACAGTACATACATACATATTTAGACTTCTCTAATCTTAAATCAAGTATACTACACTATTTAAATATGACATCACACAATACAATATAATAAACTTAGGCAAGGTTTCTCTGAACCCTCCTATTCACATAGTTCATACCCACCCATAGACTCTGGTCAGTCAAAATGACTATTTTGAACTGTAGGCATTAATCAGCAATTCTGTCGGTGACAGAGAGATAGAATCTAGGTCAGGGAAAGCCAAATGACCCCAAGATTCTCTTTCTCTTACATCACGAACCAAGTGACCGAGACGATATGGCAGTGCCATAGATGGCTGTACAATCACTCTGGTTCCTTTCTCTCTGCATCGAGGACCTAGACCAATGCTACGGAAAGAGTGGGGTGGTTAGAGGGGACCCGTAGTCTATGGTGGGTATGAACTATGTGAATAGGCAGGTTCAGAGAACCCTCTCCTAAATTCACTACGTTCAATTACCCACCATAGACTCCGGTCAGTCAAAACGTCAATAGGTGGCGGGTTTTCCGAGCAAACAGAAAAGTGATGAAAAGTCTTTTCCTAGTCCGGGATGAAACACTCTACAATAATCTCTCAACACCCTAGTTAAGACCCAAAAAAGGGTGGTGTCTTACCTTGCATGTGCTGTCCCCAGAGCAAGAGGCCAAAATGCTGCTACGGTGACATGGGTCGGTGTGCCCGAGAAAGCTAGACCCCAACCCAATTCTGGGGGGTAGTAAGCTTTCGAAGTAAAGACCGAAACAGTTCTGCATGAGGGCATAGGCCGCAAAGCAGGACCTGGGAGCTTCCAGGGGAGTGCTGATGGTAGAGAAATCTGTCCGCATAAAATGCCAAGACTGACTTATTGCCCATGTGCAGGGACTCTAGTGGTCGTTCGGCTGGGTCAGCAAACCAAGACTGACCCGCTACGACGGGACCCAACCTAGAGAGACCCTTTTCAATGGATTCGGTGTCTCTTAGGTGGTAGTTAATAAAGACGTTCTGCGTTCTCCAGAAGCCTGCCTACATGTGTGCTCGAGGGAGGGCGCCTGATGCTAGCACTAATGAGTTAGCAATCGCACAGACCTCATGCGCTCGTACTTGGTGTCTCTGCAAGTATTATAGACCTCTAATACAGTTGCAGTAAACCACCTGTTATGGAAGTTGGGGAGGCAAGCCTATTCTGCCATAACACAAAGATATGTGCCTGGCACCCCGTCCCAAATCCTTAGTATGGTTTGGTGGCAACTCCATGCTCGAACCGGGCAGAGAAGCAATTCCTCCTGACCCTCCGGGCAGACAAAATTTGATAGCCGGGGGATGACGATCAGGTGAGGATCGTGTCCTTGGCTCCTGGAGTCAGCAGGAGTGTTATGTACGTCAGGAGCTTGGTGTTCCGGGGTGTGGCAAACCGGTCTAATCGTGGACCGTCAACAGCCGAAACAGCCTGGAGGCTACCCACTGGGGTATCAGCCACTCAGTGTTCTGAAGACAGAGCTGCCCTGAAAGGGCATCGCCAGACTGTTCCTTACCCCTGGAAGGTGGTGTGCGGTTAGTTCCACATTGTATTCCAGGCACCAAAGGAGGATTTGCTCCACTAGGACTGACAACGATGGGGAATGCCCCCCCCCCCTCCTTCTTGAAGGAGACCACCGCTGCGTTGCCTGTGCGGAGCAGGACTCTGTGGTCTCGAACTACGGGTAGAAAGCGTAGTAGTGCTAAGTACACTGCTCTCAGTTTGAGCCAGTTGATATGGTAGTCCCGTAACTAATGTGGGAGCCATATCCTTGGGCTTGTTCGTTCAATAGATGCGCTCCGCAACCCTGGGGGGAGGCATCTGTTACCAGAGTCATACCTGCGGCGAGCGGGTCCGAGGGGGCCCCTCTGCCCGAGGTTGGCCAGTGACGACCACCAGGGCAGGGCTTCCTTCACTTGGTCTGAGATCAAAACGCCTAGTTCCCATAGGAGAGCTTGGCTATATAACAAGCGTTATACCGGGCGGCTGCGTAGTGCGGTCTGGGGAACAGCCCTTCGAAAAGACGTCATCATTCCAATGATCCACATTAGTTCTCGGAGGAACACTGAGGGAACACAGACTAGGTATTTGGCTAGGCTGCCGAGCGCTAAGCAACACGCTTGAAATAGCTAAGCCAAGCTTACCTCTGTGTCAAAATTCCATGCCCAGGGACAACAACTGCGTGTTGGGTCGAGGTGGGACTTGTCGATTTACTAACGAGCCCAACTGGTGAAGTAAATTTTGTGTTAGCCTGGCTATTAACCCCTTGCCCGGGTTGTTGGTAACCAGTAGTCTGGGTACAGATTGAGGTGTACCGACATCTTGTGAAGCAGCAGCACTACCTGTTTCACCACATCATGCTAACCCGCATGGGGGGGCACCCGAAACTCGAATACTTGGCCCAGCTGGCGATTCGAAGGAGATGGCAACTCACTGGGTGCATCGGTATGTGCATGTAGGCCCCATATAAGTCTAGTGGGGCTAGCCAGTCAAAACAGTGGATGGAGAGAAGAACCCTAAATGGTGTCTCCATGTGGAACCGATCGAGGAGCACGTACTGATTCAGTCTGCCTAGGTCCAGAACTGGACGCCCGCCACTTGTAGATTTGGTACTACAAACACATTTGGGTAGAAGCCTGGACTTAGTTCCGGCTGATATACCCTGTGTATGGCACCTTTTCCAAGCAAACTGCTACTTCCTGTCTGATTGCTTCTGCTTTGCGGGAGTCCCCTGGCAGTGCCCAACAGGGGACACTGACGGGGGAAATGGAGATTTCAGCGATATCCCGTAACAGGCTATCATCACCTGGAATGATCCAGGGATCAGTCACCCGCTGTCTCCAAACCGGGCTACACCGGCGCAATCTGTGCATGACAGGGATATGTGGCCATGGGTTCGGCAGTTGCGAGGGGGGGTGCTCTCTCCTGAGTTCCCCAAGGCTTGAAGTAGTCACTAAGTTGTGACCTGGCCACTCGCCGAACACATGCCTGTCCCCCAGTTGCAGAGGTGAGCGTCAAACATGCTTAGACGTCCTGGGGGCACACGCCACTACTCTTCCCTCCAATGTAAGGGTATGAGCACTTGTCTTCTGGGTGACTCTGGCTAGCGAACGATGCCCTAAGGCATTGTGTTTTCTGTGCTTTGGGTGCCCTTCGCTTGCCCTTGGCAGGGCCAACTAGCTAGCGTATTCGATCTGAACCCTCTGGTCCATTGCAATTCGAAGCTCCGAGACTGTACGTACAATTCCCTGAACAAAGAGGGTGGAAGATGTTCAGTCTGCGTCACTGAGGTGGGAAGATACCCCCCCCCCCGACTCAGCTTGTCGGCGAAAACACGTGCGTCTAAGGCCGCGTCTCGTAGCACAGTAGTGGCCTTGGCCAAGAGAGCCAGGTGACACTAGGGGGTGTCGCACGTAGATGTGCGGTGGCCCACCAGTACAGGTGACGCCTAGTCTAGGAGGCTGGTACGTTCTGCCTCCAAGGTCTCCAGAGTCCTGGGTATGCGCAATAATGCGCTCAAGCAACTCTGCCCTCAGGGCTGGATGGGTCGTCTCCGATTTGCAAAAACACCCATGGAACGCGACTGTCCCCCTTTGCCTGGTTTGCCAAACGGAAATTCCTGGTACCAGGGTCTGGGGAAGGAGCCTTGGGATCCGGTTGGGGGCATTTTTGGTCTCATACCACGCTATGGGGTCTGATCCCGAAACTACACCAACCAGGTAGCGTTTGGTCCAGCAGGAAGTGTTGCCTAATGTTTTCCCCACCCAGGGGCCTTAATCATTACGTCCTCTGCGGCTGACCAACGTCCGCCCATCAACATAGTTTGCGTGCTCTGCGCCTCACTCTGCATTCGGATGAACAGGGAGAGACGTGCCAACAGGGTTGCTTTGGATCCCATAAGCGTTGAAGCAACCTTAGGTGGTCACCTTAGAATCAAGGATGGGGGTATTTACATAGTATCACTAGGATCGATGAGACTCCGCATCACCCCAAAAGTGTGGCTCACCGAGTCATTACAGACTCTGAGGGACCGCCCGGAGAACCGACTGTATCCGACACAAGCGAACTGTGTCTCCTTTCACTTTAAATAAATATGTGAGAGGGAGCGTGTTCAACTGTGCTTCTCATGACAGGGTCGGTTCCCTCTGGGGACGCCCGTGGGTTAGAAGGGAATAAAAACCCACAATGGAGACCGGACACAAGGATAAATTCGTTACCGTTGTACCATTACCGCGTGATGAACCCTAGCTGGCTGAAAGTATGGGGGTCAACGTGTGCCCTGCCCTGAAAGCCCTGTCCCAAGATTGGATGCTTGGCTGCCAGCACCCCGTTTGCATTCAGTGCCCGAGGCTCCAGAGGAGGCCTGGTGCAATTAGCCTCAGCCTCGGCCTCACCCAAAATTAGTGGGAGAGCTGCGGCTGGGAACGGGGGTTCCCCGAAAGAGACGTGTTTGAATGCAAACATGCTTTCGTGTTTCTTCCTGCTAGCCCGCCGAGTGACCGAAGTGGAGACAGCTCGCTCCGACTGCGTCTGATCTACCCGGCCTGCCAGGGACGCAATTGCCCCGACAGTCCTTCGACCAAAGCCCTCAACTCAGAGACAAACCCGGCGCCGTGTGAGGAAGGGTCCACAAAGGGACCCGCAATGGGTCCAATAGGAGGAAAGCCTCAATCGGGTAAACCATGGCCTAAAAAAACTGACTGTGAGGATGCCCTCCGATCAGCGAAGGGAGACCGAGAAAAATATCGGTACCTCCACCATCGGGCCTCCTACTCGACGTCCCGGTACACGAAGCACCGGTAGCCGAGTGTGAGGACTTTCCACTCATGCCAAACACGCAACTCACTTTAATCGATTTGTTTACTGGACGCGCGACCTTGCTGTGACGCGGTCAGTCTCAGCGATTCTGATGGCTCTGAAAGAAAATCTCAGGCCTCAGAACTCCAGTGAAAAAAACACACACCTTCACGCAAAAACCCCGAACCCTGCACGCAGCTACGACAAAGTATCTTGGATGTGGGTTCTATGCTGGTAGATTCTGAGTATAACCACTGCACAGTCGGACTTGAAACACGAGGAGACCAAAAAGAAAACGGCAACAAGCCATGGTGCTGTCATTACATCTATACATTGCTAAATACATTGTAAATAAAAGACGACATGCATGAGGAAAAAACGAAATACAGTTGTAAAAGGTGTCGCCGCAAAACCAACAAGTGGTTATGTAGTGGCGCCGGGTTTTAATTTCTTTGTTGTGAAAACGACATGAGGGTAAAAATGACAAAGAAAACTTATCCTACCAGCTACAATGTCAGATGCCGTGCTGCGGCAACAACCCAAGCTAGAAACCCGGACAGGGAAAAAGGCAGGCGATCCAGCAGAGCCGCTAAAACTTCATCCCTGTTGATGCGGTGAAAAAGAAAGAGTGATTGTACAGCCGTCTATGGCGCTGCCATATCGCCTCGGTCATGTGGTTCGTGACGTAAGGGAAGGAGAATCTTGGGGTCATGGGGCTTCCCCTGACCTAGATTCTATCTCTCCGTCACCGGCAGATTCGCTAATTAATGCTTACAGTTCAAAATAGTCATTTTGACTGACCGGAGTCTATGATGGGTAATTGACCGGAGTCTATGATGGGTAATTGAACGTAGTGAATATCCTTTACTTGCCGTAAAGTTTTTGTTATATCTCGGCCACCTAGTGAAACTTAAATAATGGCAAATAATATTGGTATTAATTGACTGCAAAAATATACAAATAAGATAACATAGTCCCTTTTGAAGTTTTCTTGATAGTTGATGCACAACCTGAATTGCTTTGGTGAATCTTGATGCATTGTTTAATTTTATAGTCATGCATTTTGTTTCTATACTGATCAGCAACTTAAAAACAAATCATGTAGCTTTTAAAGCACTGAAAACCTTGCTCTGAAACAAATCAAAATGTTTGAAAATATTGTATCACATCACACTCCATTACATTACACCCTAGTGCAATATATCACATCACACTCCATTAGATCACATCATAGCGCATTATATCACATTGCATTGCATTTGGTCACATCACACACTAGTACATTATATCACATCACACTCCATTACATCACACACTAGTACATTATATCACATCACACTCCATTACATTACACCCTAGTACATTATATCACATCACACTCCATTACATCACACCCTAATACATTATATCACATCACACTCCATTACATCACACACTAGTACATTATATCACATCACACTCCATTACATTACACCCTAGTACATTATATCACATCACACTCCATTACATCACACACTAGTACATTATATCACATCACACCCCATTACCTCACACCCTAGTACATTATATCACATCACACCCCATTACATTACACCCTAGTACATTATATCACATCACACCCCATTACATTACACCCTAGTACATTATATCACATCACACTCCATTACATCACACACTAGTACATTATATCACATCACACCCCATTACCTCACACCCTAGTACATTATATAACATCACACCCCATTACATTACACCCTAGTACATTATATCACATCACACCCCATTACCTGACACCATAGTGCATTATATCACATCACACTCCATTACATTACACCCTAGTACATTATATCACATCACACCCCATTACATCACATCCCATTGCATTACATCCTAGTACATTATATCACATCATAGTCCATTACATTACATCCTAGTACATTATATCACATCACACTCCATTACATCTCACACTAGTATATTTTATCACATCACACCCCATTACCTCACACCCTAGTACATTATATCACATCACACCCCATTACATTACACCCTAGTACATTATATCACATCACACCCCGTTACCTCACATCCTAGTGCATTATATCACATCACACTCCATTACATTACACCCTAGTACATTATATCACATCACACTCCATTACATCACACCCTAGTACATTATATCACATTACACCCCATTACATCACACCCCATTGCATTACATCCTAGTACATTATATCACATCATAGTCCATTACATTACACCCTAGTACATTATATCACATCACACTCCATTACATTACATCCTAGTATATCATATCACATCACACCCCATTACATTACACCCTAGTACATTATATCACATCATACTCCATTACATTACACCCTAGTACATTATATCACATCACACTCCATTGCATTACATCCTAGTACATATCACATCATACCCCATTACATTACACCCTAGTACATTATATCACATCATACTCCATTACATTACACCCTAGTACATTATATCACATCACACTCCATTACATTACATCCTAGTACATCATATCACATCATACTCCATTACAATACACCCTAGTACATTATATCACATCATACTCCATTACATTACTCCCTAGTACATTATATCACATCATACTCCATTACATTACACCCTAGTACATTATATCACATCATACTTCATTACATTACACCTTAGTACATTATATCACATCATACTCCATTACATTACACCCAAGTACATTATATCACATCATACTCCATTACCTCACACCCTAGTACATTATATCACATCACACCCCATTACATTACACCCTAGTACATTGTATCACATCAGACCCCATTACATTACACCCTAGTACATTATATCACATCATACTCCATTACATTACACCCTAGTACATGTACATTATATCACATCATACTTCATTACATTACACACTAGTACATTAAATCACATCATACTCCATTACATTACACCCTAGTACATTATATATCATCATACTCCATTACATTACACCCTAGTACATTATATCACATCATACTCCATTACATTACACCCTAGTACATTATATCACATCACATTGCATTTGGTCACATTACACCCCATAGCATTACATCAGATTTGTAATATTGTTGTAATATTAATTATATATTACATATACTGTACCTTCCAATTGCTGGTCCAACCATTTGTCTTGACTATCCTTCAGTTTCATCACTTCACTTGGATCTTCATACAGTTGTGAATTTAAAACTAAAAATTTTACCCCGCCAACCCAAAAACTAAAATAATCATCACCAAACTTTTCTACATAGTGAGCAATTGTCTGTCTTGTTGGAGTATTACCAATGTCATGGTTACCACAAACACAAACCAATGGTATTTCAGAGTTTAACAATTGAAGCTCTTTTTTTAGGTCTTCTTCCTGTGCATCTCTATCTTTGGTACCTGAAAAAAAACATAGTGTTACTATTACAACCTTGTCCATTGGGAATCTAGATTAAATAACAAAAAGATTTCAGAATGGATACAATGTTACACTGTATGCTGAAATAATGAGCAAGCAGTATGAGTCAATAATGAGGGCAAAAGTGTGATAATATCCAGTCTGCATCACAGCTAGTGTAACTCATGATCAGAAAACCCCAGTAATCACACCAATGGCTAAATGAAAGCTACAACCAGATACATATTGTATTGTTATAATAATCAAAGAAAGCTTAAAAAAAACTCCTGTGTGCTGAGAGTATTTGAGACAAATTAAAATTAATTCTGTGCATTGTCCTAGAGCATCTATGTACCAAGATTCATTGAAATGGAATAGTTAGCACTTAAGATATCATTGTGAAAGCTGAAAATTGTCTAATTATACAGATTAGGTAATTAATTATGCACAGATTTTAACCCCAAGACTAATCAGGTCTGTGCATTTTAGACCATCTATGTACCAAGTTTCATTGTTGATCAGTACGTGAGATATCAGTTGAAAACCTGAAAATTGACTAATTATTATTAATTATTATTAACCTGAAACCAATCAGGTCTGAATGGTCAGTAATTGAGAATGAATAATAGACTAAAATAGTATCAAGAAAAATCAGATTTATTAAATGACTTCTAAATTTGTGATCTAATATATTTTTATTTGCAATTTTTCATATTTATGAAATATTTGTATTCCAACTCAAGTAAAGTGCACGTCTTCAATACCATAGATGTTTGCCACATTATTTGTTAATGCGTTAAAGTTTTCATGGCGGGAAATTAAGGCACTTTACAATTTAATGAAAACAAAGCACAAGTCAAACATCAACATGCACCAAGTGACTAACATACATTGTATAAACATTTGATTACAACCTTCGGAAATATTCCTACAAATAAACATAGGCATGTATTATGATGAATGTAACAAAAATATGAGACTGTACATGGGTCTCAAAGATAAAAAGGAAGATAAAACATCATAAAACAAATCATCATGTACATTAATCATTATGCCTACAAGTCAAAGGGACTAAAAAGGATACCCCGGTAGCTCATATCTATTTATTTATGACACAATTGTACATAGGTGAAATGGATATATAGTATAGAGTATATGTTTAATATAGTTGTGAAACTAATTGTCACACTAGTATCCAAACATGTCAACAATACATTTTCTAAAAAACAATATGGCTACCACATCTTTGATCTGATTATGGAACAAACTGACATGAACATGTATGATGTATGTGCCAAATAAGAATGAAAATGGTACATAAGTTTTTGAGAAATAGTAGTACTGCCAAAAAGCAAGATGGCTGTGATCTTTGGTCCAATTGTAAAACAGACTGTCATGGACATGTATAATATATGTAACAAATTTGTACAAAAACTGACAAAGCCTGTCCAAGATACCACATGGCTGTCTGTCTGATCATGAAACCACTGCATGCGTATATGTCTCACATATTAAATATGACTTGAGATGGACGGATGAGCAGGCAGACGGAAACAGGATTATAAGACTCACTTTTTGAACTTTGTTCGAACAGAAACTAAAAAGTAAAGCTAATATATTATGTTGACTGACCTGGCATAGCATGTACAAGATCACCACACACAATGAAGAACTTGGGTTGTGGTTCCATCATATTTGCAGCAACTACTGCCTGTCGTGTCAATTCAATTTCTCTTTCCCATTTCATCAATCCCTCCACTTCAAAAAATTCAGCAATCATTCCATACTGTGTGTCTGCTCCCTGAATAAAACAGAATGGTCCCAGCCAGTCTCCCTCTTTTTCTGTTAAAAGAAAATTATTGCTCATTAGTTTTATATTCCAGCATACCGGTAGTTCTCATGTCAGTGAATTGGACCAGAAATCTTAGCCACATTTAGCTACAAACTCTGTGACATTGAGAACATGATTTACATGAGTATGGCTGTCTCCCTGTAAGCCTCACATACATGAGTATGGCTGTCTCCCTGTAAGCCTCACATACATGAGTATGGCTGTCTCCCTGTAAGCCTCACATACATGAGTATGGCTGTCTCCCTGTAAGCCTCACATACATGAGTATGGCTGTCTCCCTGTAAGCCTCACATACATGAGTATGGCTGTCTCCCTGTAAGCCTCACATACATGAGTATGGCTGTCTCCCTGTAAGCCTCACATACACGAGTATGGCAGTTTCCCTGTCATTTTCACATACATGAGTATGGCTGTTTCCCTGTTATTTTCACATACATGAGTATGGCTGTTTCCCTGTTATTTTCACATACATGAGTATGGCTGTTTCCCTGTCATTCTCACATACATGAGTATGGCTGTTTCCCCGTCATTCTCACATACATGAGTATGGCTGTTTCCCTGTCATTCTCACATACATGAGTATGGCTGTTTCCCTGTCATTCTCACATACATGGGTATGGCTGTTTCCCTGTCATTCTCATATACATGAGTATGGCTGTTTCCCTGTCAGTCTCACATACATGAGTATGGCTGTTTCCCTGTCAGTCTCACATACATGAGTATGGCTGTTTCCCTGTCATTCTCATATACATGGGGGTATGGCTGTTTCCCTGTCATTCTCACATACATGGGTATGGCTGTTTCCCTGTCAGTCTCACATACATGAGTATGGCTGTTTCCCTGTCAGTCTCACATACACGAGTATGGCTGTTTCCCTGTCAGTCTCACATACATGAGTATGGCTGTTTCCCTGTCATTCTCACTTACACGAGTATGGTTGTTTCCCCGTCATTCACATACATGAGTATGGCTGTTTCCCTGTCATTCTCACATACATGAGTATGGCTGTTTCCCTGTACGTCTCACATACACGAGTATGGCTGTTTTCCTGTCATTCTCACATACATGAGTATGGCTGTTTCCCTGTCAGTCTCACATACATGAATATGGCTGTTTCCCTGTCAGTCTCACATACACGAGTTGTCCTGTACTTTGTTTAGTAATTCGAACTTCCCAGTTTGTGTAAAAAAGGTGAGTTTCGCGATTTCGACATCATTATTTGCTAAGGGATGGCCACTTAGGTATGTGCTCTGTAACTTCAAATGAACCTAAACACTTTAGGTAATCAAACAAAAATGAACTTGTACTAAAGTACAAAAGGTACGTCCAAGGTCTGCATTTTTTCGTAGCATAAAAACAATTTACTCCCTCGCTTATTGTGACACCCTCAAATCAACTGATTTCCATTCCCCTCAAGGGTCAAAATGGTATGTGCCTCCATTTTTCCCCACAATTCGAAAAAGTTTTTTTTGCTTGACATGTTCATTTGCCTTCAACTGCGTTTCAGTGGCTGTCACAGTCGTGTTCTGAGTCTTGCCAATAACATTTTGGTTTAAATTCACGTAGATATCACAGAGAAAACTCAAATTTTCAACTAGAGCTAATTTGCATAACAATGTTTTTGCCCTTGGGTGCCATATTGGACACCGCATACAACTAGGGAAATTCACTCGCAGTAAATTGCATTCGCCATGATAGGCAAAAATGTATTTGCACTAAAGTACGTTCAAGATCTGCACTTTCTCAAAGCATAAACATGGTTTTTACCCTTGATTACTAAAATCAAGATATAATTGAGGCAGCTATCGCCGCGGTAAGTAGTTTCCCCCTTCTTGGTTATGATTGTTGTCCAAGTCAATCACGTCCCAAATTTTGGTTCCCGGGCACGCTAATAAATAAGCAATATTACCGCTGGGCTGAATCAATGATATATCACCCAAAAAATGGATGATTGGGGGAAAATTAGGCGAGGGTTGTCCGAACCCGCCAATCCACATAGTTCATACCCACCATAGACTCCGGTCAGTCAAAATGACTATTTTGAACTGTAGGCATTAATCAGCGATTCTGCCGGTGACGGAGAGATAGAATCCAGGTCAGGGGAAGCCCTATGACCTCAAGATTCTTTTACCCCTTACGTCACAAACCCACTGACCGAGGCCACCTGGCAGCGCCACAGGTAGCCGTCCATCACTCTGGTTCCTTTCTCTCCGCCTCAAGGACTTAGACCAATGCGACGGAAAGAGTGGAGAGGTTGGAAAGGACCCGGAGTCTATGGTGGGTATGAACTATGTGAATAGGCGGATTCGGAGAACCCTCGCCTAAATTCACTACGTTCAATTACCCACCATAGACTCCGGTCAGTCAAAATGACTATTTTGAACTGTAGGCAGAGTCAGACACCAATAGGTGGCAGGTTTTTCCGAGCAAACAGAAAAAAAAGACTTTTCCCCAGTCCGGGATGAAAACAAACCCAAAAACCTAAGTTAAGACCCAAGAAGGGTGGTGTCTTACCTTGTCTGTGCTGTCCCCGAAGCAAGAAGCCAATGCTGCTATGGTGAAAGCTAGACCCAAGCCGAATTCGGGAGTGATAAGCTTGAAGTAGACCGAAACAGTTCGCATGAGGGTGTAGGTCGACAGAAGCGAAACCTGGGAGCTTCCAGGAAGTGCTAGTGAAACAGACAATCTGCCCGAAAAATGCCGAGAATGACTTATCGCCTATGCGCAGAGGACCCTGCGGTCGTTCGGGCTGGGTCAGCAAACAAGGCCTGACCCGCTACGACGGGGCCTAACCTGAAGAGACCCTGCTCAATAGATTGGGTGTCTCTTAGGTAGTAGTTGATGAAGAAGTTCTACGTTCTCCAGAAGCCTGCCCTCAGAATGTGTATGAGGGGGCACCTGACGCTAGCGCTAGTGAGTTAGCAATCGCACGGATCTCATGTTCTCGTACTTGGTGTCTCTGCAAGGTCTGTGTTGAAGAGGATAGTGTATTATAGACCTCCAGTACAGTCGCAGTAATCCACCTGGAGATGGAAGTCGGGGAAGCCGGCATATCATGTTTGCCAGGGCCGAAACACAAAAACATGTGTTTGGTTCCCCGTCTGGAAAACCTGGTACGGTTCACGTAGCAACTCAGCGCTCGGACCGGGCAGAGAAGCAATTCCTCCTGATCTTCCGGGCCGACAATATTTGCCAGCCAGGGGATGACGATCGGTTGACGATCGTGTTCTGGGATTTGGCTCTTGGCGAGAAACCTGATTCGTGTCTTTAGTACAACTTGATCGTCCATAAAAGCGGCACAACCGTCCGCGAAGGACAGTGCGCCTAGCTCTGACCGGCGCCTACCTGAGGCAAGGGCCAGTAGGAAGACTATTTTCCACGTCAAAAATTTGAGTGGTGCTGATTGGAGAGGCTCAAAGGGCGTTCTGCTTAGAGCAGACAACACAGCCGACGAGTCCCAGTTGGGCAGCTCCCTTGTATGGGGTCTTGGCGTCTTGAAAGCAGTAAATAGTCTCCTAATAATAGGACAATCGACTAGTCTTGTTCCCGTACGTTCTGAGTGGTGGGGGACAAGACCGACCTGTAGCCAACACTTGCTGAATAGAACAAACCCACTTCGTCAAACAGGTGAACGAAGGAGCCTGCTACCTGGCCAATAGAGGGATGGTATGGATCAATCTCCCTTCCGCTACACCAATCAGGGTATGCTTGCAGCCTAGAAAAGTAGGCCGCGTAGGTGGAATCCCTGTTTGCCCTGGCCAGGACGTTGGCATCCCGCTCAGATAAGGCTTTTGTATGTGCGGGTCTACTGAGAGCCTCTATGCATGTAAGTGATACCTGCTGGGCTCGTTGGTAGTGCGCTGTCTGGTTGGGACGGCAGGTCCGGTAAGTCCGGAAGCACTGCTGGCACTTCGACTAGCATTTCCAACAGAAGTGGAAACTAGGCCTTGATTGGCCAATTGGGTGCAACCCATGATAATATGTGGGTGTACACCTGTCAAAGTTTTCTCCGGTGCCCGGTGAACTTGCGGGAAGGGAGGAAAGGCGTACACAACTAAGTGGGTCCACGGGACTAGCAAAGCGACCCTGGCCCAGGACCCTGGAGTCAGCAGGAGTGTTACGTACGTCGGGAGCTTGGCATTCCAGGGTGCGGCAAAACGGTCCAACATTGGACCGTCCCATGGCCGAAACAGCCTGGAGGCTACCTACTGGGGTATCAGCCACTCCGTGTTCTGGAGACGGAGCCGCCCTGAAAGGGCATCGCCAGACTTTTCCTCACCCCTGGAAGGTGGTGTGCGGTTAGCTCCACATTGTATTCCAGGCACCAAAGGAGGATTTTGCTCCGCTAAGACTGACAACGATGTGGAATGCGTCCCCCCCTCCTTCTTGAAGGAGACCACCGCTGCGTTGCCTGTGCATAGCAGGACTCTGTGGTCTCGAACTACGGGTAGAAAGCGTGGTAGTGCTAAGTACACTGCTCTCAGTTTGAGCCGGTTGATATGGTAGTCCCGAAACTAATGCGGAGGCCATATCCTTGGGCTTGTTGGCCCAATAGATGCGCTCCCCAAACCTGGGGGGAGGTATCTGTTACCAGAGTCATACCTGCGGTGAGCGGGCCCAAGGGGCTCCCCTGTCCGAGGTTGGCCAGTGACGACCACCAGGGCAGAGCTTCATTCACTTGGTCCAAGATCAAAACCCGCCTATCTAGTTCCCATAGGAGAGCTCGGCGTTATAACAAGCGTTATACCAGGCGACTGCATAGTGCGGCCTGGGGAACGACCCTTCGAACCGAGGTCATCATATCGATGATCCGCATTAGTTCACGGAGGGACACCGAGGAAACGCTGACTAGGCATTTGGCTAGGCTGCTTAGCGCTAAGCAATATGCTATAAATAGCTAAGCCAAGCTTACCTCTGTGTCAAAACTCCATGCCCAGGGACACCAACTGCGCGTTGGGTCGGGTGGGACTTGTTGATTTACCAATGAGCCCAACTGGTGAAGTAAATCCCGTGTTAGCCTGACGCGTTTGGCTATTACCCCTTGCCAGAGTTGTTGGTAACCGGAAGTCTGGGTACGGATTGAGGTGTACCGACATCTGGTGAAGCAGCAGCACTACCTGTTTCATCACTCTGGTGAACATGTAGGGCGCTGTGCCTAACCCGAACAGGGGGGCACCCGAAATTCGAAAACTTGGCCCAGCTGGGCTCCCTTCCCCCATGAGGTGAGTTCCCCAAGGCCTAAGTTGTGACCAGGCCATTCATCGAACACGCAGTGTTCTCCCCAGGCCTTTCAAGCACTGCGGGCCCGCGTCGCTTTTGTTTCGCCTGCGATCCTTGAAATCCTGCCCGCGATGCTTATTCACGTTGTATTGTTTACAAGTGTCAGCCTCGTCTAGCACATCTTTAAAACAATAACATGTATTGATCGAAAGGTAATCTCGCCTTTGTACATAGTTAGCCTTACAAAAACAGTGATAAAAACGGAAGTCTACAAGAAGTTACCAAGTCTATCAAGGGTGCGGAGCAGGCAAACCCAAAATACTAGGGTAGTAATAATTTGCCCATTGCGTCGGGATGGTCTATCCCGAGTTGCTGCACTGCGATTAATTGCGTTTTTACTACTTCATCGCCAGTGACACTAATTACCAAGAATTAAAAAAACAAGTGAAATTAAGTCGCATCGGGGAAAAAAAACTGTAAATAAATCGAAGTAAAAATTATTCAACTGCAGACGAGACGGACAAGGAAAAAACGAACCCTGACCTCTAGAAATACCTCATTCATAGTGCGTCATTACCGAGGAACGCCACCCTAAGGCGACATAACGCATGTAGTGACATCACAACCGATGCATGCTGGGTTACAGCGGAGATTTTGACTGAGGTAACAAAGATGGCGGCGCAGAGTGCATGTTTTTCCGCGATGTTTAAAAACAACATTTCGTTGGCGATTTTGATGTAATTTCTTAGTTAATCATCAATGAATCGTTTTAATTAAGCAAACATTCTAAGTTTGTGTATTTTTAAACAAAAAAGTCAGGGACCGATGATCGCAACAGCAGCGGTGAATACCTGTTCAACGCAATGCCGTCAGCTGACAATGTTACGGTGATCGTAGCGTTACACAAATAATAGATAGATCAATGAAAAATCGCTGACTTTAGTTTTGAAATGCCGTTGTAGAAAAAAAATGTCATTATTGATTTATTAATTTCTTCATACAGATTTTACAAATTTAACAAACAAATCCCCCCGTCGTATGAACTGACAGTAACATTGGCACTAAAACTGACTGTACTTGTACACAAAATAATGATGAACCAGTTACCTCCACGGATAAACAATATATTTACTGACTGGCTATAAGTATTGCCATTTCTTTCCTGTTCTATTTCAAACTTTATTTGACTTGATGCACACATAAAACACAATGAATGTAAATGATAAAAAATATATGAGATATGTATCAGTTCTTTATTTCAGTTAAAATGTTTGTTGGGGAAGCTAATTATTATGCAAACAAAATTATGCAAATAAGATGTATTGTTATGTAAATTAGCCGCGATGCTTGGCTTAGAGTCTGGGGAGAACACTGAACACGTGCCTACACTAGGGGGTGTCGCATGTAGATGTGTGGTGGCCCACCAGTAAAAATGTCGCCTGGTCTAGGAGGCTGGTGGATTCTGCCTCCAAGGTCTCCAGAGTGCTGGTCACGCATAATAATGTGCTCAAGCAGCTCTGCCCTCAGGGCTGGATGGGTAATCTTCAATTGGCAAAGACACCCATGGAACGCGGCTATCCCCCTTTGCCCGGTTTGCCAAACTCGTGGTACCGGGGTCTGGGGAAGGAGCCTTGGAATCCGGTTGGGGGAGTTTTGGTCTCATCCCACGCTATTGGGTCTGATCCCAAAACCACACCAACCGGGTAGCGTTTGGTCCAGCAGGAAGTGTTGCCTAATGTTTTCCCCACCCAGGGGCCTTAATCATTACATCCTCCACGGCTGACCAACGCCGCCCATCAACACCGTTTGCATGCTCTGCGCCCCAATCCGCACTAAGGAGGACAGGGAGAGACATGCCGACGGGGTTGCTTTGGATCCCGACGCCCCTGATCCCATAAGCGTTGAAGCAACCTTGAAGCGTTGAAGCAACCACCCAGGGGCCTCAATCATTACGTCCTCTGCGGCTGACCAACGTCCGCCCATCAACATAGTTTGCGTGCTCTGCGCCTCACTCTGCACTCGGATGGACAGGGAGAGACGTGCCAACAGGGTTGCTTTGGATCCCATAAGCGTTGAAGCAACCTTAGGTGGTCACCTTAGGATCAAGGGTGGGGGTATATACATCGTATCACTGGGATCGCTGATACTCCGCCTCACCCCAAAAGCGTGGCTCACCGAGTCATACAGATGGAAGACTCTGAGGGGCCGCCCGGAGTACCGGCTGTATCCAACGCGAGCGAACTGCGTCTCCTTTCACTTTAAATATGTGAGAGGGAGCGTGTTTGACTGTGCGTCTCATGACAGGGTCGGTTCCCTCTGGGGACGCCCGTGGATCGGTAAGAAAGGAGTCAAAACCCACAGCGAGGACCGGACACAAGGATAAATTTGTTACCATTGTACCGTTACTGCGTGACGAACCCTAGCTGGTTGAAAGTGGGGGGGTCAACGTGTGCCCTGCCCTGAAAGCCCTGCCCCGAGATCAGAGTCTTGGCTGCCAGCACCCCGTTGGCATTCAGTGCCCAAGGATCCAGAGAAGGACCGGTGCAATTAGCCTGAGCCTCGGCCACCCCTCAAAATAGTGGGAGAGCCGTGACTGGGAACGGGGGTTCCCGGAAGAGTCATGTTTGAATGCAAACATGCTTTCATGTCTCTTCCTGCTTGCCCACCGAGGGGACACAGTGGAGACAGCTCGCTCCGACTGCGTCTGATCTACCCAGCCTGCCAGGGACGCAATTGCCCCGACAGTCCTTCGACCAAAGCCCTCAACTCGGAGGCAAACCCAACGCCGTGCGAGGAAGGGTCCACAAAGAGACCCGCAACAGGCCCCATAGGAGGAAAGCCTCCAGGGGCACAGCCTCACTGCAGCCGGTAAAATCGGGTAAAACACTGCCTGAAAAAACAGACTGTGAGGATGCCCTCCGATCAGCCTGGGAGACCGAGAAAAATCTCGGTACCTCCACCGTCGGGCCTCTTACTCGATGTCCCGGTATGTGCCGCCATGAGGTGCCGCCATGAAAACCAACTGGTTACGTAGTGGCGCCGGATTTTAATTTCTTCATTGTGAAAAATACTACACACAAAAGGGAAAACGACACGAGGTTAAGAATGACAAGGAAAACTTATCCTACCCGCTACAATGTCGGATGCCGTGCAGCGGCAACAACCCAAGCTATAAATCCGGACAGGAAAAAAAAAGCAGGTGATCCAGCAGAGCTCGCTAGATTTCATCTCCACTCGAGGCGGAGAGAAAATCAGAGTGATAGACGGCTACCTGTGGCGCTGCCAGGTGGCCTCGGTCATGTGGGTTCGTGACGTAAGGGGTAAAAGAATCTTCAGGTCATGAGGCTTCCCCTGACCTGGATTCTATGTCTCCGTCACCGGCAGAATCGCTGATTAATGCCTACAGTTCAAAATAGTCATTTTGACTGACCGGAGTCTATGATGGGTAAATGAACATAGTGAATTTGTTTCTTTTTTATTTCTTTTTTTCTACCTCAACATTTTTCGCTTGGAAAGGTACAATGTATTCACACTAAATTTTGGATTTGGTAAATAATCTATTACCCTTTGGTTATTACACAGAGGCTATAGTTATTACAGGTATCACTGACTTTTTTTGGTTTTGCGGATGCCTCTATCCTATTTTTGGCCTCGACCTTTTTTCGCTCGAAAGGCAAAAACTATGTTTAGACTAGATTATCAAGGACACAGGTCATTTGGATCGGACGATTTCTTTTGTTTCCAATTCGTTGTATGCCTAGAAACATGGCAACATTGTTTTTGGTGAATATATAACATGTTCTGTTCCAATAAAGGATTTTGATATGCATAACAATTCCTTGATGAAACTTTTCCTGTACTCTCTAAAATTTGACAATGCCACTAGCCCAAGATGGACTTCCTGTTCAACACGTTGTTGAATGTTCACGTCACTGTACGTAAAAACACAGTCTCGAACCTGACAATTTTAAAGTTCAGAGCATTAAGCAAATATATGGAAATACCAGTTGCATCAATCATGAAGATTGATGATTCGACTGCTGACCGGGATAGCTGCATTTAGTGTTCTTTTCTATGCAATATAAAATCATAGCAATGCTGCGGGCGGCGAAGGGTGACAGATTGTTTTGATTCAACGGCTCTCAAGCACCGGGTCTCAAGCCCGGATCTCAAGGTCGGACTCTCAAGGCACAGCAACTGACATTTCCTGACCTATTTTTTTACTATTCTGACGTGTTCAGGGCTGTATATAACAGTCAGACACTGACAAGTGAGTACTAGTAAACAGTCCGGGACATAGTCAATACAAGCCAGTAGGCTGGTTGGCTATCCGCTCCGCTCAAAAATCAAGCAACATGCTTTTGACTGTTTCCATGGTAGGACATGAATGTGAAGCTAACGTCGGTTTATAACTAAATAGGCCCTATATACGAAGTTCGCAAAAAACATTCAGTCTTTAGAAGTCACTTAGTTTATCACTAGGACGTATTCTGCTGTTACATTTATTATTTCCAACCATTTCTAGCATGAAGGCAGCATTTACAGTTCATTTAAAGTTCAAAGTTGCGTTGGGGTTACGTGATACAGTGTAACAATGTCGGTGCCACAAAACGAAACGAAACGAAACCCTAACCTTAAATTTTGAACGACTTCAAACATGACCAGACAGCAATTTTGGAATTGTTGAACACTGAATGCACTATTCATTTCGTGTTTCACAGTGTGAAATTTTCTCAGATATTATTAGGCCAATGAAAAAAATGTGAGTTAGGGTTAGGGTTTCATTTCGTTTCGTGTAAAAGACTAAGCCAGAGCCAGTGATATCTTACCAGTGCGCAAAGTAGCCAATATAAAAAGCATGATCATTTGAACACTGCTATTACAAAACTGGTAGGAGGTAATGAATTTTTGGCGAAAGTATTCAAAAATCAGTTTTTGGCTGTTCCAATGGCAGTGGTGGGCCAGGATTTTTTTCCAATCAGCGACGGTACGACCTACCAGTCAAGTATGTACAAAATCAGCCAAGCCAAAAAAGAACTGTGTGTGTGCTGAGAGTATTAGAGACACAGTAAACATTAATTCAAAATTACTTGTACTTGAGATATTGAAAAGCTGAAAACTAATTATGCAAATCAGAAAATTAAAATGAACAGAGTGTAAAACTAATAAGATCTGCCGATGTAACAGATCATTTATGTACCAAATTTCATTGAAATGTGATCAGAACCAAAGAATTATGAAATTCATATGAACAGATTTTTACCCAAAACTGATCATATGTATCAACTGTACAAAGTTTCATTGAAATGTGATGATTAGTACTTGTACAGTGTGAAAGTTGAAAATGTATTAATTATGCAAATTAGGAGATTAATATGCATGAATATATACCAACAACTAATTGGCTCTCTGCATAGTTAGATTCATTTAAAGATGATGATTAGTACTCGAGATATCAGTGAAAATTTGAAAATTACATAATTATGCAAATAAGTTAATTAATATGCACAATTATTTACCCCAAAACAATCGATCTCCGCATAGTTCTTGAGTATCTATGTTTCATTGAAATTGAAGCATTAGCTTATTACTTGAAATATCAAAAGCTGAAAATAATTTATTATGCAAATTAGGTAATTAATATGTACTGATATTACCCTAAAAAACTACTGTGCAGTGTTCTATGACATCTAGGTACCAAGTTTCATTGAAACGTGATGATTAGTAGTTGAGATATCAGTGGAAAAGCCGAAAATGTACTAATCATTATGCAAATTAGGTAATTAATATGCACAGATTTTCACCCAAAACTAATCAAAACCTGGCATTAGTTAAAAGCATCTATGAACCAAGTTTCATCAAAAACCAATGCATGGTTTTTGAGATATCAGTGGAACAGACAGACACACACACACACACACACACACACACACACACAGACATACAGACATAACACACATACAGACAGGGTAACTGCAAAGTTTTTCCAACCGTGCCCCTCATCAGTGAATAGCCCACTTTCGAGATAAACAGCCGCTGGCGCGCCATCATATTACGTGACCAACAAGTTTCCCACAGTGGGGCCATATTGAAGTCAGCCTAGCCTGTGTATGTATTTACGTTACGACCTCATCAATCTAACCAACGCTAAAGGTATCATTTTAATCGGAAAACAGAACAAGACAACGCAACATGCACTGGCACCACTTCGTAAGTTCAAAATGTCACCCCAGTCAGTGACAGTAAATATTGAACAGAAAATCGCCGAAAACAAAAAAAAAACACCGTCACCAGTGTTAATATAAAACAATATAAATGTTAAAGATGACAACTTGAAGAAATAAATACCCAATTAAAATAATAACAAATGATGAAATACAGTACTCATTTCGACCAACCTTCTGCTTAATTTCCGACCGCACGGTCTTGTTCGACCGGAAACCGCATTTTAATCTTTTTTTTTCGCACGCTCATTGAAAACATTGGCCGCTCGCCCAAACACTGATTACTGATACATGAGTGGTCGAAATGGTGGTTTTGATAGTAAAGTGTGAAAATATTAACCAGTCGGCCATTTTGAATCTTATCTGAGAAACAAAATTATTTGCATCAAGGTCCCATAATGTCTAATGTATATACCAAGTTTGAACAAAATCCATCTGTAAACAGCCAAGAAATGGTTGATTTTTAGAATTTTTTTGGCACAAAAATGGCTGCCATTCAGCCATCTTGAATCAGATCTTGAAACAAAATGATGTGCATCAAGGTCCTATAATGTCTAATGTATATACCAAGTTTGAACAAAATCTATCAGTAAACAGCCGAGAAATGCTTGATTTTGATGATTTTTAGCACAAAAATGGCCGCCATTCGGCCATCTTGAATCAGATCGTGAAACAAATTGACGTGCATATGTATAATATCATGTATGATGTATGTGTGAAGTTTGATTGTGATTGGTCCAGGCATTTCTAAGATACAGGTCCGGACGCACGCACAGACGCACGCATGCACGCACACATGGAGGTCAAAACATAAGACTAAAAAGTATAGCTAACTCCTTTTGACAGAGTGGAGAAACGAGGAGAATATTAATGATTAATTCCAAAAATAATGATACCAAACCCTTGTTGCTCCAAAGGCGGTTGGTCTGGTAAAATTTGACATCCAATTTTCCAAATTAAGTCACGATCAGTTAATGAGCTTGACCTATGCGTACCATAAAATTATTTCCACAAAACTCTTTTCGAATAAAAATGGCCACAAGCCCTGAAAAATCGAACAGAACTTGACATGTATGAATTATTTATTTCAGAAAAAACGTGTCAAATTTAGTTATAGTCATAAATAATTGCTGACCAGTCAAGAACAATTCGAAAATCAGGATTCGCTCGGAAGTCCTTCAGGGCTGAAAATCATCGACCCTACTCTGGTTTACTTTATTTCACAACTTGGCAAGCAAAGAAAACTGATTTGCTGATTTCTTTTCTTTTTGAACTGAGGTCAAATCCCACCCGTTTGTCAAAATATACCGATTTTTTTCAGTAAATAATTTTGAAGGCTACCACAGCACAAAAAAACTATGTGAATCGACGACGGAGATTGGACGGTATGACAACCCTTCAACAAGCGTCAAATATGCTTTGTTACAACATCATTAATTGGCTGAAAGTCACCTGATCGGAGCACGACCTGGGTCACAGAACCATATTTGTCCTCCTCTCCCGCATGGTTTCCTTTTTACTTCCTCTGTCAATCCACGAGCGCGCGACCAGTTATCTCAAATTGACTAATAATGTGAATGAATCATGTGATAATAAGCAGAATAAACAGATTAATCAGAACAAATAATAGGTCACTCATCAATGTGACAAATAAACACTGGGCATGGCACAATACAATCAGAACTATTTTCTAAGCCGCATCACATGCGCTCCTTGATAGTGTAGAACTATTTCACAACGCAGCAACTTGTACATGTATGTACCATAATAACTCTATTAGGCTGATCAGTCATAAAACAATGTATCCACTATGTCTAGCTATCACAGAAATTACACATGGTTACATAGGTTACAATTTTTGCCTCACCATACATGTGATAAATACTATAAGACTTATCACCATGGATACACGAGTGTGAATCTCTCTAGGAATCAATGAAAACGTCCTTGCATTTGCAGCAATGCATTGCTGGTATTTTTACATTTGGTTTCCTTTAAAGCAGTACAATTGTGTCACGTTCTGCATTGACACTAAATCAATGTACTCCAAGTCAACAACAGTGCGCTGCAGAAAATTAACTTCGAATTCCAAGACCAGCAAAAAAAAACGTGCCAGGAAATAGCTGCAGTTCTGTAGCTCACTTGGTTTCGCTATCGGTTATTTCGTTTGTCGTGGTGTTAACGCAAAACCATTTCTTTTAACCTCCATGGTCCAGCGTAACCGGTAAGCTTATAAAACTATTGAACTGATCACTGCAGGACAGGTAACATACTAAAACACAGACACCCACGACTATTAGTTAACTAAAGTAGGTATTTGAAATGTATTATTGAAATATTACCTTTGTCAAAACCATGATATCCACGGTTCTTGGCCCTTTCAAATAACGGAACATCCGACATGATGGTCAGGTGACAGCGTCACTGTTCTTCTGTTTGACCTTTTACCCAGAGTTAGCGGGACCAGCACAATACAAACGTGACCTTGATAATAGGATTGTGTTCAAATAATAGAAGCTGACATTTTTGGACTAACATTATGTAAACTGAAACACAAAATACAAGTATTAGATGATTACAAAAGAGGCTATAGTTAATATGGGCAGATAATTTGCTGGAGCCATTGGTAAATTTATGTAATTGATTTTGCTGTGACAATGTATACATGTATGAACAATTATGTGAATATGGTGTTGTGTGTTATAGGAAGTAGGTGATGTCTTACGTCTTTTGGTTATGTCATTTGAATCAAGAGGGTTAAAGTACTTGATCGGAAAGAATGATTATATTTGTTCTTTGGCAGTGAATGGCTTATTTGTACTTGACTGTGACCCACCCACCACTCGATTGTAATTTGGCCAGCTGCTATTAGACATCACTCAGCATGACTAGTTGGAAGACAACCATGTAAAAATAGTGTGAATAGAATAAACGTCTGTAATGAACAAGGAAAAAATAAAGTTTTTATTTTTTATCTTAACCATCAATATACAACAAGTTTACAAAAAAATTCGAGTAAGAATAAAGTAAAAAGTTGAAACAATAGGAGATACAGGTGATGGTTGAATTATCTCGCCTGGAAGAAAATAAAAAAACAAGTGGTAAGGATTATATATTGTAATGAATGATTTGAGTAAGGTGTTGAGTAGAGGAATGTTCAATAGGAAGAACATTGTTGAAATGCTTTGGATATGATTGGACTTTCCATAAATTAAATCTTGAGGCACATTGTAAATAACTAGTGAGAGGATGCTGAAAGCACTACCGTGCATTCAAGCATCCTCTCAATGAAAACACAGGTTATGCACATTATAATGAGGTAATTAGTGTTGTAAACTGAGTGTCATGATTAAATCTGGTATGATGTGCATGGAACGACTCATGGTGCAAAAGCAGATAAGTGTCAACAGAAGACCCAAATGATAGGTATCACCACCGACCAATTTGGTAGTAGTCATATTGCAGAAAATACTATATCTTGTTGTTTTCAATAAGTATATGTGCAGCAACAATAAACTGTACAAAACCAGTGGTTAACTGTTTACAAGACAGTATTATAGACCCATATCATGCAAAGTTACAGGGTGTTGTACAAATATACCCCCTTACTTTTAGGCTATTGTATGTTCATCCAACTGTCCATTCAGAATGAATAAGAAATAAAGTAGGTGCAAAGAGACTATATGGAATGTAATTGTACTTCATAGAGTTATCAATGATGATATCAATTCCATCAGACTGATAGAACCGGTAAAAGTAATGAATTTATCGCATGGCAATGGTAATGTGTCATCTGACATATAACCGGAGTGAATTGACCATGTGCAAAAACAGCATTGTTGGTTTGCATAAGACAGCCCACACACATGCTATAAGGAGTAAACTTCTTGTATCACCAATGACAAGGCTGTAAATGAGTCAACATCAAACCAGAAACATAGAATGTAAATGCATGGACCTGTTTGTACAGAATCTCAGTTCATCCCTCATTATTTATGTGGATCATGTTAAAAAGATCTCAAACCATTATGAGGCCAATGAAAAACAAATTTGGTGTTTCCAGTATTAGAGTAAAAACTATTGGGTAGTTAGGCAGGGATTTTATTATTTTAGATTTATTTTCCCCCCAACATGTTCAGTCTATATCAAATACAATCATTTTAAACAATTTTTTTTACATGATGATATTACTATCAAATTTTGTTTATTTTAGAAAAAGGTAACTCATTTCCATAAAAATAGAATTAATAACAAATGACAACACATGTCATTGTTTAAGGTTGAGGTGAGTGGCATGAACTGTTGATCAGTGGCACCATTTCAAAAATGGCAGCTGGCAACAGAAAAACCTTCACTGATGTACATGTGTATGTAGTGAGCACAAGGAATTGGCCCCTATCAGTTTCTGCCTAATAAATGACAGTTATGTACATTCCTGCTGTGGCCATTTACCTACAGTAGCAACATCACAAGCATGATAAAAGCCCCCTGATGTACACATTGCAGCTCTTGCCGTTTCTTGCATGTGACAAAAATCCGCCTAAATCACAAGAAACTTGTAGTGAGCCAAACAATGATCATGAAAAAGTAAGAATGAATACAGCCAGCCATGCCAATGTGGTGAATCAAATGCAATTTCTTGCATGACTTTCTGCTCAATATTATAGTGTGTGGTAGCCTATGCCGAATAATCAATGGTGTGGTCACAAATGATCATGAAGATTAATCATGATCACATACTTCATATACATTATAACATTACATTAATGGGCAAAGACTATAAATCATATCCATGTCCCTAGACATGGCTACATCAGAGGTCATCATTTTGCCAATGCCATTCTTGCATGTCATTATTGCTGGTTGCATAGACTATTAATGTACAAGTAATTACACATATCGGCCTTAATTGGTTTTAGATGCTATTTTATTGAGAATCAGATGCATCGCGACAACTGTGGCGGTGGTAATTGTTACTAGTCGCACCGTGCACATACATCATATGAGTTCACAGGCCATAGGCCTAGTAAATCGCTGTCATCATTTATATACGATGCAATATTTATTTTTGGTCATTAGTTTCTCTGATTCATGACATCATGTGCCAATAAATCCTGAAAATTGGCTTTGCTAAGCGATGAGTCGTTTAGTACAAAACACTGAATGATCATAGCATGGTGTGCAGAGTTTTAGAGGTAAAGCAATTGTTAAGAATATATTAAAATTTGTGGAAAAGGGCAAAGGCTCTTACCTTAGTACAATGTCTGTACGGCGTCCTGGGCTGGCTGGCAAAATAATCACGTCATCGAAAGATGCGTGTACGTGTACTGTAGACAATTTCCATGACGCTGCATTGTATGCGTAGAGTCAACGTCACGGTTTCTGCGTATCAATTTTTCTCCGCCTTTTTCAACAAATAATTCACTTTTTTCTCATGGGAAAACGTCGTCAATCTTATTTTATTAGCCTGAACGTTGTCTTGACAGCGCAAATTATACCCAAATAAACGTCTTTGGATGATTTCTGGCACTCAAAATTGATTCTCGACTCAGTCCTAATTACGCGTTTAGGAATGACCTGGTGATCCAAAATTGACCTCGAATGAAAATACTGCCGCCTACGGCGGGTCCCGGGATCATTGCGTCTAGTAAATACGCCAACTGTGAGCTGTGTCGATACATGCTTTTGTTTTTTGGGGATGAGTGTAAACGTAATTCATGATCCAAAATATAGATAAAATATGATTCCCTAATTATGTGCAAGTATTCCAGATGGAATACTTGGATTTATCCAGTGGTTACGTCCCTAAACAGGAATATTATTTCCCTGGCGAAGAAATATCGTTAACTGGGTTACAACTATTACGGCGATATATTTGATGTCAACATTTCTATCAATTCCAAACCGAACGAGAGAGACCGTCCTTGTGTCATTTAATACGGAGTGTAAAAGCAATTATGGTTAAAATCATTATGAGCCATATAAAAATAAGGGGAGCAAGTAATATAATATTAACCCCTTTTTGACTTCTTACATATCGATTATTTAACGAGAGATAACAAAAAAAAACTACTATGATGATGCAGCATACCTTGAAAAATGTTCTTTTGAGGACGAAATAAAGAAAGTTGGTCTGTCAAATTTAGACTGAAGAAAAAAAATTGTCAGTTGTTCTCAGCTCCCCTCCAAATTTGTATGATTGTTAGGGGGTCTGGCCCTTTCCACATCACAAGTTTTTCACCTGCTCGTGAAATATTTTTATGAATTTTCCCTCTGTCCACAATTTGTTTTATAACATCCCATTGTTTTACACCATAGGCTGCACACTTTTGTGGGACTAAATTAAAAACGCAGTGGCTAAAACGCGTTTTCTAAAAATATGTTTTACCTCTAATTTTTAAAAAACTTGCACACAATTTCACCTGTCTTTAGAAAATTGCAAAAATCTCCAAGCCCCAAGTAATAAAAGAATCAGCTTTTTCGATAAATTAGCTCAGTCTACTGAGCACACAAAAGCGACAAGTAATTCTATTAACAATAAGTTCCCCTGTGCTGACAGCATGTTTCTGAAACAAAATTTACAGGAGAAATTCGGATGTTTTTTGGTCATTTTTATTTGATTGTCATCAAGTTTGCACAAATTTCCAAAAATAAAGCGTTTATCGTCACTTTTGTTTGGAAGTCAGTGTTTGTATAAGGTCATACGGCGGGATACACACGCACCATGGCTTCATTACAAAGTCTATAGAGGCGAAGGACGAAGCCTGTTTTGTCCACGCACCACTGTAATAATGTTCTTTGTATACTCAACAGAGGTTATTTAACTTTTAGGGGTCAATGTACTGCTAGTCGGACCCCTTTCTATTTTCATATACATTTACAATGTACTTAATTTAGTCTGCAATATGCAGCTTACCTGAATGTGAACGTCACGGCAACTTACACTAATTTTGTTGAGTTTCATGTACTGTGCTCGCGACTTCACAGAAGAACTCGTTTGTTGTATACGTTGAATTGGACCCACGCCATCACAATTCGTAGTGACGACAACATATGTTTGATGTAACTGAAACGCAATTCTTGAAACTATTGTACAATAGTTGATGTCTTTTAACAAAAATAATTTTGATTTTACTGAATATTGCGTACATTTCGTAAATTGATTGTTTTATTAAACGAATACTAATACAATAACACTATTGGGATGTATCGGGACAGCTATTAACAATCTGGTATGCAATAAATAGAGTTGATATATTGATGTATTGATTTATATTGTTATGAAATAATTTTTGTCGTAAACAAATAATTCAATTTTATAGAAAACAAACTAAATGTTATCACTAAAATGGCGATAACAAAGTCGAAGATTAACGAGCCGTGTTGGTGTGATACGGCACGTATTGTCAGATTACAGCATAGCCCGGCGTCACAATGGACTACCTATATGGTGTGGCTTGACGTGGTACAAACATCACAAGTAATTGAGGTAAGTAAACAGCTTATGATCCGAAATTTTAATTAAAATTGAGTAAAGTAGTCATTGTAGGATTTGTTGGTCTCATGAACATCTTTGGGGCGAGTTTATTTCGATTTACCGCCAGCTTTGAGCCGTCTACTCAGACTAGTGGCCGCCGATATAGACTAAATGGAGAAAAATGATATTGGTTTTAGAGATTACACCTTGTTTGTCTGCGTGCTGTATCTTGATTTGTTATTTGATTCATATATTTATCCATATATTAATATTAAATGCTAAGATATACACCGAAGTCCTGGTATATGAATTTGTATTTGTCTATTGTGTGATTGAATTGCTCAGTACATTTCGGTTCTTATAGGTCGTGGGTCATTGGCCTGATACCAGGTGTAACATTCATTGCATGTGTGACTGATAAATTATGTTTCTATGTAACAGAGATATGACGTCAACAGCCGATCGATATGGGGAGACATCGCTGGAGATGACAGAGCAGTTAATGAATAACAGAGAGTGTGATGTGTCTGACACTGATGTAACTGACACGGAAAGTGGGGATGATGGCGTGCTTATACGAGAGTTGAAGCCAATGCTGAATGACGTCACCCAAAATGGAGCATCTGAACAGAACAGGGTAAGTATCTACAATATTATATAATGTTCATGATGTCCCAAAGATAAACTTTTACAGATACTTACCAGCAGTATAATGGTACAAAGTTAAAACTTATGAAGTGTGTTTTACTTGTTTTGTCTTGGGGCACCAGATATTGGTATAATAATAATGGATCATACGTTATCTAAATAAAAATGTCAGCCACGCCTGGAAGGATCTTTTAACAAAAAGAATTGAAAATGTAGGTGGGGATATTGTTTTTAAATGTAACTTCAGCACTGAATTATTTGATATTAATTTGCCACCATGTTACATAGATTGTTTTAGTGCATGGTCAGAATAACCAAACTGATTTAGGTATTGATATGTACTTGTGGAATAATAAGGTAATTACGGTTGGAGGAAAGTCTATTTTCTATAGAATACTGCACAAATTTGGTATAAATTATGTATCAGATCTTTTCAGACAGAATGGCGATCTCATTCCGTGGGACGAATGGCAAACACGTGGGTTATCAGTCACATTTGGGAATTATGTTGTGGAATACTAGTAGTAAGCGCTATTCCAAATATTAAAGGAAATTTTAAAATTGACGATTTTGGACTACATATCAACAATAATTTTACCAAAGTTAACGAAATTGACAGTAGAAAAATACGCTTAGAATTAATCAACAAAGTTGCCACTCGTCCTACGAGTGAAAGAAAACTGTCAGAAATATTGAATTAGTGTACGGGCTTTGATTATTTTGGCTATAAACTTATTTTAATTTAATTTTTTATTATATTTGTTATTAATGCCTTTTTATTTTACTTTGATTTTGTGATTTTTTTAAATTCCGCCCTACCTACATCTGATCATATCTGATCATGTAAGTCCCGTTCAAATCTCGCGTAAGTAACAGCCAATCACAGTCTCCCTTTTATACAGGCTGTCGGTTGCTTACTTTTCAGTGTATACGGGCAATCTTTCTGTACATTATATTTTGCCCACTTGAATAAACCATTAATAGAAAATTGCTAGTATATTTTTATTTACAAAAGAAATTCCACAGCATTTTACAATTTTTGTCATAACATTGAATATTTTTTTCACTTCCAACAAATGTGTACACTTCCAGATACATCTTCGCCAGCCAAGGTTCGTTTATTCAGTCATCGCTTCAATTTCACATCAAACACTGAGGATAATTATCTAGAATGGAAGCAAAAAAATAAGTAAATCGTAATTATTAGAACACTGTAAACAGCTAAAGTAAACAATGCAAACTTTTTTTAAATTGTATAACGGTCACCGGCCCACGGCATCGACGCAGTAAATTGGAGCAAAAAAATATTTCCCGATCAATTGCGATGTGTTCCAAATAAAATATATTTTATTCCAGTCCAAATCAGCTCAATTACTTCAATAAAGAGTTATTGTATAATGTACAATACATATTATATATATTTACAGCTACGGCTTCAATACCGTAGACGATTTTGGCACGATCGTCAACAAAACATCATCCGTCTTCAGGGCAAGCGACTGGAAAAGGACACCGGTGTTCGGTCGAGCCGGTGGAAACAAAATCGTCGCTCCCAGAATAACTACGCAAAATAACGATCTAAACTCGAACCATTCGAGCCACAATATTAACATAAAAATGAATTTCGTTGCATTTGACAATGATAATCTTACCGAAAAGCCGTGTTATTCTCGGTCGCTAACGTCGGTATAATCCGCCATTTTATTTTGAGTGTGCTTGCCACCTGACTCTGTCCGGTTACGTCATCATGCGCGCAATAGAAGGAGGTCTGTGATTCGTTGACTAAAATCGTCAATAGTGGGTCTCGTTGAAACATTGGTATCGGGTCAGATGTATGTAGGGCGAAATTTAAAAAAAATCAAATCAAAATCAAGGTAAAATAATAATAACATAAAAAGGCATTATTAACAAAGTAATAAAAATAAAATTAAAATAAGTTTATAGCCAAAATAATTAAAGCCCGTAGTACACTACATCAGATTTTAATCAGATTGATATTGACCATACTAGTATTATTTTTTCAGATGTGTATAATTTGCCATTCACCACTAAAATTGATAATAGAACAAGAAATTTTCAATTTAAACTAAATCATAATATTCTCTATACAAACAAAGATTTATATTCCATGAACTCTAGCCTGGTTACATCACCAAAATGCAATTTCTGTGAAACGTATGATGAAACATTGATTCATCTATTCTGTGAGTGTATAGTTGTGAAGACTTTCTGGCAAACTATTTCGGTGCGTTACGCTCATCTGCCCGCCCTTAGTAATATGTCCAACCAAGATATTATTCTTGGGAACAAGGTGTTTTCGAATATAACAAATCATATTATTCTTCTAGCTAAACACCATATCTATTTTTCTAAAATGAGAAACGAAAAACCTTCTTTCCGTGGATGTCTATATCTCATTAGGCAAGTTTATAATTTTGAAAAAGAGATTGCAATAGGGGGAGGCAAATTAGCGAAGTACACTGAAAAAAATGGGAATCATTTAATATGCTGTGACGTTGACATACCCCCCTTTTTTTCTTTTTACTTTATATTTGTCACGGTATTCTTATCTCGTTGCCATATTTTTTTTTTGTAGAAATGTTACTCTTTTGATGGGATGAATTTATGTATTTATATATGTGGTTAACGTAAAAATAAAATAAAATATATATAAAAAAAATGTATTTTACGTTACGCAATTTCTTATGAATTAAATTGTATTTCCTCTCTCTTTGGTTTTGAAAAGCGTAAACGAATTGCGAACTTCATTTACCAAAATGGAATACAGCAAAAAGCAGAAAATCACGGTACACGGAATACACAGTCATTTGGTGATATCGAATTTGTTGGATTTGGACAGAATATTAAGAAGTCACCGGTAGGTAACATTTATCTTTGAAATTATTCATAATTTCACCCGAAAAGTACAAGACACTCGGGTAAATTACTATCTTTCATCCCATTTAATAATTTCAGTATATTCGTGTGGATAATAACACGGAACCAACACTCATATGGGATCTTCTTATTAATCAATGGAAGATGGATAAACCTAAGGTTTTAATATCAGTAACTGGTGGAGCCCATGATTATCACTTCAAATCAAGATTGAAAACCTTATTTAAGGAAGGGCTGATTAAGGCTGCAGTCAGTACAGGTATTTTTGATAAAACACTTAGGCTGATTTAATTTTTCAAGTTGATTGCGTCATTGTTGTTGTTTTTGAACACATTTATTTTGTGACTTATTCCACATAACAACCACAATTACTACATAGGTGCGTGGATTATAACACGTGGTATAGATGCTGGAGTCAGTAAAATAGTCGGTGAGGCAATCAAGGAGGAACACACAGAGATTATGGCGCTAGGAATGGCAGGCTGGGATAGCATCGACAACAATGCAGCCCTACATGGCCATGTGAGTACGAGCACAAACTATTCTACAGGCTATTCCATGTGTGAGGCAGGAGATCTTCATTCATTTTTTAGACTACGTTCGTACGCAGCCCGAAAACGAAAATGAATGGATCTTCACACACCCGCCCAGCCATCCACACCCGTTATCTTAAAAATGCTTGACCAAATACAAATTGTACACATACATTGTGTTTTTGTTTTTGTTTTTTTATATATATATTTCTCCTTGTACTTTGTGACCATTTTCTTTCCCTCCGGGGATTGTGTAAGAGTCAATAAGTCAATAAATAAATAAACATTATGGAAGACATGCGATATATTCGTCTAACGATGATCTAACTGGACTGCACTCAAAGCAGATGCCAAACTGCGCTAGATTTAAATTTCTTCAATATTCATATCGAAACTTAGAGCGACAGAAAATACAGAAACTTATACTAAAACATTTAGCTCAAAATTTAACCAGGTAATGCGCAATGCGCATCGATAATTGTCGATATATATCTACTTTAAATCACACAAATAGTTTGTGACGCATGTACTATGAATTATACCAATAATTCTCGACACATGCACTTTGAATCGTACCAATAATTCTCGACACATGCACTTTGAATCGTACCAATAATCTTGAAGCATGTGGGTTTGCATAGTTCGTTAAACTTATTGTGTTGATCATTCAATGTGCATTGATATTGACTTTATTGATAATATTGTCGTCAATTCAAGACGTCTGATGGTAAGTGGCCTGCCAAATATGGTGCAAGTGAACTGAGTCACGACAAGCCTGCATTGGACTGTAACCATACACATTTTATCTTAATGGATCATGGCAGAGAAGAGCTTGGTTACCAACTCGATGTCAGGGATAATTTAGAGCAATATATTTCAGAACTTCCTGTCAAAGATGGTGAAGAAAGTGAGTGTGCGTTACCTGATATATTAGACTAGACATTTATAATTGTATATATACTAACACTAGATTTTACACTAAGTATTCATTGTCGATAACAATTATTCTATTTACTAGAACTATATGTGTTTGGTCATGCACTAAATTAAAAAAAAAAACGCGTATTTTTCAATGCCACTCGTTTAACAGTGGAAACACATTTATGGTTTATTAATAAATAATAATAATATACTTTATTTTGAATAATACTCATATTAACATCACCAAAATTACAGAAAAATAAGAATAAATACCAATGAAATGTACATAATAAATATATTAAAAAACATGTAATGTAAAAAGAATGTTTGTAATCCGGGCCTCGTGGCAATATGGCAGGTAGTGGTACTGGTAGTATAATGTTCGCATCAATAATACCGTATAACACTAGGTATAGTAAAACAATGTGTATAAATTAGAGTGCTAATTGCAATACACAGTGACAGAGGACAATGACCCATGTTGTCAATTAATTAACTGGGAAGTAGATCAGAATAGCTCTACTACAACTAATTATGTTTATCATTTGTCTTAAGTAATCATAAGTACTAATTTGCATATCCTTGTTAACAAACGTTAGCCCTGATACTATTATTCACACGACAGCATTTTATCGGAGCCCTACGGCTCGAGCCGGCTCGAGCCAGCAAAAATGGCCGTGTGAACGCGTTCGGCTCGAGCCAAGTTCGGCTCCACTAAACCCTCGGGGTTGAACTCCGATAGGGTTGAGTCCCGGCATGGCTCCGATCGTGTAAACGCATCAGGGCCCAACTATCGGAGCCGAAATCACACCCTCAATCGTCTTCTCCCAGAAACCTATCATTTCAATTATGGCGGAGACAACATATTTCGTAATTTCACGCAATTTCCGGCTTGAAGAAGAGTTACGCGCCCTAATATACACTTGGCAGAGCAAAGAATTACTGCCAGATTGATTGATAGCTCGACGGAAAACGGGAAAATGGCGTACGACATTATGCAACAAAAACTTGAACGAACGACTGAACGGAAACTTTTTAAAGACAGCAAAGAAAAAATCGTAGAAGCGATCTAGTAAGTTTAGATTCTTCCGCAGTCCCTCTATGATATATAGAGGATAGAGGGACTGTGATTCTTCATAGTACTACATTGTAGTAGATATCACTAACGGTTGAATCATTACAAAATGGTAATTTTGCATGACAATAAATAATAGGTTGTAACACATTTTAGCTGGCGTGTTTCCTGTTTATTCGAGGTACTAGTACATGTACCCTCAGTATTACTAGTCTGAGATGTACCTAAATAATAACATTAGTCACAGTCCCTCTAGGGACTGTGCATTAGTGCATTGTCTTTTCTACCTCCATGTTCAGACTCGCGACTTTTTTTTTTCCTAGCCTATCAACATCGTGCCATGTAAATAAACAAGACAAACACGACACCAAAATCGATTTCAGTACAGTTTTTTCATACTCATTATTCGAGGGCACTGTTTGGCTCTGATCGAACTGAATCGAACTCTGGCAGATCTCGGCTCTCGTTCGGCTCCCGACCGTATGAACGCATTGTAGATAATCTCGTGTTAATCAGTGGGAGGAGCAGTAGTTCGGCTCCGATAGAATGCTGCCGTGTGAACATAGCAAATATAAGCTTAGATAAAGATGCCTTTCCCCACTGACTCATAAAAGTCACCCGCGGTACTCTCTGGGGCTTTGTTGTCCTGTAAAAACAACAATTTTCGCTGACAGTGGAAGTATCGAGATGTGTGACCTTTATTTGATGCAGATACAATGGCAGGAATTTTTTCAACTGAACTAAGCAGATGCATACAATTATCCGACGTCTGAGTTATCTCAAATCCCATCCACTCTGATGAACACAAACAAACAAACAAACATGTTCTGCACTTGATTTGTTTGAACAGTAAATCATATACCCGTGGTACTAGTTGTAATCGGAGGGGCTACAAAGACCATCGCAAAAGTATATAAATCATTGATGCCCGAAGATGGCCAAGCAATACCCGTGGTTGTTGTTGATGGTAGTGGCAGGGCAGCTGATCTTGTCGCTAAAGCACTGAGAATAACAGAGGACGAACCAGACGAACAAATTAGGTATGAACAGTGGCGGATCCAGCAAAATGTATTGGGGGGGGGGGTCCAAGCTACGCTTAAGTTATACGGAGCGTAAATCGCGGCAAAGAAGCTATGCGTAATCCAGATATTACGAATCGTCATGCGTTTGGGGGGCATGGCCCCCCTGCCCCCCTCTGGATCCGCCACTGGGTATGAACAATTAATCTTGGCATGCAACTAAAACAGTGGCGGCGGCACGGGGGAGGGGATCAGAGGGGCGATCGTCCCTTCGAAAAATGTTGGGGGGCGTAGTCGCCCCTCCAAAGTCAAGGGGTCTAGATTTCAAAATTTTCAAGGGATAGCATGCCCCGCCCCTAGTAAGTTCGCGCCTTCGGAGAAGGTTGGTGACCAGACACCCCCCCCATGCTAATTTTCGTGCCTCCGCCTCTGCGAAGAAAGTGAGTAATTCAGTAACGGGAATGGTCCGTGTTCGTATAGTGTCAAAATGCCCATTTTACTAGCAGAAAAAATCTACCCAAATAGTAACATTTTGTATAGGTCCAAGGGTAAATTACTCACAACTGTGAATTGAGGAATGTACTTTGCGTTATGTGTCATGAATTTTAAGGTGGTTAAACTACCAGAAATTGCTAATGAATCTATTTTACATTTTTCTTTATTATACATACGGTATATGTACAGAACGGCATTGATTGGTTCAGTAAGTTTTAGGGCTGATTGTAGCTGGTAGTAGTTAGCTAGTAGCTATTTGGAGGTATCATGGGATGCCATATAGCCGGGTTCTAGAGCCGATGTCAGTCGCTGTCAGGAGGGCAGGTTAAACAGATCACTGGACCTGGTCAGAACCAGTGTTAATCGCTTGATGTCAGATGATCGGTGATAATATGTATAACATTCTTATTAAATAAATGTGTTTCAGAGATATAATCAAAGATGAACTGGCAGAAGACATACGGAAAGTGCTTTTAAAACCAGATACTGCTTTGAATATTTCTGCTGTGAATAAATGCATTGACACGTTGGCCGAGATCGTCAATTCACAAAACAGAAGTATGGTGAGATATTGTTAATATCTTGGCAGTTGTTGTGTTTTCGTCTATCTGCGTTATTTTTTTTCTTTTATTTGAAACAACCGACAGTGTAGTTGAATAAGCACAGTCGTAACGCTGCATCATGTTCGACGCCCCGGGGTTCGACGCTATTGGATCAAAAGTCACGTACATAACCCGTGTACTGGAAAATTACGGTGGCCCATATATACAATCGGCCCGTTACTTGAAAATATTAATTGGTCCACAACTTGAAACAACACCCTGCTAATATAATATATGTTTCGTAGCCTCACCACAAGTGAAAATGTAAAAATAAGTAAATTTTTGATAATTTGCAAGAATGCTCAAAAACTAATCATATCATTTAGATATTAAAAGCTATGACAGAATCTCGATTGCCATATTCCAACAACCAGCTGTAGACCGGATATGATTAGATCAGATTGATACTTAACTACTAGATAAAATCAGGTTATATGACATCGTATACACTGTAGTAAAAATAAACCGTGGTTGAAGGTACTAAAGGTACTAAACACTCGCATAATAATTCAGTATACTTATAATTCCAAAATAATATCGATATGTATACCATTTTAAACTTGCAGACAGTTTGGTGTTTTTTAATAAAATGATATATTATGAGAGTGTATAAATGACGAAAGCTGGATTACCACGAAATAATGTTTTATTATTGAAAAAAATAAACAAGAGACTGTATGTAAGTCTAATTTAAAGTGATTAAAATAATAGCAAAAAATAGATATGCATCTTAGGTATTACTTATCAGCGCCGTTTGCTTTCCAGGGCACGACGCCAACGTGTCTTTGTTTGTTGAAGAGCTCCGTGTTTATGTCAATTCATTGCAAACATTTCCTTTCAGTTTTAAATATAGATCTAACAAATAACTGACACCCATGCCTCATCGTCAGCCAACTGCAAATTGTTGTTACCGTCACAGGAAACGAGTCATGTTTTTTTGTTTTCTTCGCGTTTGCCAATCGCAATCTAACTGGATGAACTCGAAGAAACCAGAAAATAACTAAAAAAGTAAAAAAAAAAAAAAAATATGCAAGTCTATGAAATACTAGTAAACCGAGTTTTTCAAAGCATTCTATTCAATTTCACTACAAGGTTTCGCTATCAAATAGTGATCACGTGTGCATCTTTATTTAAATACGTTGCCTTTAGTTTTGGTTATTACGACATGTAGTAATTATTGTCGAGGTATTACGTGTAAAACAGGACGTTTTTTTCTAACATCGTATAATACAAACAAACTCTAAGAAACGTACTAGCTTACTACATAATAGTGATTCTGAGAACTGCAATTTGTAAGCTTTGACTCGTGAGACATTTAAATTTATATTCTGTGCATAGAGGACACCGTCCTGCAGTGTCATTCAGTGCTTGACTGTCATCAAGACATCAAGATGTTGTACCTTCGAGTCATATCTGCAGGTCGAATGTTACCTCTGGCGTTTCTGTTTTTCAAGTAGACGTCCGATTTCGTTTAGCGTATCGTTTTTTTCAAGTAGCGGGCCGATTTTTATGTAGCAGACTAATTTTTTTCAAGTAGCGGACCGATTTACAAGTACTGAGGCAACGATTGTATACATGGGAGACCATATAAACATCGATAAACCCTGCTTGGACTTTTTTAAATGTTACTGGAGAAGATGTTCAAAATGTCTAGCTATTTTGAATAGTTACTCAAGACAACGATTACTATGGCATTAGTATGGTGTACTGCACAAAGTGTGTTTGCTTGAATGTGCACTGCACGATGTCAGTGACTGTTTCAAGTATTATATTATTATATCTTGTATTGTATTCCGCCTGTAGATGACAGTATTTGATATGCATACATCGTTCATCAAGGACATCGATAGAACTATTCTGTGTGGTTTATTGAAAGGTGGGCAGTAATTAACAGTGTTTTCAGAAAAGTCGTTTATAAAATTTACAGTTTATAAACATAAAACATTTATAAATTTTAAAACTGACGATCGTCGTGACGTCACCGAGAATGAACGCATATAAATAATATAAACGTATGGTATTAAAATATGTTATAAATTAGTAAACAATATGTAAACGGTTTTTCTAAAAACACTGCAGTGTATCAACGAATACCTTCCGTGAAACGACTTCTAGCAATGTTCACACGTGACATTTACGCCGCTATAGCACCGCCGTGATTTCAACGACGGTGTTCTTTTTACCATGTGACCAGCTTACGCCGGTGTAAAAATGGCGGATTTGCTTTACCTTCAAATTTAGTAACTCGAAATTTAGTTAACAGCTAACTGAACTTATTGGCAACATACTGCGTTAAACCATACAAAATATTTTCAGTTAGCTGTTAATTAAACATCGAATTATAATTTAGACGTGGTTTCAAAAATACGGGCGTGGTCATTTTTGTAAATCGATGTTTTCGTATCTCAAATAATTCAGCATCTCTATCAACTGTAACAATAAATTAACACAACCGTCACTGGAAGTCGTTTTACGCAGCTCAATTTGTTTTTTGTTTTTGGTGTATATATTTTTCTATATTTATAATTATCCAGTGCATAACCGTGAAAACATAAAATATTTTCAGCATTCTAAAATTATAATTCATATATAGTATTATCTATTCATAGTTTTTATGTTGTTAGTTTACAATAATAGTAATATTATTAATTGATATGATTGTTTTGAATTTTTGTTTTTCTCAACTTTAAAGCTAAACATGTGCGTGAAGATATAAAGTCACAGCTACATTTAGCCATGAGATTAAACCGATGTGACATCGCTGAGACAGAGATAATCACGGCTGATAGAAGAACAGAATGGAAGGTATTAGACCATTTTATTTACTTTATCAGCAAATATGACCCATGAAAAAAAATATGCTGTAGTAATGTGCTTCATTTTATTTTTTATTTTCACATAGAATTTACATTTCGAGGAACATATGGAGACTGCTTTAATTCAAAACAAAGTGGACTTCGTCACTCTGTTTTTGGAGCATGTAATCCAATTAGAAACATTCTTGACAATTGCCAGACTTCACGCTTTATACACGAAAGTGAGTATTTTAGATATTGGAATGTAACTAAATGCGATGCTATGCACTGCAAAATATCACTACTTGATTTTGGGTTACGTATAAAGCGCAGAACCGGAACCGGAATCGGAGGAACAACTCAGTTAAATTGCAATTTTATATAATTCTACTCCCTCAACTCCCAATCCTGTATCGAAATGCAATTTGCAATTAAATTTGACACAATACACTATTATGTGTGTTGGTATTAGGTTTAGGTTGATATACAGTATACGTATACAGTACTGTACTTGTATATCCTTTCACCATAATCATAATGCAAGGACATGTTTAAATTTGAATCTCATTGAATTAAAGATTAATTGAATTGCAGGCTTATATCAGGAGACAATTTAATTAAAGTTTAACATGTCTTGGCATTATGATTATGATGATTATGATGAGTATATACTGTGTATCAATCCACTGCTGATCAAATTCGACCGTATTCATCGTTGTTTATGCGTGGAAATCCCCTTGCATACGAATACGTCATCTACCTATGACAAGAAATAATATCCCCTTTGTTATTGTGTGAGTACCTTTCAACCTTTCCAAATAGGATTTTGTTTGTAATGACATAACAAAGATAAAGAATGTCATTACTCATATCTGATTTGAACATTTGATCGCCCGATAACGATAGATTAAATAGGACATTTAATAGGACGAATGCTCTAACAACATTAAACTATATTTCACACATAGAATAGTTTAAAATACAAGCATAGCATCGCTTACAAAAAGTTGTTATTCCGACGTGACACTGCAAAATGATAGAATCAATTTAAATTGTGATGTGAAACCTGGTCATGTATTATTTTGAACAACTAACCGTTTTATAGATAACCGCCACAATGCACAGTTCTCTTCCAGGTAACAATTACTTATCACTGTGAACTCGTTAGGTATAAAACAAATGAACAAAATGTAAATGAATGTAAATAAATCTTTTCTTGAATGAAATTGATCTCGTTATCTATCACACATACACTACCGTACACTAGAAACACATTTATTTAAAAACATACATGACAACTGTGGTAACAGAATTTTTTTATTTAAATATTCCGTTAATTTATGAATTTATAATTACATGGTTGGCGCTTCGGGAAATCTTATATTTCTTTTCCATACAGCCCTGTGTTTACATCAACTGTTCTGTTCTCTAGCAATGTCATCATACTCTTAAAATGTCTTCTCAAACTGATTGCATCAAATTTGCCCCATTAAAACCTTAGATAATAATCAGACGATAACACGTCACAGTGTTTTTAAAAGTACCCGGATTTTGTATAAATGTGCGCTGTTTATTAACTCGAATAATTACTGAATTCTTATTGATAATACCTCTGCCATAGACGCGTATATAAGGATGACAAATTTTAACACTCATAATTTAAGTTTATTAGTAAATATAAAAACACAAAAAAGTAGCGCCTTGACTTACACTTTAAATGTAAATGATAGAGGCGAGTCTATGGTCAAAATAAGAAAAATTAAAATGATTTTAATATAATGTAAAGTATATATGTTATTCCTTTTTGTAATCTTTGTCTCAAATACGGAGTTGTGTTTATGGTTCTTTGTACATAAGACCAGAAGTGAAGCTATGAAGCATTCCAATATTCATTCTCATTCTCAGATAGATTGTAGATCTGATATCGGCTTACTTTCTCAAGTTGAATTTTGAACTGAAAGATTTATCAACCACATTTATTACCGTTTGCAATCATGATTAGTCAACTTCTTCCAGAACATGTCAGCGAGGTAATGCACTTGACGCCACCGGCTTCTCAAATTTGGATTCTGGTGGTCTTGAATTGTACAAATCTTTTAGCGTTTTTTGAATTCTCCTGCGAATCATGGAAACAATCAATACAACAAAACTGTACTATACAATACACACTATTCTATAGATTTGTTAATTATTAGTAATTATGTTAATTATTAGTAATTATGTTAACTATTACTAATTATGTTAATTGCTACTTGTTATTCTTACAGATTATTAAAGCACGGTATGCAATTGCTGGCAGATTAAGTACAAAACACATTCTCAAACGGTTATTGGTAAGTACATGTGTTTTAAATATACTATGTTTAGATATACACTATACAAATAAAGATCCACAAATAATATTATTAAACCATGCTACTTTTGATTCAGTTAAACGAAACATCTTATTTTATAACTGCGATAAATCTTTTCACAGAAAGGAAAAGAAGACAAGGTATATCTGCAGGCAATTGGTCGATTGTGTCAGGAATTTCTAGAAGATGAGTTTGATGTTCTATATCAAGATGACAAGTACGTAGTTGATGACTCGATAGTGACGAGTCACGTGTCTAGATCCAAAAAGATAGATTTCCAACATTCTGATAAAGACCTCTTAATCTGGGCTGTATTAACTAATCGAAGAGGAATGGCAGAATTGTTTTGGAGAAGGCTGACAATTGGCAATATAGGTATGAAGCTTTTACTCCAATAATATGTTTTAACCCAACAACACACACCAGTAGTAAAAAATGAATTACCTTTAAATTAGCAGAAAATTTAACATAAAAATAATCATTTTAAATCTTCATTATACTTGCCAATCAAGGAATATTCAATCAACTATAGCCTATAGTGTATATATATTTAAAATAATATGAGATTATTACGAGGATACCTCAAAGCATACACGAAGACAGTACAGTGAATGTATCGACCGACGCGCAGCATACTTTGAGGTTCACTCGTAAATTACCTTATTATTATACATCTTTTGGGAATGCCGAAATCCAAAATGTTTAGAACAGAATCAGCGAACTTCTTTGTGTGGAGTCCGGGCAAACCCTGGTGGCAGCCATGTTTGTTTTTATTATTAGAGGACACTTACGCGCGTAATAATTCCATATTTGGAATTTGCATTTCCTAATATGGTAGGCTGAAAACACTCCGTAAAATACCACGAAATTACGGCACGCTGTAACTTATGGCGTTACGATGACAGGTGTATAATAATGTTGAGTATGTAGATCACGAAGATAACATATGACGCCAACAGTGAAGCTAGTATAAAAATCATGGTCTGAACATTGTAGCTAGTATGTAGATAATATCCCGATAGTACAGTATATAACCAATAAATATCAAATATTTGTTACATAAATAATGCAAGATAATAAATATAACTACTAGTGACTTTTCAAAACCACTTGTATGTTTATTGTGATGGGTTAGAATAATTGACAATGTATGTACCAAACAATGCATTATAATTTATATAATATCATAACTCTTGTCATATCCAGGTTCAGCTTTAATCGCTGCTAGAATATTGACGGCTCTTGCCAAAAAAGCCAATATTGAAGAGAGTACGTTAACCCATGACCTGGAAAACCATGCGGAGTATGTTATAAACTATTGGACTATAAAACACGAACTATCTCCTACCGACGTGTAACGTTGATTTTAATCGCCTATTTGAGGTTTTTGCTAAACATAATCATACATATCTGAGCTGTACTCATGACAAATAATACTTATTTGTTCAAAAATTAGTATTTAACTAATACCGACTTTTAAACACGTGTACATTTGCATTTATTCAAAGCGCATTTGTGAAGTTTGCCATAGGAGTCATCGACCAGTGTTACGAGGACAATAAGAGATGGGCACAGCTTACATTGGTTCGCAAATTGAGTGTGTGGGGAAACACAACTTGTTTATCTATTGCATATTCTGGCCAAAAAATGAATTTTCTGGAGCACGAGTGCTGCCAAACTAAGATGGAGCGTACCTGGAAAGGAATGATACAAATGAATCTGTTTGAACAGAAAGCAAAGGTAAGTCGTATACATTTATAAATACAAGACTTGAACATGTGATATGAAACATACAATCAGGAAAATGGATGATACAACTCCACACATCACCTGGCTAGGTATTGCCAATAAACATTAATTTATATTTCTTCCAGTTTTGGCTCGCGTTGTTTTGTCCTGTGTTCATTAGAAGAGTAACGTTCCACGCAATTGACTATAAGGAACTTCTACACAGACATAAACAAAGAGTTGTTCGAGGCCAAGTCAAGGAGAAGTCTGTAAAGAACATATTTTTTCGCTGGAAGTCAACGTATCCTAAGAACATCGAAAATAGGCGTATAGGTAGAGGTGTTGACGATGTTACATTATGGGAAGGCTTATGTTATTTGTACACAGCCCCTAAATCTAAGTTCGTATGGAATTTGGTAAGTTAGAATACAGGAACAAAGTGCATATTGGAAATATCTGTATCTATATATTATACACATTTTACAGAAGATTTACACGTCTTGTAGTTACATCACATACGCATCTTTGTTTATTTTGATTTAACATAAAATTTACTCTGCCGTGTATTCCGTTTTATTTATTTATATATTCATGTATACGATGTACATATAATGTATTTTCAACCATATCAGATGTTCTAACATTGTTTATGTAAGTTTTGATTAACTATTCAAAAATACAATTATCAGTGATAAACCGTTTTGGCACTTTTATATCCTCTCGTAGTGTGAGTGAATATATATATATATATATATATATATATATATATATATATATATATATATATATATATATATATATATATATATATATATATATATATATATATAAACCTCACATAGTATTGTATTATTGTATTTGTTGAAGGTTGCCTACATCGTGATGCTCTTAATGTTCAGCTGGTTTCTCCTGACTGATTTAAGACCATCTGGTCTGCCAAACTCACCCGGCGTCATAGAATATGTAGTCATGATATGGATTTCTACGTTGATTATCGAAGAATTGAGACAGGTTTGATATCTCCTTCTCTAACTCCACTGAGGATGCGTCCTGGAATCTCTATGTTGTGGTATATCAACTATACACACATATATTTGTGTTGGTTACGATTGTACACGCAGCTGCATATCTAATGAAAGTAACCATAGTCAGGATGTGCTCGTGTCCCCTAGTATAATATAATAAACATAATAAAAATGATCTTTATTATTCAAATGTATTAATAACAATAAACCGATATTTATCATGAAATAAATAAGTAGTGAAAGATATAGATATCAAAAGAAAAAAAAATAATTTGATAAAAGGAACTGAAAATATCTTAAACAGCTAATCTAGTCAGATCTTTTTGACTAGTACCAGTAATTAAAATTTGTATACAGCTCCAAACTAATGCACAGTATTACAACTGACAATGAAAGGTAGACACATAAATAACAAATACACGATAATAGTAATAAAATGAAATGCAAGAATGTTATATAGTTCAGGGAGGTTTATTTTGAGTGTATTTTTGAACATGTACTGTACTAGATTTGTCCTCGAACATGTGTACATGATGTATATTAAAAGTCGTTACAACTATACTCTTCCTACAACTACTGTAACACTAGTACATCTATCCTCGAATAGATGAGTGAATGGAAACATGATTGACAACATAGAATTATAACATGAGAAAATAACTCGCGAGAAACGTAATGGGATATATGAGAAATTCATGTGTGATTCGAACCAAATCGCCTAGCTGCACGCGAGTTATGTAATTAGAATGCCATGCAGACCATCAAGTTTTCCTTCATCTGTACATATATATAGTTTTTCGATTACTCACTTCTTGTTAGTTCACCATTGTACTACAACCGAATTATAAGCCCGGGGAGGGTTCTCTGAATAAAATATGGTACGCAAGCTGAAGTAAAAAAAACAAACGCGTAAAAAGGGTGTTATTTATTTGACGCGTATAGTAACACAGATTAGTGTGAAAAAAAGAATCTCATGAATCAATGTTACCTCAACTTGGAAACAGTATGATTTTAGTATGTATATAGGTTATCTATTTTAAGTTTCTGCACTTGAAATGGGGTATAATTTCACGAAAATAAGTACGTGTTCAAAGTTTTTTTTGAAAAGCTATACTTCAACATGGATACCAGGTCTGACTTGGAGTACCCCTACTATTCGGTGTGCTCTGTGCATTCAAGCATCCTTTTTCGGTGAGAGACAGAGGGAAACCACATTGACTCTATTTTATCAAAGGTTAATGACACTAGTTCATTGTTAATGAATGCTTCTCATTAATTCATGTTTTTGTTATACCAGGTGCTCGGACGTGAATCGAAGTCATTGAAGTACAAAATAATAAGTTGGTTTTCAGAACATTGGAACAAATTCGACATCGCCATGTTTGTTTTGTACATAGTAGCTGTTTGTCTACGATTCTTGATATCTGTGGAGAATTTTGAATATGCCAGAATAACGTACAGCATTTCATTGATGTTGTTTTATTTTCGACTTCTTCACATGGCCTTAGTTGCACAGAATATAGGACCAAAGATTATTATGATCTATAAAATGGTAAATATGAATAATCATAAATAAAATATGTTTTGTTTTTCAACGAGATATTATTTAAATACTCACCCTGTTCTGATGAATTTTGTTTCAGCTCAGAGATCTTTTACATTTCGTGGTTATATTAGTGATATTTCTATTGAGCTTTGGTTATGCTACTCAGGCCCTATTAACACCAAACCAAGACCCACATATATCTGTTCTCTGGACCTCACTTTATCGACCACACTGGCAACTTTATGGATGGCTATTCCTAGATGAAATTGAAGGTCAGTTCTTATTTCACAAATTGCCAACTCAAAACGATCTCTAATTCTGTTTTTGCTTTTTACATCGAAAAGAGAGAACTTATTAAGTAAATAAATAAAAAGAGAGCCTGGACATATTAAGTAAATAAATAAAGTCCCGTTTTTTCAGTTAAGTCAGTTACTGCCTTTATTTACACTCAAATTATCAATAATTAATTGAGATTCACCAATTTATATATTCAGACCAAGTGACCAATGAGACATGCTATTACAATGGGGAGCAGGTAAACGGTACATTCAATGGTACAGCGATGTGTGTGGATACACAAATGTACGGATGGGTTATCCCATTGTTAATTGCCATCTATTTGATGATTGCTAATATATTACTTATCAACCTATTAATTGCTATGTTCAGGTCAGTATATCTTAATGTATTGCTTGTCAGACGGACATTATTATAGATGAATAGAAACACATCGAACAATAATGCAAATAATTAAACGAATATTTGATTGATGAATTGAAGATAGACGTCATGCTTATAGGGAGTATACTGTACATTGGTGTAGGATTGTACCATTAACATAATATTACCGTATATTTTCAGTTACACCTTTCAGAATGTGCAAGATAATTCTATGACAATCTGGAGGTTTTTTCGCTGCCAGGTAATCGCTGAATATTTTGAGAGGCCGACACTGGCACCCCCTTTTATCATACTCAGTCATGTATATAGACTTGTCAAATTTGCATATCAAAAGATGAGACTACGATATAATCTGAAATGTGAGTATATTTCACATACTAATGGATACAAATATGGTAACTGCTGTTATCAAAACTTGTATGTAGAAAATAATGTTTTTGAAAATACTTTGTTTTTCTTTAAATGAGCTGATTGTTTTTGTAGATCCGGGAAATAGAACAAACCAAGAAATACGAAATGAAAATGATAAAAGACAATCACATGCACTGAGTGAGTATATGTCCATCATTTCAATTAGAAAATTCGTTTGGTTTTTATTTAATGTATTTTTGATATGGTTCAAATTTAGATGTGTGTTTGGATGAAAAAGAGGAACATTACATCAACAGTTTTGAGAAACGATGTATGGAGAAATACTTTTCTAAGTTACGACAAGAAGATATTCAGTCTATTGAAAATACTGTTTCATCTAATGCTGACAGGTTAGCAGGTTCTACTCTATCTATTTGAGACTGACTACATCTATCTCGTTGACATTAATTAACTTAGAACTAAGAATGTTAGTTTGACAGCTGATTTTGAAAAAAAAATTAATTACATACAATTAATTTTATTGTCAAAGTTTAACTGCAAAGTCGATTTGTTTGCTCTCGTATTCCAGCTTTTGGCTTTTATGTAATTGTGTTTCATGTCATTTGTAGCACCAATTGTGTTATAACCTCAATGATAACTATAGCTTTATTAACATCATTACAAGTCTTATATTTAATATTACCATTTTGTAGATTGGAAGAAGTAAAACAACAAGTAGAAGAATTGAAGGAAGCGATTGAAGACATTCCCATGGCAACAGAACTCCCTAGCAACAGTTCTACTATTTCAACACAGAATGAACGGACAGACACAGAAGAGAAATTATTACAATTTATGTCACAATTAAATGAAAGAATGGCCAAACTGGAAGAAAATATTGGCCATTCACATAGACTAGTATAAATGTGTTTTCTTTCAATAATGATTTTAAGCTTGTGTTTGCTGTTTTTTTTTTCAATTCAGTCATTAGTGTTTGTAATGTAACACATAAATTTGAATATTATGTGTATGAATTGCAGATATTGTTATTATGAATTAAGGAACCAATCATCAAAATTTAAAAAAATAGATTTGATATTATAATTAATTTGTCTTTTCATAGAAACTGTTGAAATAACAATAATTATAGGTTGAACAAACTTCTGCTGAGAGTGTGATAACCTACCAAACATATTTCTTTACAAATAAAAACATTCGCAATTATATCAGATTGATCAAATGTTGTTGATGGCATCTTAAATCATCTCTGAGATGAAAAAAGTTCAAGAATGGAACAAAAATTGATTTGTTACTTTTAGTTGCATATAGTAGTTTGTATCACGTGATGCATGTTTTGAAATGCATTGTTATTGTGTATTTATTGTTAGCAATATAAATGTATGTGTACATGTAGTGAATTCAATCAGTCCAGGTCAGTCAGATAAGTGAGTAAAGTAAAAGTAGAGTGAGGAGTGGTTGCTCCATGGCAGCGCATTATTAGGTAGCGGTGCACTAATAGCAATATTTCTTGTCCATGGGGGTTCATATGAACAGTTCTATGAATCTACACAGATTGCTCTAGAAGCGTCACTTTCTCTACAATCTTGTTGCAGACTCCGGATAAGCATTTGTGGTTTGTATACGACACTATGAACATCTACTGTTAAAGTACATGTAAGTGAATATATAACAGACAGCACGCAGTAATACAGTCTCAAGTAACCTTTATTTTAATACCTACAATAAAGATATAAAAAGAATATTACATTAATATACCGTATGTTTATATTGCAGTGTACAATGATATTTTTTAAGTTATATATACATGGAAGTTTGAGATTTGTTTTCACTGTTCAAAGTACTCACCTTTAAAACACCAAAAGACAAGTTAGACAATGAGAGGAATCATAGCCACCAAAGTTGACTATGTCTATCACCAGTCTGGTGTCTTTGCAGACACACTTAATTTTTTTTATCCATCTATGACTCAATTAGTATGTTTTCTAATAAAGATATAAGGCACACTATGTCTAACAATCAGTTTGTGTAGGAACATCACTGAGAATAACTATGTTAGGGCATTCATTTAAAGGTGCTAAATAGCACACAGACTTCATCAAGGTTGCTCACATCATCTAGACCCATGTGATTATTGTAGGCAACTTTTCAGCACACTCACGCAACATTAGACAGTGGTACTTGCTGATAGGTCAAGAAAACATTGCATTCTTTAAAACAAAATGGCCACCATTCCGCCACCATGAATTAAATTGTCATGATGAATGATATGAAGCAATTGCTATTGTCTCATGGAAAATCCCTGTCCCTACTGAAATGCCACCACGTACTCCATCCCCAATGCACAAGAAAGTCTTTTAGTTTTAGACACACACAGACAGCTAAAAATTCTCATTTTAGTGTAATGGATTTTGTATTTACAGGTACATGGAAATGAGGAGTAGTCAGTGAAAAAATGAAACATGTCACTTAGTGCATAGTGTGTCTTACAAACAAGCATCTACTCATGAGTTTTAATATGCGTTGTTATTGTTGCTTGGCACTGAATACTCATACGCACAAGTGACAACCCCTCAGCTGCAAATCAAATGACTGGAGAACCAAGTACATTTTAATTTTGAATTAACACACACAATTTGAGACACATTTTGATAAAATCAATATAATATTAAGCAAAATCTGGATTACACTTATATACAATATTGTTTAATATAAAGTGGAATGTGTGAAAAATTATTTGGAATACTTTTTTGCAGAAAAGAAAAAAAATTGTGATTCCAGTTATTATCGGTATATCAATAATTCATACAAAATCCATTACTGATGACATTTCAACTTGCAAGGTGGAACAAGTTTGAAAGTAAATTATTTTACATTGTAATTATCAAGTTTGTTATAAAAAAAATATAACTTTATTGTATTAAAATATCTGAATTAATGTTAGGTGAATTATAACATAAAATATGATATATTTATTAAAAATATAGCATATACAAATACAATGTATTGACATTTTACCAAATTTTGATAGATTGTATATGCACTGTGATAACAGCAACAAAGACATACATAGCTACTATTATACATCTGCCACTCTAACGCCATAAGATACAGCATGCCATAATTTTGCGGGTATTTTTGGGTATATTCATCCTACTATATAAGGAAATGCAAATTTCAAATATGGAATGATTACCTGCGTGAGTGTCCTCTAATAATAAAAAAAAACATGGCTGTCATCAGGGTTTGACCGGACTCTACACAAAGAAGTTCGCTGATTCTGTTCTAACCTTTTTGGATTCTGGCATTCCCATGATGTATCCTTGGAAGGAAAATTTTTAGATGTATAATAATAAGGTCATTATGAGAATACCTCAAAGTATGCACTCAGACAGTACGTCGCACATCGACCTCCACTGCGTGTTGGTCGATACTCCAGCTGTACTGTCTTCGTGCATACTTTGAGGTATTCTTGTAATATGAGGTAGTATAAGATAAGATAAGATAAGATAAGATAAGATAAGATAATTCTTTATTACAACCTTATAGAATAAATTACATATCTATTTTGGTTTATAAAATGTAATAAAAGTGTTAAAATAAACAAAACAAGTTAGATATCTAATATCTGTATATCTTACAACAGTAATATTATTACAGGCAATGTAAAAATGATTTACATCTGGTAGGTTTAAAATAAAATATCTGATTAAACAATGATTAAACAGATCTAATTATACTTTTATACTTTAGAATTTAACTGCCTTGTCCAAAAAATACCAAGGGAATAATATTGAACAGATGGACGGATTACAAAAACATTCTATGGTAGAAGAGCTTGTGAGTTCCCTTCTAAGATCTGTAACATTTTTTTCATGTCTGTTTCTATTTTCCCCATTTTCAATTCTAGACCTCCAATTCTGTCATTCATCTGACCCATTTGATGACTGACAAATGACATCTGAGGATCTTTGCTATCACCTCGCCTGTCTTGCTGTACATCTTTGCTCTCACCTCGACCATCTTGCTGTACATCTTTGCTATCACCTCGACCATCTTGCTGTACATCTTTCCTATCACTTCGACCATCTTGCTGTACATCTTTCCTATCACCTCGACCATCTTGCTGTACATCTTTCCTATCACCTCGACCATCTTGCTGTACATTTTTGCTATCGTAAAATGATTCCTTCATTTCTTCTACTTCATGCATTACTTTAACTAATCTAAAACAAATAAAAATATTGCCAATGAATCATACAATCTATACACTTTTGGTCATATGACCCTCAGCTCAGGCCAAATATTCACATACTAGCTATCTATCCTATGACATGTATTTAATATTTAACTACTAAACTGCTATAATAGTCCTGCTGGTATGTCACCAATACTGTCAATGAATGTAGTGATGTCATTTTTATAATTCTCACTGTTGTCACAGGGTTAAATATCCTGTGACCTGTTCAAAGACTTCATTGTGTACTATTATAGAGGTACTATGTATCTAGACTTGATGTGCCATACCTTGTGGACAACACCAATATCAAATATTGTCTGAGGGTTACCTTTCTCCAGTGGAAGACACAGTACTTTCCCAAGACTGAACATATTCTTGATTTATTTTGATGAAATAATTCCCCATGCATTTCCTTTCAAATGAATTCAAGTAATCTTCAAGTCTCTCATCTAAACACACTCCTGAACGTTGAATGATCAAAAGTAAATTAAATTAGTACTGATTTTGTGTCAATATGCAACAATCTACTATTATATATACAATCCCTGTAGTTCCTTCTTGCATACTTTGTGCCTTGTTATGTAAATTGTTATGTATTTTAGCCTAAATCTGTAAATGCATTTATTTAATTTCAAAACTTTGAAATATGAATGCAAGATAAAACCTGCCTTGTTTGCTTGTCACATGTACATTAATGACAAAATACAAATTTATGGACACAGTGACAACAGTACTTACTCAATGTATGTGATTGGTCTCTGTCAAATTTATTTTTAATTTCAGTTTTCTTCTTGTCTTTTTCTTCTTTTTTCTTGTTATGCATATTTTCAATTTCTGTGAAATAAACAGGAAAGTATTCATCAAACTTAAAACTTATTTAAAACAAGTCATTGAAAATGACACAGTCCTCGTTAAGTTCTCTTTGTGCTCGTCATATTAAAGCGGAGAGGGTTGTCGCGAGCGTGTCCTTGAAACGTGAGTTCCAAGTGGCGTATACAACAGATTGTTTATTTACATCAAAACACATGTTTCGTGTCATAGTAATATGGCCAAAATAAAAACAGCTGTTATTCAGCCATCTTTGATCTGATTATGAAACACACTGATATGTATGATGTATGTGCCAAATACGAATGAAAATGGTACATAAATTGTGGAAATATAGTTGTAAGGCCAAAAAGTCAGATGGCTGTCAATCGGCCATCCTTGACCAGATTTTGAAACAAATTGTCATGGACATGCATCCTAACATGTATAAAGTACATGTATGTGCCAAATTTGAATGAAAACTGACAGAGCACATCCAAGATACCGCATAAAAAAACAAAACAAGATGCCTGCCAGTCGACCATCTTTGATCCAATTGCGAAATAAATCATCATGGACATGTGTCCTAACATGTATAATCTATGTACCAAGTTTGAATGAAAACTGACAAAGCATGTCCAAAATACAACATTTTCAAAAAACAAGATGGCTGCCAGTCAGCCATTTTGAATCGAATCGCTAAACCACTTCATGTGCATATGTCCCACATAAAGTACTAGGCACATGCAAAGAATGAACGGAATCGGTCCAAGGGATTCTGAGATATGACTCCGGACGGACGCACGGACACCGAATTATAAGTCCCCGTTTTCGGACTTCGTCCGAACGGGGACTAATTATATAATACTCAAACAAGCCGTTTAGAGTATTATAAAGTCTGGGACTTCATGTCCTATTGAAAACCAACATTACTGGGAATTGGGACTATAGAAATTATTTTTTTAGATGCATTCTATGAATAACATGTGTCTCATTTTAAAACAAATTGCTTATTGGTTTTATTTTTTATGTTGCTTTTACCGCTAATAATATCATGTATTCAAAATATTGTCTTGTGGGTCAGCTTGTGTGAAATACAGTTTTACTAGAAGGCATCATGAGAAATTTTCTCTACCGTTTAATTCAACCTTGAGGTTTATTTGATGATAGAGATATCTAGCCATTCTGTAACCATGGTTGATGATAATCAGTGGTGGTGCTAGTGTTGGTCGGTCATGATACTCGCTGATTAATTCATAACGATAAAACCTCCAGATTGTCTCAGAATTGTCTTGAACTTTCTGAAATGTATAGCTGAAATGGGATAGAATAAATTAATATAACAACATTGAGTCAATGAAGTACAATACTAAACTGAGAACAATGGATGCCTTTCTGTTTGGGTGATCTATCTAGGTATCATCCAAGCCTTGTCAAATGTAACCCTCTCTTACACCGTCAGTGATCTATCTAGGCATCATTCCAAGCATTGTCAAATGTAACCCTCTCTTACACCATCAGTGATCTATCTCGGCATCATCCAAGCCTTGTCAAATGTAACCCTCTCTTACACCGTCAGTGATCTATCTAGGCACCATCCAAGCCTTGTCAAATGTAACCCTCTCTTACACCGTCAGTGATCTATCTAGGCATCATCCAAGCCTTGTCAATGTAACCTTCTCTTACACAGTCAGTGATCTATCTAGGCACCATCCAAGCTTTGTCAAATGTAACCCTCTCTTACACCGTCAGTGATCTATCTCGGCATCATCCAAGCCATGTCAAATATAACCCTCTCTTACACCGTCAGTGATCTATCTAGGCATCATCCAAGCCTTGTCAAATGTAACCCTCTCTTACACAGTCAGTGATCTATCTAGGCACCATCCAAACCTTGTCAAATGTAACCGTCTCTCACACTGTCAGTGATCTATCTAGGCATCATCCAAGCCTTGTCAAATGTAACCCTCTCTTACACCGTCAGTGATCTATCTCGGCATCATCCAAGCCATGTCAAATGTAACCCTCTCTTACACCGTCAGTGATCTATCTAGGCATCATCCAAGCCTTGTCAAATGTAACCCTCTCTTACACAGTCAGTGATCTATCTAGGCACCACCCAAACCTTGTCAAATGTAACCGTCTCTCACACTGTCAGTGATCTATCTAGGCATCATCCAAGCCTTGTCAAATGTAACCCTCTCTTACACCGTCAGTGATCTATCTAGGCACCATCCAAGCCTTGTTAAATGTAACTCTCTCTCACACTGTCAGATCTATCTAGGCACCATCCAAGCCTTGTCAAATGTAACCCTTTGTTACACCGTTAGTGATCTATCTAGGCATCATCAAGCCTTGTCAAATGTAACCCTCTCTTACACCGTCAGTGATCTATCTAGGTATCATCCAAGCCTTGTCAAATGTAACTCTCTCTTACACCGTCAGTGATCTATCTAGGCATCATCCAAGCCTTGTAAAATGTAACCCTCTCTTACACCGTCAGTGATCTATCTAGGCATCATCCAAGCCTTGTCAAATGTAACCCTCTCTTACACAGTCAGTGATCTACATGTATCTTGGCACCATCCAAGCCTTGTCAAATGTAACTCTCTCTTACACAGTCAGTGATCTATCTAGGTATCATCCAAGCCTTGTCAAATGTAACTCTCTCTTACACCGTCAGTGATCTATCTAGGCATCATCCAAGCCTTGTAAAATGTAACCCTCTCTTACACCGTCAGTGATCTATCTAGGCATCATCCAAGCCTTGTCAAATGTAACCCTCTCTTACACAGTCAGTGATCTATCTAGGCACCATCCAAACCTTGTCAAATGTAACCGTCTCTCACACTGTCAGTGATCTATCTAGGCATCATGCAAGCCTTGTCAAATGTAACCCTCTCTTACACCGTCAGTGATCTATCTCGGCATCATCCAAGCCATGTCAAATGTAACCCTCTCTTACACCGTCAGTGATCTATCTAGGCATCATCCAAGCCTTGTCAAATGTAACCCTCTCTTACACAGTCAGTGATCTATCTAGGCACCACCCAAACCTTGTCAAATGTAACCGTCTCTCACACTGTCAGTGATCTATCTAGGCATCATCCAAGCCTTGTCAAATGTAACCCTCTCTTACACCGTCAGTGATCTATCTAGCACCATCCAAGCCTTGTTAAATGTAACTCTCTCTCACACTGTCAGATCTATCTAGGCACCATCCAAGCCTTGTCAAATGTAACCCTTTGTTACACCGTCAGTGATCTATCTAGGCATCATCAAGCCTTGTCAAATGTAACCCTCTCTTACACCGTCAGTGATCTATCTAGGTATCATCCAAGCCTTGTCAAATGTAACTCTCTCTTACACCGTCAGTGATCTATCTAGGCATCATCCAAGCCTTGTAAAATGTAACCCTCTCTTACACCGTCAGTGATCTATCTAGGCATCATCCAAGCCTTGTCAAATGTAACCCTCTCTTACACAGTCAGTGATCTACATGTATCTTGGCACCATCCAAGCCTTGTCAAATGTAACTCTCTCTTACACAGTCAGTGATCTATCTAGGTATCATCCAAGCCTTGTCAAATGTAACTCTCTCTTACACCGTCAGTGATCTATCTAGGCATCATCCAAGCCTTGTAAAATGTAACCCTCTCTTACACCGTCAGTGATCTATCTAGGCATCATCCAAGCCTTGTCAAATGTAACCCTCTCTTACACAGTCAGTGATCTACATGTATCTTGGCACCATCCAAGCCTTGTCAAATGTAACTCTCTCTTACACAGTCAGTGATCTATCTAGGTATCATCCAAGCCTTGTCAAATGTAACCCTCTCTTACACCGTCAGTCATCTATCTAGGCACCATCCAAGCCTTGTCAAATGTAACCCTCTCTCACACTGTCAGTGATCTATCTCGGCATCATCCAAGCCTTGTCAAATGTAACCCTATCTTACACCATCAGTGATCTATCTAGGCATCATCCAAGCCTTGTCAAATGTAACTCTCTTTTATACTGTCAGTGATCTATCTAGGTATCATCCAAGCCTTGTCAAATGTAACCCTCTCTCACACTGTCAGTGATCTATCTAGGCATCATTCAAGCTTTGTCAAATGTAACCCTCTCTTACACTGTCAGTGATCTATCTAGGCACCAACCAAGCCTTGTCAAATGTAACTCTCTCTTACACTGTCAGTGATCTATCTAGGCATCATTCAAGCCTTGTCAAATGTAACCCTCTCTCACACTGTCAGTGATCTATCTAGGCATTATTCAAGCTTTGTCAAATGTAACCCTCTCTTACACTGTCAGTGATCTATCTAGGCACCAACCAAGCCTTGTCAAATGTAACTCTCTCTTACACTGTCAGTGATCTATCTAGGTATCATCCAAGCCTTGTCAAATGTAACCCTCTCTCACTGTCAGTGATCTATCTAGGCATCATTCAAGCCTTGTCAAATGTAACCCTCTCTTACACAGTCAGTGATCTATCTAGGTATCATCCAAGCCTTGTCAAATGTAACCCTCTCTTACACCATCAGTGATCTATCTCGGCATCATCCAAGCCTTGTCAAATGTAACCCTATCTTACACCGTCAGTGATCTATCTAGACATCATCCAAGCCTTGTCAAATGTAACCCTCTCTTACATCGTCAGTGATCTATCTAGGCACCATCCAAGCCTTGTCAAATGTAACCCTATCTTACACTGTCAGTGATCTATCTAGGCATCATCCAAGCCTTGTCAAATGTAACTCTCTCTTACACAGTCAGTGATCTATCTAGGTATCATCCAAGCCTTGTCAAATGTAACTCTCTCTTACACCGTCAGTGATCTATCTAGGCATCATCCAAGCCTTGTAAAATGTAACCCTCTCTTACACCGTCAGTGATCTATCTAGGCATCATCCAAGCCTTGTCAAATGTAACCCTCTCTTACACAGTCAGTGATCTACATGTATCTTGGCACCATCCAAGCCTTGTCAAATGTAACTCTCTCTTACACAGTCAGTGATCTATCTAGGTATCATCCAAGCCTTGTCAAATGTAACCCTCTCTTACACCGTCAGTCATCTATCTAGGCACCATCCAAGCCTTGTCAAATGTAACCCTCTCTCACACTGTCAGTGATCTATCTCGGCATCATCCAAGCCTTGTCAAATGTAACCCTATCTTACACCATCAGTGATCTATCTAGGCATCATCCAAGCCTTGTCAAATGTAACTCTCTTTTATACTGTCAGTGATCTATCTAGGTATCATCCAAGCCTTGTCAAATGTAACCCTCTCTCACACTGTCAGTGATCTATCTAGGCATCATTCAAGCTTTGTCAAATGTAACCCTCTCTTACACTGTCAGTGATCTATCTAGGCACCAACCAAGCCTTGTCAAATGTAACTCTCTCTTACACTGTCAGTGATCTATCTAGGCATCATTCAAGCCTTGTCAAATGTAACCCTCTCTCACACTGTCAGTGATCTATCTAGGCATTATTCAAGCTTTGTCAAATGTAACCCTCTCTTACACTGTCAGTGATCTATCTAGGCACCAACCAAGCCTTGTCAAATGTAACTCTCTCTTACACTGTCAGTGATCTATCTAGGTATCATCCAAGCCTTGTCAAATGTAACCCTCTCTCACTGTCAGTGATCTATCTAGGCATCATTCAAGCCTTGTCAAATGTAACCCTCTCTTACACAGTCAGTGATCTATCTAGGCACCATCCAAGCCTTGTCAAATGTAACCCTCTCTTACACCATCAGTGATCTATCTCGGCATCATCCAAGCCTTGTCAAATGTAACCCTATCTTACACCGTCAGTGATCTATCTAGACATCATCCAAGCCTTGTCAAATGTAACCCTCTCTTACATCGTCAGTGATCTATCTAGGCACCATCCAAGCCTTGTCAAATGTAACCCTATCTTACACTGTCAGTGATCTATCTAGGCATCATCCAAGCCTTGTCAAATGTAACTCTCTCTTACACCGTCAGTGATCTATCTAGGCACCATCCAAGCCTTGTCAAATGTAACCCTCTCTCACACTGTCAGTGATCTATCTAGGCACCATCCAAGCCTTGTCAAATGTAACTCTCTCTTACACCATCAGTGATCTATCTCGGCATCATCCAAGCCTTGTCAAATGTAACCCTCTCTTACACCGTCAGTGATCTATCTCGGCATCATCCAAGCCTTGTCAAATGTAACCCTCTCTTACACCGTCAGTGATCTATCTAGGCATCATCCAAGCCTTGTCAAATGTAACCCTATCTTACACTGTCAGTGATCTATCTAGGCATCATCCAAGCCTTGTCAAATGTAACCCTATCTTACACTGTCAGTGATCTATCAAGGCATCATTCAAGCCTTGTCAAATGCACCCTTCCTTACAATGTCAGGGTAAGTGGTAATTTACTAACCTGAACATGGCAATGAGTAGATTGATAAGTAATATATTTGATATTAACATATAAATCGCAGTTAATGTTGGTGCCACCCAGCGTATGTTATCTGGAACATCTGGGCACGTGTCCAAATATCTAGGATCAGTATGACATGTCTCATTATCAATCAAACCTAAACAGAAATAACAACAAATTAAGAATTGGATCAAGACTATGTATATATGTAATAACAAATCAAAGAACTCCTTGGGGGTATTGGGGGCAGATGTACAAATAAGAATACCATATTTACTACAGTAGAAGCACATCTCTAATACACATAAAACAAAAATTGTATTGCATGCACAATCATTGAGGAATGTCTTATTTTGACCGAAGACTTGGCTTTGTTATTTACATTCGAGCAGATGTGCTTCTAATAGAACAATTAAATAAAGCATTTAAAAATATAACTGTGAGCTGTGATCTGGGGGCTCCAAGTGGCTATGTTATAACAATTATAAATGTTTAATGAAATCATGACCATATATGACGACTTGATATTTTGGTCAATATATTGTCTGAAAACACAATTTTAGCAAAACACAATTTCAAGTTTCATGTCCCTATCTGCTATTGTATTTAAAATATTGCAGTTATGCATATTAATGAGGTCACTTGAGCATATATAGTCATATTTCTTGTCAAATACCTCCATTATAGCACTAGTTGCATGTTCTTATCTGCAACAATGCTTGAGAGATTTCAGTTATGCATAGTAATGAGGTTTACATGAATTACCAGGGTAATATGCATAGATTTCAACCCTGGAGTCATCAGATCTATGGATTATTCAAAAGCACCTAGTTTCATTAATATGCAAATTAGGTAAATAGAAAGCACAAAATTTACGCCTAAACAAGTATGTGGCTTATGCCAGAGTATTTACATGTATATACCAGATTTCATTCAAATCTTTTGAATGGTAATTGAGAAACAAGTGAAAATACAAATACAAATACAAATATATCCCAGATATATGGTGTCTGATTAAAGTCAAGAACCAGAATTTATCTCAAAATAGGTGTGTGGGTTTTGTTGCCATGGCAATTATGTATTTATATTACACAAAAAACACCTACATTCAACTTCTTCAAGAAACAGTTCCCCATAGAGCTGCCAGTACGGCTTGTAGAGTGATTTGAATATTACATATATTTGTGGTTCCATATTGGGATATAGTATGGCTTCTGTGGCAATACCAAAACTTAAAATGAATATCACCAAAATCACCACGAAATATACCAGATCTTTTAACTGAGAAAACAATAGAAATATTAATATCATACATGTGCATAGAATGTTTGTATTCATACAGACTAATTGGTCTCACAGTAACAAGAATGTATTAGAATGTCACTATTTAACATTTTCTAAGTTATTACAAACATGAACAAGACTACATGACTTTCATTTCATATAAAGTGTTTCATGAACTCTGTACAACGTATATATGTATGTCCTTTTAATCAACATAATAAAAAATACAACTCCAATTACTGTTGTTTGTCTGATTATGTTTTGAGGATTGACAACATTTCTGGGTTCTGAATCTTTGAGCCACTTACAAATTTATTTTGAAATTCTTATTCTATGTCTGTTCTGTAAAATAGCAATATATTTGCCAATCTCAGTTGACATCAGGATTTATTCCTACTGTGTTTCATTCACATTTGAAAACTGCTTCTAAACACAAATCAAGGAAAGCTTAGAAAGAACTCCTGTGTGCTGAGAGTATTGAAGACACATTAAAAATTAATTCAAAATTACTTGTACATGAGATATTAATGGAAAAGCTGAAAACTAATTATGTAAATCAGGTAACTAATATGAACAGAACAGAACAAAAAAATTACGAATTATTATGCTAATTAGAGAATATGAAAATTTTTTAACCCAAAATTAATCAGGCCTGTCTATTGTCCTAGAGCATTTATGTACCAAATTTTATTCAAATGTGATGATCAGTAATTGAGATATCAGTGTTAATTAATTATGTTAATTAGGTGATTAATAGGCATGAATATTTACCAAAAACTAATTTGGTCTCTGCATAGTTCTCTTTAAAAGTTTCATTAAAAACCAATTTGTGGTTCTTTATATATCAGTGGAACATTATGCAAATTAGGTAATTAATATCCAATTAAAATTAATCAGGTCTCTGCATAGTCCTAGAAGATCTATGTAGTAAGTCTCATTGAAATATTATATTTAGTACTTGAGATATCAGGCAAAAAGCTGAAAATTAACTAATAAGGTAATTAATAAGCACAAATATTTACCCAAAAACTAATCAGGGTTCTGCACAGTAATTATGTACCAAGTCTCATTGAAATGTGATGATTACTACATGTACTTGAAATATCAAAAGCTGAAAAATAATTAATTATGCAAATTAGGTAATTGATATGTACTCATATTACCCTAAAAACTATCAGGTCTGTGCAGTGTCCTATGACATCTATGTACCAAATTTCATTGAAATGTGATGATTACTACTTGAAATATCAAAAGCTGAAAATTAATTTATGCAAATTAGGTAATTAATATGTACTGATATTACCCTAAAAACTATCAGGTTTGTGCAGTGTCCTATGACATCTATGTACCAAGTTTTATTGAAATGTGATGATTAGTACTTGAGATATCAGTGGAAAAGCCGAAAAATGATTAATTATTATGCAAATTGGTAATTAATATTGCACAGATTTTTACCCAAAAGTAATCAAATAGTTTGGAGCATCTATGTGCCAAGTTTCATCAAAATCCAATGAGTGGTTCTTTAGATATCAGTGGAACAGCTAAAAATCAGCTAATTATCATGCAAATTAGGTAATCAATTAATATGCATGGATTTTTATCAAAACCTAATCAAATCTGCGCATTGGCCCAGAGCATCTATGCACCAAGTTTCATCAAAAACCAATGTATGGTTCTTGACATAGCAGTGGAACAGACGAACACACACACACACATACAGACACACAGACAGAACACTAACTGCAAAGACTCTATTTTTGTGCTTCGCACACGGGAGTCAAAAACAGTGTTTTTTGGCCTATTTAAACATGGCTTGTATAATTAAAACCCATACTTGACCAATCAGAATGATGTATTCAGGCAATTAAAATGCTGGTATAACATAATTACCATTTTGGTTATCATGATAATCTTGGGTCCAATGTCTTTCTGTACAAATCCCATATGCAGGAGGCGAAAGTAGAAGGTCATCAATGAAATGCAATAACATATTCTAGCAATTTCAAATGCCTCATCATATAATGTAAATCGAAGTGTAACTGAGAGAATATACCAAAGGAACATAATACAATCAAAGATATTCCATGCCTCGGAAGCCCAACTTTTTATTTTATATTTCAGTGACTTAGGATCTCTGACTCCAATCTATAATAAAAACAAGACATGAAATGTCACAGTCCCCGTTATTTGATTATAAAGTAGTACAAGGAACATCTGCAAACAGGTGAATAAATATGTACTCTTTGTAGGTACAACTCATCATAAAGTGATTTCCCATAATCTAGTTTTGTACTGACAACTAAAAACTTCCACTGACCCATGTTCAGAATCTCACAGTACAAAAGTGCAACAAAACTATTTGTCATACATGTATACTTGCTCAAGAAACTGCATTCATAAATCTGAGTGAACCTTGATGTACATGACTTCTTTGTTAATCAGGTCTTAGTATATTACCAGGACCTGAGTTTGTTTCAACATCACCACTGGGCATCAGAATCATTCTCATGTTGTCAAATACAATTTTTTATTAACACAGCAAGGTTTATTATTTAAAATGTATTCATTGTACATAGAACAACATCTGTTAATTTAAACAATTGTAAAAGCTAAGTTTTCAAAGCAAGTACATGTAATAATTAAGGAAGCCAGTAAAGGTTGATCTGCTCATAACCTTCAATGGAGAAGTAACAATAATTGTTTGAAGTCTTTTTAGTGCAGTGATATTATTGCATTTCAATCATTATTAATGGGTATAACTGTAATAACTGTATAATGGGTATACTGTAAACCATTTAATTTTCACTTCTAGATATATTAAGGATTTTATGAAATTTGTGTACAACATTTCAATAAAGTCCCTGACACTCCATGTTGTAGGAACCCAGAAGAAATTGCCTTGCGAAATTGAAGCAGTTCACAACACCACTGTAAAAAAAAAATAGTTTAAAATGAGTATAGTCAAAGATATACACATGTGGTTCATAATAATAATAACTTTATTACGCCGTATTGTGAAACCACATCTCAATTTTAGCTAATTGTAATAAAAGTATAACAAAAAGAAGTAACTAAATCACATAAAAGACACACTACTACTAGGTACAGCACTAAGAGAAGATCATTTTCATTGTGCTTGGAAGTTAGCATGTAAAGTATAAGATGATTTAAGATAGGTAATAACATGTTTAATGAGTTTTATTTCTGATGTATTCATGATATACTTAAATTTTTCAATATTACTGGCAGACTGGAAATCTGGAAATTGTTCAGTGAAGACCATATATAGTTTCTCACGATCTGTATTATAGAGTTTACAGGATGTAATGAAATGTATTTCATCTTCAAGTATGTTACACATCCTGCAAACTCTGTTGTCAACTGGTGTTTTTGGTCTCTTGTAACGTCCTAGCTCTATTTCTAATCTGTGGTTGCTAAGTCTCAGTTTAGACATAAGCTTAATTTTCTCTCTCTTATTCAACATGTATAAATAAGGTGATGTGCTAATGTCATCTTTTAATAAAGAATATGTTCTCATTTTTGAATCTGGTCTTTTGATGTCCTGAAGCCATAAATTTACATAATGATCTTTGGCCAACTGATAAAAAGTTTGTTTTTGTACAGACTGAATGTTAATTTTGTAAATTTTACTAATCTTAATTAGACTAGCTAGCCATGTATTTTTATAGCAGTTTTGTTGCAGTTCCTTAATAGCATGGTATGTAAAGCTGATAGGTCCATTGTTCAAAATATTTTGATAATATTTGATTGCCTGGTAATGGATTCTTGCAATTAAGGGTAATCTACCCATTTCCATCCTACAACCAATCACACTTGTTTTATTGTTGACACACAGAGTCTGACGACAAAAATTTAAGTGAAACTTCTCTGTGTCAGTCTTGTCCTATTTACCAGTCTCTAAAACAGCCCAAACTTCAGATCCATACAATAAAATTGGTAATTGCAATGAGTCAAACAGTTTGGATTTCAACTTAATATTGTTAAACTTTTCACTGTAGATGTTACCAATTGAATATTTGGTTTTCCTTGCCTTATCAGTAAGTCTCTGCATAGTTTTGTGGAGTGAACCATTAGTGTTAAAGGTAATGCCCAAGTATGTGAATTGATTGGTTTTTTCAAGAATTGTGTCACCATATTTAAGAGCAATGTTATCAGATCTGTGGCCATATTTTGTGAAGATCATGACTTTGGATTTGTCTGTATTTACTTTCAATCCCCACCTATTAGTATAGTCATGTAGATGATTAAGGGAAGACTGGAGTCCCTCTTTAGATGTTGAAGTGATAACTATATCATCAGCAAAGAGGAGGCTGGATATTGTTAGTCCATCTAATACTGGTTGATCAATGGCTGTACTGTCTAATAGTTCAACTAAGTCATTAATAAATAAACTAAAGAGAGTAGGACTAAGTGGACAGCCTTGCTTTACTCCGTTATCAGTCTGAAATGCTGGTGTCATCTTGTCATCCAGTTTAACGTAGAATTTAATGTTATTGTACATACTTTTGATGATGTTATAGAGAAGGCCATTAATGCAGTTGGCTTGCAATTTATACAGTAGTCCTGATCTCCAAACTGTATCAAAACATTTTTTCAGGTCAATGAAAGAGCAATAAAGTGGCTTATTCATTGATTGGTATTTTTTGACCATGGTATGCAGTGTTAAGATATGGTCTGTTGTCCTATGTTTTTTCCTGAAACCAGCTTGGTTCTTGTGAGTAATATCATTTTCATGTAGATACTGGTTTATTCTGTCATTTAGAATCATGCTGAAGATTTTTCTTATTGCACTGTTAGTTGATATCCCACGGTAGTTATTTGGATTTAGTGAATCATCTTTTTTGTGAACTGGTGTAATGGCATTAATGTTCCATATTTCGGGGTATTCTCCTTTCTCCATTACATGGTTGTATAATTTATGAAGGGCTGCAATAATATGTGGACTACTGAATTTAAGCATTTCAGCTGGTATGCCATCATAACCAGGTGATTTCCCTGTTTTTAGCTTCTTCAGAGTTGTCTTAATTTCAGACATAGAAATTTCTTTATTAATGCTGGAATTGAGATTGTCCAGATTTTCAAAATTGGTCAATACCTGGTGGATCTCAGCTTGTCTATTCTCTGGTATATTGGAATTATTACTGATTGACTGGAAATGATGTATCCACTTGTCATAGGGGATATTTGAAACTAGACTTGTACTTCTTGATTTTGTATATGTCTTGAGTAAATTCCAGAAATCACCTGTGTTAGTATTGGAATTCAACAAGTTAATTTTATCTTGGAAAGAGTTCCATTGCTGTCCTTGCATGGTTTTAATATGCTTTTTAAAGGCTTTCTTCTTAGTAAAATAAATGTTGCGCATATCAGTATCCCAGGGTTTGTGCTGTATGGATTTAGCTAATGTTCTAAGTTCTTGTTTGAGTATATTACAGTTTCTATCAGTATACATGTACTTATATGATTTCTTCCTGAGTTTTCTTCGTTTAAAGTGTTTACTCTTGTCAAATAAACAGTCATTTGCGAGTTGCTCAATGGTATGTTGGAATTGGCTGACAATATCATCGGATGAGTGATTTGAAAAATCTGTGTGTAAAAAGTTGTTAACAACACTTTCACCTTTTACAGTCTTAAGGTATAGCAAGTACAGATCTTTTGTTTCATTTGTCCACTTATAATAACTAGGAGAATTATCCAGGTGTTGATTTGGGTTGCTAGTTTTACCATGGATGGTTGGCAGTTTAAGTATGACAGATATTGCACAGTGATCTGATGCAATTGTGGGTTCATGTACTTTGAAGTTCATGACTTGGTGCTGTAGATTGGTATCAGTAATAGCATAATCAACTGTGCTAGCACCATTCCATTCATAGCAGGTAAACACACCTTGTCTATCACCTATACTTCTACCGTTCAGTATGATTAAACCATTAGCTTTGCATAGAGTAGTTAATTCTGTACCAAATGCATTTTTATGTGTATCCATGTTACCGGTATGTCGCATTTTAGTTCTAGTGTCACACTGGTAATTAACTGGTGCAAAGTTGAAATTATTCTCGTCATCTTCAATTATGTCCAGTAAGTCTGCTGTTTGGGCATTGAAGTCGCCTTGTAGAATAATGTCCCCTTTTTCTTTGTACATGGTGATTTCTTGTTGAAGAACTTTGAAAGGATCTTCACTGGTTCTATTGTAGTACGACGAATTTGCAGGAGGAATGTAAACTGTGCATAAAAAGATGTCTTTCTTTAACTTGAAGTAGTCTTTTTTTAATCTACACCACAGAGTGTAAACACTAGACTGTTCTTGTATTGTAACACCAGGTTTAAGTGTTTTCCTAACGTACAAACTAATTCCACCAGAACTTCTCCATGCCTTTTCAGATTACCTAGATTACCTAGATTATTCAGATTGCCTTTTCATATGACATATGTACCAATCTTAGTGGTTCTAGAGATTAGTATCACAAGATTTTACTCCCCGTGATTCAATATCAGCCCTATGTATAACGCTGTGTTGAGCAAGCGAACTAATTGACAATGGCCCTTACAGGTATCGCTATGCAATCACAGTAGTTTTGTAAAGGAACATGCATTCACAGCAGACGGAAATTCGTTTGAGATGTTACTGAATTTTTGTATTCAGTTTTCCATTTCAAACACCATCATCACTTAGTAAGCTGAGATCACGCATTGGGATACTGACTGTGCATAAATGCGCAGTGTAGTGCCACCAGAAGACCGATTGTTTGAGAATATTTTGCACCATTACGCCATTTCAAATATTATATTAATTCACAGACAACAAAATAAAGATTTTCAATAACATACAAGTTTTCCCACAGTTGATGATTGTATGGCAATTACATGGCTTCACCAGTTTTACTTTGGAAGAAGTTGGAAACAGATAACAGGAAGGGGCTACATGGCTACATCTTTTTATTTTGAATTTTAATCAAGCATGATTTTTAATTTTTTTCCCCCCACAAATGTCTATCTCAGGGCAACAGAAACAAAAAACAATAAATGTGTAGGTAGGCATTTTAACAATTGCACAATTAATATTGGATGAAAACGTCATTACCGATGTAAATCATAATTCTGTTCAAACAATTAAAACCTGTGGTTTAGGTGTCACACTCAGAGAATTAAGAGTAAAAGGCCTTTGGTTCATAGGTATTATGAAATGTTGGAATTGAATCCCCCAAAAAATTCACTTAATGTAATATGCATAATTTGTTTTATAATTTTGTTGATAACGAAAAGTAAAGTATGTTCTAAAAGAAGTTTTGAATAAATACAAACAATAATACATTGCTTAGTGGTTAGTACCCGGTCCTACTACTTAACGCGCGGACACGCGAGGGAGGGTCCGGGCACACGCGGAAGCAAACAGGGGGGAATACCTAACGCGCGGGGCAGCGGCAGCAATCCTTGTACTGTATAATATTCGTTTATGCTCAAAACTTGAAACACAGTGGCGAATTCGAGCAGCTATCCACACTATTTATGATCGACGACCCTTAGTACCGGTAGCAAACGATCACGGTAGCACAATCTGGTCATTCTGTGTTTCGCAAGTGAATAACTTACTTGTTTCAGTATTCAGTAATGATTATAATAACGCACAAACGAATTTTTATGAATTGGAAGTAATATTCAACTTAGTTTCATCGTGAACGAATGATTTCAGTTGAATGTAAATGCTCGATGTGATACAATATCCGCCATGTTTTCATTTACACGTGGCTCATTTAAATATGTTAATGGAGGTTCAGTGACCTCGTGGTGAACGCAACGCGGTAGTAGAGATTTACCGATGTTGTAGCAAGACATTTATGCTTTGATTTTGACGAGGGAAAACGGCATAATTTTTCTTTTAAATCAAAAAATTAGTCGTTTTCAAAAAACAAACTGAGCATTCAAAGGATAATTTAACATTGTTCAGAGAAATAGCTCATTGTTGAAACGAAGCTTACCAATTCAGGCTATTCACAATAGGTGTCAATGACTACGGTAAAATATAAATTAAACTCTTTTAGGCGCCGGAGTGAATGAAATATCCAAAATATTAAACAAGCAGCCTGTCGGCTGAGATAACTCCGCTGTTAGCAATGCACATTGCAATTAAAGAACAGAAGATATCATTAGAAAATGAACAATATGTATAGTATCAAAGCAACAGGACTTACTGTTTTCAACAAGAATTCAAAAATATCACTTTTCACCAAAAATACCGGTAATCATTAAAATTAGAAATATTCACCAAAATTAGAGAATTAAAGATATCATCACAAAATGAACAAATCTGAGAGAGGTCCACATGTAGTACCTATATATGTTATATCAAAGCAATTGGACTTGCAGTTTTTAACAAGAAGTCGAAAATATCACTTTTTACCAAAAATGACAAAAATATTCACCAAAATTAAAGAATTGGAGATATCATCATGAAATGAACAAATCTGAGAAAGGTCTACCCAAGGTACATATACACCAAGTATCAAAGCATTCAGGCTTGTAGTTTTCAAAAGGAAGTCGAAAAAGTAAAACATTGACACGGACGTACGACAACAACGGAGATGGACAATCACTCATATGATAAGCTTCGCTCGACAAAGTCAACAGCGAAGCTAAAAAAAATGCAGAAAAAATGCCGGGTGATTTCATGGTCCGTTGCAGACTACTCGACCGACCGTCCATACACGTGTTGTCACTGTACATCCGCCAAGTTGAATCGCACGAGATCGGCAGCATCTTCATTACAACTAACAGTTTAATGCTCACAACATAAAAAATACAAATATAATCATAGGCAACAGGGACAGGGACATTCTTTTCCCCCCCGAGTTGTGGATATTTTGGAAATCGCGACACAAGCAAAAGACCAAATAACGATTTACTTGAAAACTATGTCCCCATGAATTAATCGTTCGTGTACAATAATTTGACAGGGTATACAATTTACGAACTAGTTTTGTAGATTGGAGACAATTGTTTGCTTTTTTGCCTTTTCACAAGAATACAAGTCATTGAAAATGACACAGTCCCCGTTAAGTTCTCTTTGTGCTCGTCATATTAAAGCGGAGGGGTTGTCGCGAGCATGTCCTTGAAACTTGATTTCCAAGTGGCGTATACAACAGATTGTTTATTTACATCAAAACACGTGTTTCGTGTCATAGTAATATGGCCAAAATAAAAACAGTCGTTATTCAGCCATCTTTGATCTGATTATGAAACACACTGATATGTATGATGTATGTGCCAAATACGAATGAAAATGGTACATAAATTGTGGAAATATAGTAGTAAGGCCAAAAAGTCAGATGGCTGTCAATCGGCCATCCTTGACCAGATTTTGAAACGAATTGTCATGGACATGCATCCTAACATGTATAAAGTACATGTATGTACCAAATTTGAATGAAAACTGACAGAGCACGTCCAAGATACTGCATAAAAAAACAAAAACAAGATGCCTGCCAGTCGACCATCTTTGATCCAATTGTGAAATAAATCATCATGGACATGTATCCTAACATGTATAATCTATGTACCAAGTTTGAATGAAAACTGACAAAGCATGTCCAAAATACAACATTTTCAAAAAACAAGATGGCTGCCAGTCGGCCATTTTGAATAGAATCGCTAAACCACTGCATGTGCAAATGTCCCACATAAAGTACTAGGCACATGCAAAGAATGAATAGAATTGGTCCAAGGGGTTCTGAGATATGACTCCGGACGGACGCACGGACACACGGACGGACGGAGACCGAATTATAAGTCCCCGTTTTTGGACTTCGTCCGAACGGGGACTAATAAAGCTGGCAATCATCATAATATTCACATCTGTACGCCACAGAATGTACACCAATCGTACCCCAATATACATTCAATTTTGCTGAAACTGGAGAACTTACCTTTGCAAACACATCTCTTATGCCGCCTTCTTGAAGTTCTTGAAATCAAATAAGGTTACTAGTTCTTCTAGTAACTAGTGAATGAGACCACTGAGCCGAACAGAATACATGTATAAACAGTACTATAATAAATTGCACGCAATGGAGAAATCACTTGCTGTAGCGTTACTCACAGATCTAATCTACTGTAAAATATTTTATTTCAGCTGGATTATCATTCACTGAAAAGACTTTTTCTGGGTGTTTTGTAATGAATTTATTTTCATTGATTTTTGACAAGTTGACTGTAAAATATAGGAAAAAGGGTATATTCGCTGGATTTTATTTTAACTGAAACATTCCTTCAGCGAAAATAGCAAAAAATTGTTGCAAGCGAAAATAAAGTATTTTAAAGTAATTATTTTTTTCTGAGCATGCGCAGACATTCTGTTAATGTTGCCGGGAGAGGTAATTTTTGATGAAAATCGTGAAAAAGACCCACTTGGGATTTTCAGATCTGTAAAAAAAAATTACGTGCCTACTTGGCAAAATCAAGACTTGTTCATCAACCTCCCAAGTTACACTGATACCTGCTATAGAATTTCTGAGAAAATGTTGGAGACGGAAAATGGAAAAAGAACATTTGACATAACCTGAATTATAAAGTCCCCTTTTCAGGCTGCGCCTGAACGGGGATTAATATGGATATTATGTCATACACTCATACATGTATATCAAAATATAGCTGTATGAATTATATCTAGAACGGTTAGGAAAACGCTTATATTAAACATATGTAACAACAAGGATTTACATATACAGTTGTATGCAAGACAGATCTTGCAAAAACAAGCCATGCATGGCACAGTCCCCGTTAGTTATCGAATTTAAGATATATAATTTTGTTTATAGTAATATAGCTGGAATATAAACATGTCAGGAATATGATTATGATGATTGTTTAACATTTAAATGATTGACACTTTGTGAGATATTGGAACAGCATTAATTAAAACAAAATCAGCCATTTTGAGTACATGTATAATGAATATATCTAATTTGAACATAGTCAGTCAAAGCATGTCAGAGATAAGGCTGTAGAAGCCCATTCATTAAAACAAAATGGCCACTAGTCAGCCATTCTGAATCCGATCTAAAAAATAAAATAACGTGCATCAGGAACTCGTTATGTCTAATGAATGTACCAAGTTTGAACAAAATCCATCCATAAATGCTTGATATTTGATGATTTTTTAGCACAAAAATGGCCACCATTCCGCCATTTTTAATAGAATCGTCAAACCAATATATCTGTATATCTATGACATGATGTATAATGAATATTTAAAATTTGAACATAATCAGTCACAGCAAGTCAGATATATGGCACTAGAACCACATTCATTAAAACACATTCAATGGCCACCAGTTGGCCATTTTGAATCTTATCTGAAATCAAAATAATGCACATCAAGGTCCTATAATGTCCAACGTATATAACCAAGCTTGAACAAAATTCATCTGTAAACAGCTGAGAAATGCTTGATTTTGAGGATTTTTAGAACAAAATCGCCGCCATTCGGCCATCTTGAATTAGATTGTGCATATGTATAATATCATGTATGATGTATGTGTCAAGTTTGATTGTGATTGGTCGAGGCATTTCTAAGATACAGATATGGAAACGCATGGAAACACGGACGCACGGATGTACGGAGGTCAAAACATAAGCATCCGAACGAGGACTAAAAAAAATCTCATGATTTGCACACTTTAATTCTTGATAACAACAAATTGCTAAACCAGTGTGGGTTAACCCATACCTATATTGATATGACTAGTGTAGACTAACCTATACCTATATTAATATGACCAGTGTGGGCTAACCCATACCTATATTGATATGACCAGTGTGGGCTAACCCATACCTATATTGATATGACCAGTGTGGACTAACCCATACCTATATTAATATGACCAGTGTGGACTAACCCATACCTATATTGATATGACCAGTGTGGGCTAACCCATACCTATATTGATATGACCAGTGTGGACTAACCCATACCTATATTGATATGACCAGTGTGGGCTAACCCATACCTATATTGATATGACCAGTGTGGGCTAACCCATACCTATATTGATATGACCAGTGTGGACTAACCCATACCTATATTGATATGACCAGTGTGGGCTAAGCCATACCTATATTGATATGACCAGTGTGGACTAACCCATACCTATATTGATATGACCAGTGTGGGCTAACCCATACCTATATTGATATGACCAGTGTGAGCTAACCTATACCTATATTGATATGACCAGTGTGGGCTAAGCCATACCTATATTGATATGACCAGTGTGGACTAACCCATACCTATATTGATATGACCAGTGTGGGCTAACCCATACCTATATTGATATGACCAGTGGGGGCTAACCCATACCTATATTGATATGATCAGTAGGGGCTAACCCATACCTATATTGATATGACCAGTGTGGACTAACCCATACCTATATTGATATGACCAGTGGGGGCTAACCCATACCTATATTGATATGACCAGTGTGGGCTAACCCATACCAATATTGATATGACCAGTGTGGCTAACCCATACCTATATTGATATGACCAGTGTGGGCTAACCCATACCTATATTGATATGACCAGTGGGGGCTAACCCATACCTATATTGATATGACCAGTGTGGGCTAACCCATACCAATATTGATATGACCAGTGTGGCTAACCCATACCTATATTGATATGACCAGTGTGAGCGAACCCATACCTATATTGATATGACCAGTGTGGACTAACCCATACCTATATTAATATGACCAGTGTGGACTAACCTATACCTATATTAATATGACTAGTGGGGGCTAACCCATACCTATATTGATATGACCAGTGTGGACTAACCCATACCTATATTAATATGACCAGTGTGGCTAACCCATACCTATATTGATATGACCAGTGTGGACTAACCCATACCTATATTGATATGACCAGTGTGGACTAACCCATACCTATATTGATATGACCAGTGTGGACTAACCCATACCCATATTGATATGACCAGTGTGGACTAACCCATACCTATATTGATATGATCAGTGTGGGCTAACCCATACCTATATTGATATGACCAGTGGGGGCTAACCCATACCTATATTGATATGACCAGTGTGGACTAATCCATACCTATATTAATATGACCAGTGTGGCTAACCCATACCTATATTGATATGACCAGTGTGGACTAACCCATACCTATATTGATAAGACCAGTGTGGACTAACCCATACCAATATTGATATGACCAGTGTGAACTAACCCATACCTATATTGATATGACCAGTGTGGGCTAACCCATACCAATATTGATATGACCAGTGTGGACTAACCCATACCTATATTGATATGACCAGTGTGAACTAACCCATACCAATATTGATATGACCAGTGTGAACTAACCCATATCTATATTAATATGACCAGTGTGGCTAACCCATACCTATATTGATATGACCAGTGTGGACTAACCCATACCTATATTGATATGACCAGTGTGGACTAACCCATACCTATATTAATATGATCAGTGTGGGCTAACCCATACCTATATTAATATGACCAGAGCGGACTAACCCATACCTATATGGATATGACCAGTGTGGACAAACCTATACCTATATTAATATGACCAGTGTGGGCTAACCCATACCTATATTGATATGACCAGTGTGGACTAACCCATACCTATATTAATATGACCAGTGTGAACTAACCCATACCTATATGGATATGACCAGTGTGGACAAACCTATACCTATATTAATATGACCAGTGTGGGCTAACCCATACCTATATTGATATGACCAGTGTGGACTAACCCATACCTATATTAATATGACCAGTGTGGCTAACCCATACCTATATTGATATGACCAGTGTGGACTAACCCATACCTATATTGATATGACCAGTGTGGACTAACCAAAATAAATAATGACTCTGATAATGTTGACAGTCAAACCTGGTTTGAACATTTTAGGAAACTGAGTAAAGAAACAAGTAATACAATGAGCGAAAACTCATTGCAGCTACAACTAAAAAATCATGAATCACTCTCTCTACCTAAAGCCAACTTAGACAAGTACATCTCACAATTAGAAATCCAAAATGCTATAACTAAACTCAAAAATAAAAAAGCTCCAGGCGCAGATAAAATTACCAATGAAATGATCAAGGCCAGCAGGAACCCACTAATAAAACCACTACAAAAACTATTCAATTTAATCCTGCAGAGTGGATACATCCCTAATCGCTGGAATTTAGGTATGATCACTCCTATTTTCAAAAAAGGAGACAAAACAAATCCAAACAATTACAGAGGCATCACACTTCTTAATAGTGTCAGTAAACTTTTCACCTCCATTCTTAAGCAACGGCTTTTGAAACATCTAAAGGAAAACAACACAATTATCAGAGAACAAATAGGATTCATGCCAAACTGTAGCACCAAAGACCATTTATTTGTCCTCAAACAACTAACCACAAAATACCTGAGCAACAAAAAGACTTTGTTTGCTTGTTTCATTGACTTCCAGAAAGCCTTTGATTCCATCTGGCATCTAGGTCTCTTCTGGAAACTTATCCAAAGTGGTATTACAGGTAAATTCTACAACATCATAAAATCCATTTATCTGAACTCAACAGGATGTGTTAAACTTAAACAGTGTGTAACAGACAGCTTCACAATTAATAGAGGAATTAGACAAGGGGATGGACTCAGCCCACTCCTTTTCAATATCTATGTAAATGACATTAAAACATCATTAGACTTGGCTCATAATGACCCACCAAGTCTCCTAAACACAAGTCTCCCATGTCTGCTATATGCAGACGACCTTGTAGTATTATCCCAATCACATACTGGCTTACAAAATGCCATAAATTCTCTTGAAACTTACTGTCAGAAATGGAAACTCAATATTAATATCTCTAAGTCAAAAATCATCATGTTTAGTAGGTCAAAAAAATCACAGGACAAACTAAAATTCTATGTTGATGGAAAGGAACTTGAAAATACAAAAACCTACACATACCTCGGCATTAAACTACACAAATCAGGTAAATTCATCGGAGCACAAGAAGACCTCAGAGCTAGAGCAATGAAGGCATGTTTCAAAATGAAACAAATGCTATTCTCAGAAAAACTAACTCCAATCAAAACATACTTAAAAATGTTCGATGCAATTGTAAAACCAATTATGCTTTACTGCAGTGAAATTTGGACGAGCGAGAACATCAATAAATCGCATCTAATGGCAAATCTGTCAACACCAATGGAAAAAGTACAAATACATTTCTGCAAATACCTTCTAAAAGTAAATAGCAAAGCAAGTAATTTGGCAAGCCTACTAGAGTTGGGAAGATATCCTCTCCTAGCATCAAGCTTAAAATATATGATCAAATATTGGATCAAAATTAATAATTCTAACCCAAATTCGCTAGTACATGAAGCTTACAATCTTGGGATACATCTTGATAAAAAAGGAAAAGACAACTGGGTAACAGACATAAAACAAATTTTAGAAAATTTAAATATGGGAAATATTTGGGAAAACCATAAATCTCTTGATGAAAAACAAATCACTGAAACAGTAACGCGCAAACTAGAACAATCCTTTGAAATACATAGTACAGAAACATTACACGATGACAATAAAGGTAAAAACCATAAAAACAAGTTACGAACCTATAGGAAAATTAAAACAGAATTTGCATATGAAAAATATCTCACCACAATCAAAAATCCAAATCATAGAGCAGCTATGACAAAACTCAGAATAAGTGCTCATACCCTTCAAATCGAAAGGGGCAGATATAATAACATTTTAGCGGAGGACCGAATTTGCCCAGTTTGTGACAAACAGGAAATTGAAAACGAAAAACATTTTCTTCTCAATTGTGATTTATACAAGAAGGAACGAGAAATCATGATCAAGAATATTAAATACAATATAAGCAACTTGGGGACGGATGACGAAAAACTTACAAATATACTAAAAATTAAAAATGACAAAACAATCATTGAACTAGGAAAATTCATCCACACTTGTTTCAAATTACGACAAGAAAAAATCTTAAAATGCCAGTTGCCTCAACCAACCGCCAAATAATTTAATTTTATTTTTTATTTTCTATTGTCTTTGAATGTCTTGTGTTATTTTTTATCTTTTTTGTATTACTTTATTGTATTTTCAACTAAGATCCCACTCCGGGATACGGTTTCAATAAAGATTATTATTATTATTATGACCAGTGTGGGCTAACCCATACCTATATTGATATGACCAGTGTGGACTAACCCATACCTATATTAATATGATCAGTGTGGGCTAACCCATACCTATATTAATATGACCAGTGTGGGCTAACCCATACCTATATTAATATGACCAGTGAGGACTAACCCATACCTATATTGATATGACCAGTGTGGGCTAACCCATACCTATATTGATATGACCAGTGTGGGCTAACCCATACCTATATTGATATGACCAGTGTGGGCTAACCCATACCTATATTGATATGACCAGTGTGGACTAACCCATACCTATATTAATATGACCAGTGTGGCTAACCCATACCTATATTGATATGACCAGTGTGGACTAACCCATACCTATATTGATATGACCAGTATGGACTAACCCATACCTATATTGATATGACCAGTGTGGACTAACCCATACCCATATTGATATGACCAGTGTGGACTAACCCATACCTATATTGATATGATCAGTGTGGGCTAACCCATACCTATATTGATATGACCAGTGGGGGCTAACCCATACCTATATTGATATGACCAGTGTGGACTAATCCATACCTATATTAATATGACCAGTGTGGCTAACCCATACCTATATTGATATGACCAGTGTGGACTAACCCATACCTATATTGATAAGACCAGTGTGGACTAACCCATACCAATATTGATATGACCAGTGTGAACTAACCCATACCTATATTGATATGACCAGTGTGGGCTAACCCATACCAATATTGATATGACCAGTGTGGACTAACCCATACCTATATTGATATGACCAGTGTGAACTAACCCATACCAATATTGATATGACCAGTGTGAACTAACCCATATCTATATTAATATGACCAGTGTGGCTAACCCATACCTATATTGATATGACCAGTGTGGACTAACCCATACCTATATTGATATGACCAGTGTGGACTAACCCATACCTATATTAATATGATCAGTGTGGGCCAACACATACCTATATTAATATGACCAGTGAGGACTAACCCATACCTATATTAATATGACCAGTGAGGACTAACCCATACCTATATTGATATGACCAGTGTGGGCTAACCCATACCTATATTGATATGACCAGTGTGGGCTAACCCATACCTATATTGATATGACCAGTGTGGGCTAACCCATACCTATACACATATGACCAGTGTGAGCTAACCCATACCTATATTAATATGACCAGTGAGGACTAACCCATACCTATATTAATATGACCAGTGTGGGCTAACCCATACCTATATTAATATGACCAGTGAGGACTAACCCATACCTATATTGATATGACCAGTGTGGGCTAACCCATACCTATATTGATATGACCAGTGTGGGCTAACCCATACCTATATTGATATGACCAGTGTGGGCTAACCCATACCTATACACATATGACCAGTGTGAGCTAACCCATACCTATATTAATATGACCAGTGTGGGCCAACCCATACCTATATTGATATGTCCAGTGTGGGCCAACACATACCTATATTAATATGACCAGTGTGGACTAACCCATACCTATATGGATATGACCAGTGTGGACTAAACCATACCTATATTAATATGACCAGTGTGGAGTAACCCATACCTATATTGATATGACCAGTGTGGACTAACCCATACCTATATTAATATGACCAGTGTGGACTAACCCATACCTATATTGATATGACCAGTGTGAACTAACCCATACCTATATTGATATGACCAATGTGGGCTAACCCATATCTATATTAATATGACCAGTGAGGACTAACCCATACCTATATTAATATGACCAGTGTGGACTAACCCATACCTATATTGATATGACCAGTGTGGGCTAACCCATACCTATATTGATATGACCAGTGTGGACTAACCCATACCTATATTGATATGACCAGTGGGGGCTAACCCATACCTATATTGATATGACCAGTGTGGACTAATCCATACCTATATTAATATGACCAGTGTGGCTAACCCATACCTATATTGATATGACCAGTGTGGACTAACCCATACCTATATTGATATGACCAGTGTGGACTAACCCATACCAATATTGATATGACCAGTGTGAACTAACCCATACCTATATTGATATGACCAGTGTGGGCTAACCCATACCAATATTGATATGACCAGTGTGGACTAACCCATACCTATATTGATATGACCAGTGTGAACTAACCCATACCAATATTGATATGACCAGTGTGAACTAACCCATATCTATATTGATATGACCAGTGTGGCTAACCCATACCTATATTAATATGACCAGTGTGGACTAACCCATACCTATATTGATATGACCAGTGTGGACTAACCCATACCTATATTAATATGATCAGTGTGGGCTAACCCATACCTATATTAATATGACCAGTGCGGACTAACCCATACCTATATGGATATGACCAGTGTGGACAAACCTATACCTATATTAATATGACCAGTGTGGGCTAACCCATACCTATATTAATATGACCAGTGTGGACTAACCCATACCTATATTAATATGACCAGTGTGGGCTAACCCATACCTATATTGATATGACCAGTGTGGACTAACCCATACCTATATTAATATGATCAGTGTGGGCTAACCCATACCTATATTAATATGACCAGTGTGGGCTAACCCATACCTATATTAATATGACCAGTGAGGACTAACCCATACCTATATTGATATGACCAGTGTGGACTAACCCATACCTATATTGATATGACCAGTGTGGGCTAACCCATACCTATATTGATATGACCAGTGTGGGCTAACCCATACCTATATTGATATGACCAGTGTGGGCTAACCCATACCTATACACATATGACCAGTGTGAGCCAACCCATACCTATATTAATATGACCAGTGTGGGCCAACCCATACCTATATTGATATGTCCAGTGTGGGCCAACACATACCTATATTAATATGACCAGTGTGGACTAACCCATACCTATATGGATATGACCAGTGTGGACTAAACCATACCTATATTAATATGACCAGTGTGGACTAACCCATACCTATATTGATATGACCAGTGTGGACTAACCCATACCTATATTAATATGACCAGTGTGGACTAACCCATACCTATATTAATATGACCAGTGTGAACTAACCCATACCTATATTGATATGACCAATGTGGGCTAACCCATATCTATATTAATATGACCAGTGAGGACTAACCCATACCTATATTGATATGACCAGTGTGGACTAACCCATACCTATATTGATATGACCAGTGTGGGCTAACCCATACCTATATTGATATGACCAGTGTGGACTAACCCATACCTATATTAATATGATCAGTGTGGGCTAACCCATACCTATATTAATATGACCAGTGTGGGCTAACCCATACCTATATTGATATGACCAGTGAGGACTAACCCATACCTATATTGATATGACCAGTGTGGACTAACCCATACCTATATTGATATGACCAGTGTGGACTAACCCATACCTATATTGATATGACCAGTGTGGACTAACCCATACCTATATTGATATGATCAGTGTGGGCTAACCCATACCTATATTAATATGACCAGTGTGGGCTAACCCATACCTCTATTGATATGACCAGTGTGGACTAACCCATACCTATATTAATATGATCAGTGTGGGCTAACCCATACCTATATTAATATGATCAGTGCGGACTAACCCATACCTATATGGATATGACCAGTGTGGACAAACCTATACCTATATTAATATGACCAGTGTGGGCTAACCCATACCTATATTGATATGACCAGTGTGGACTAACCCATACCTATATTAATATGACCAGTGTGGGCTAACCCATACCTATATTGATATGACCAGTGTGGACTAACCCATACCTATATTAATATGATCAGTGTGGGCTAACCCATACCTATATTAATATGACCAGTGTGGGCTAACCCATACCTATATTAATATGACCAGTGAGGACTAACCCATACCTATATTGATATGACCAGTGTGGACTAACCCATACCTATATTGATATGACCAGTGTGGGCTAACCCATACCTATATTGATATGACCAGTGTGGGCTAACCCATACCTATATTGATATGACCAGTGTGGGCTAACCCATACCTATATTAATATGACCAGTGTGGGCTAACCCATACCTATATTGATATGACCAGTGTGGACTAACCCATACCTATATTAATATGATCAGTGTGGGCTAACCCATACCTATATTAATATGATCAGTGTGGGCTAACCCATACCTATATTAATATGACCAGTGAGGACTAACCCATACCTATATTGATATGACCAGTGTGGACTAACCCATACCTATATTGATATGACCAGTGTGGGCTAACCCATACCTATATTGATATGACCAGTGTGGGTTAACCCATACCTATATTGATATGACCAGTGTGGGCTAACCCATACCTATATTAATATGACCAGTGTGGGCCAACCCATACCTATATTGATATGACCAGTGTGGGCCAACACATACCTATATTAATATGACCAGTGTGGACTAACCCATACCTATATGGATATGACCAGTGTGGACTAAACCATACCTATATTAATATGACCAGTGTGGACTAACCCATACCTATATTGATATGACCAGTGTGGACTAACCCATACCTATATTGATATGACCAGTGTGAACTAACCCATACCTATATTGATATGACCAGTGTGAACTAACCCATACCTATATTGATATGACCAATGTGGGCTAACCCATACCTATATTAATATGACCAGTGTGGACTAACCCATACCTATATTGATATGACCAGTGTGGACTAACCCATACCTATATTGATATGACCAGTGTGGACTAACCCATACCTATATTAATATGATCAGTGTGGACTAACCCATACCTATATTAATATGATCAGTGTGGGCTAACCCATACCTATATTAATATGACCAGTGTGGACTAACCCATACCTATATTGATATGATCAGTGTGGACTAACCCATACCTATATTAATATGATCAGTGTGGGCTAACCCATACCTATATTAATATGACCAGTGTGGACAAACCTATACCTATATTGATATGACCAGTGTGGACTAACCCATACCTATATTGATATGACCAGTGTGGACAAACCTATACCTATATTAATATGACCAGTGTGGACTAACCCATACCTATATTAATATGACCAGTGTGGGCTAACCCATACCTATATTGATATGACCAGTGTGGACTAACCCATACCTATATTGATATGACCAGTGTGGACTAACCCATACCTATATTGATATGACCAGTGTGGACTAACCCATACCTATATTGATATGACCAGTGTGGGCTAACCCATACCTATATTGATATGACCAGTGTGGGCTAACCCATACCTATATTGATATGACCAGTGTGGGCTAACCCATACCTATATTAATATGACCAGTGTGGGCCAACCCATACCTATATTGATATGACCAGTGTGGGCCAACACATACCTATATTAATATGACCAGTGTGGACTAACCCATACCTATATGGATATGACCAGTGTGGACTAAACCATACCTATATTAATATGACCAGTGTGGACTAACCCATACCTATATTGATATGACCAGTGTGGACTAACCCATACCTATATTGATATGACCAGTGTGAACTAACCCATACCTATATTGATATGACCAGTGTGAACTAACCCATATCTATATTGATATGACCAATGTGGGCTAACCCATACCTATATTAATATGACCAGTGTGGACTAACCCATACCTATATTGATATGACCAGTGTGGACTAACCCATACCTATATTGATATGACCAGTGTGGACTAACCCATACCTATATTAATATGATCAGTGTGGACTAACCCATACCTATATTAATATGATCAGTGTGGGCTAACCCATACCTATATTAATATGACCAGTGTGGACTAACCCATACCTATATTGATATGATCAGTGTGGACTAACCCATACCTATATTAATATGATCAGTGTGGGCTAACCCATACCTATATTAATATGACCAGTGTGGACAAACCTATACCTATATGGATATGACCAGTGTGGACAAACCTATACCTATATTAATATGACCAGTGTGGACTAACCCATACCTATATTGATATGACCAGTGTGGGCTAACCCATACCTATATTGATATGACCAGTGTGGACTAACCCATACCTATATTGATATGACCAGTGTGGACTAACCCATACCTATATTAATATGATCAGTGTGGGCTAACCCATACCTATATTAATATGACCAGTGAGGACTAACCCATACCTATATTAATATGACCAGTGTGAACTAACCCATACCTATATTGATATGACCAGTGTGAACTAACCCATATCTATATTAATATGACCAATGTGGGCTAACCCATATCTATATTAATATGACCAGTGAGGACTAACCCATACCTATATTGATATGACCAGTGTGGACTAACCCATACCTATATTGATATGACCAGTGTGGGCTAACCCATACCTATATTGATATGACCAGTGTGGACTAACCCATACCTATATTAATATGATCAGTGTGGGCTAACCCATACCTATATTAATATGACCAGTGAGGACTAACCCATACCTATATTGATATGACCAGTGTGGACTAACCCATACCTATATTGATATGACCAGTGTGGACTAACCCATACCTATATTGATATGACCAGTGTGGACTAACCCATACCTATATTGATATGACCAGTGTGGACTAACCCATACCTATATTAATATGACCAGTGTGGGCTAACCCATACCTATATTGATATGACCAGTGTGGACTAACCCATACCTATATTGATATGATCAGTGTGGGCTAACCCATACCTATATTAATATGACCAGTGCGGGCTAACCCATACCTATATTAATATGACCAGTGTGGACAAACCTATACCTATATGGATATGACCAGTGTGGGCTAACCCATACCTATATTGATATGACCAGTGTGGGCTAACCCATACCTATATTGATATGACCAGTGTGGACTAACCCATACCTATATTAATATGACCAGTGTGGGCTAACCCATACCTATATTGATATGACCAGTGTGGACTAACCCATACCTATATTAATATGATCAGTGTGGGCTAACCCATACCTATATTAATGATCAGTGTGGGCTAACCCATACCTATATTGATATGACCAGTGTGGACAAACCCATACCTATATTAATATGATCAGTGTGGGCTAACCCATACCTATATTAATATGACCAGTGTGGGCTAACCCATACCTATATTAATATGACCAGTGAGGACTAACCCATACCTATATTGATATGACCAGTGTGGACTAACCCATACCTATATTGATATGACCAGTGTGGGCTAACCCATACCTATATTGATATGACCAGTGTGGGCTAACCCATACCTATATTGATATGACCAGTGTGGACTAACCCATACCTATATTAATATGACCAGTGTGGGCTAACCCATACCTATATTGATATGACCAGTGTGGACTAACCCATACCTATATTAATATGATCAGTGTGGGCTAACCCATACCTATATTAATATGACCAGTGTGGGCTAACCCATACCTATATTAATATGACTAGTGAGGACTAACCCATACCTATATTGATATGACCAGTGTGGACTAACCCATACCTATATTGATATGACCAGTGTGGGCTAACCCATACCTATATTGATATGACCAGTGTGGGCTAACCCATACCTATATTGATATGACCAGTGTGGGCTAACCCATACCTATACACATATGACCAGTGTGAGCCAACCCATACCTATATTAATATGACCAGTGTGGGCCAACCCATACCTATATTGATATGTCCAGTGTGGGCCAACACATACCTATATTAATATGACCAGTGTGGACTAACCCATACCTATATGGAAATGACCAGTGTGGACTAAACCATACCTATATTAATATGACCAGTGTGGACTAACCCATACCTATATTGATATGACCAGTGTGGACTAACCCATACCTATATTAATATGACCAGTGTGGACTAACCCATACCTATATTGATATGACCAGTGTGAACTAACCCATACCTATATTGATATGACCAATGTGGGCTAACCCATATCTATATTAATATGACCAGTGAGGACTAACCCATACCTATATTGATATGACCAGTGTGGACTAACCCATACCTATATTGATATGACCAGTGTGGGCTAACCCATACCTATATTGATATGACCAGTGTGGACTAACCCATACCTATATTAATATGATCAGTGTGGGCTAACCCATACCTATATTAATATGACCAGTGTGGGCTAACCCATACCTATATTGATATGACCAGTGTGGACTAACCCATACCTATATTAATATGATCAGTGTTGGCTAACCCATACCTATATTAATATGACCAGTGCGGACTAACCCATACCTATATGGATATGACCAGTGTGGACAAACCTATACCTATATTAATATGACCAGTGTGGGCTAACCCATACCTATATTGATATGACCAGTGTGGACTAACCCATACCTATATTAATATGACCAGTGTGGGCTAACCCATACCTATATTGATATGACCAGTGTGGACTAACCCATACCTATATTAATATGATCAGTGTGGGCTAACCCATACCTATATTAATATGACCAGTGTGGGCTAACCCATACCTATATTAATATGACCAGTGAGGACTAACCCATACCTATATTGATATGACCAGTGTGGACTAAACCATACCTATATTAATATGACCAGTGTGGACTAACCCATACCTATATTGATATGATCAGTGTGGACTAACCCATACCTATATTAATATGACCAGTGTGGACTAACCCATACCTATATTGATATGACCAGTGTGAACTAACCCATACCTATATTAATATGACCAATGTGGGCTAACCCATATCTATATTAATATGATCAGTGTGGGCTAACCCATACCTATATTAATATGACCAGTGTGGGCTAACCCATACCTATATTGATATGACCAGTGTGGACTAACCCATACCTATATTAATATGATTAGTGTGGGCTAACCCATACCTATATTAATATGACCAGTGCGGACTAACCCATACCTATATGGATATGACCAGTGTGGACTAACCCATACCTATATTGATATGACCAGTGTGGGCTAACCCATACCTATATTGATATGACCAGTGTGGGCTGACCCATACCTATATTGATATGACCAGTGTGGGCTAACCCATACCTATACACATATGACCAGTGTGAGCCAACCCATACCTATATTAATATGACCAGTGTGGGCCAACCCATACCTATATTGATATGTCCAGTGTGGGCCAACACATACCTATATTAATATGACCAGTGTGGACTAACCCATACCTATATGGATATGACCAGTGTGGACTAAACCATACCTATATTGATATGACCAGTGTGGACTAACCCATACCTATATTGATATGACCAGTGTGGACTAACCCATACCTATATTAATATGACCAGTGTGGACTAACCCATACCTATATTGATATGACCAGTGTGAACTAACCCATACCTATATTGATATGACCAATGTGGGCTAACCCATATCTATATTAATATGACCAGTGAGGACTAACCCATACCTATATTGACATGATCAGTGTGGACTAACCCATACCTATATTAATATGACCAGTGTGGACTAACCCATACCTATATTGATATGACCAGTGTGAACTAACCCATACCTATATTAATATGACCAGTGTGGACTAACCCATACCTATATTAATATGATCAGTGTGGGCTAACCCATACCTATATTAATATGACCAGTGTGGGCTAACCCATACCTATATTGATATGACCAGTGTGGACTAACCCATACCTATATTAATATGATTAGTGTGGGCTAACCCATACCTATATTAATATGACCAGTGCGGACTAACCCATACCTATATGGATATGACCAGTGTGGACTAACCCATACCTATATTGATATGACCAGTGTGGGCTAACCCATACCTATATTGATATGACCAGTGTGGGCTAACCCATACCTATACACATATGACCAGTGTGGACTAACCCATACCTATATTGATATGACCAGTGTGGGCTAACCCATACCTATATTGATATGACCAGTGTGGGCTAACCCATACCTATATTGATATGACCAGTGTGGGCTAACCCATACCTATATTGATATGACCAGTGTGGACTAACCCATACCTATATTAATATGACCAGTGTGGGCTAACCCATACCTATATTGATATGACCAGTGTGGACTAACCCATACCTATATTAATATGACCAGTGTGGACTAACACATACCTATATTGATATGACCAGTGTGGGCTGACCCATACCTATATTGATATGACCAGTGTGGGCTAACCCATACCTATACACATATGACCAGTGTGAGCCAACCCATACCTATATTAATATGACCAGTGTGGGCCAACCCATACCTATATTGATATGTCCAGTGTGGGCCAACACATACCTATATTAATATGACCAGTGTGGACTAACCCATACCTATATGGATATGACCAGTGTGGACTAAACCATACCTATATTGATATGACCAGTGTGGACTAACCCATACCTATATTGATATGACCAGTGTGGACTAACCCATACCTATATTAATATGACCAGTGTGGACTAACCCATACCTATATTGATATGACCAGTGTGAACTAACCCATACCTATATTGATATGACCAATGTGGGCTAACCCATATCTATATTAATATGACCAGTGAGGACTAACCCATACCTATATTGATATGACCAGTGTGGACTAACCCATACCTATATTGATATGACCAGTGTGGGCTAACCCATACCTATATTGATATGACCAGTGTGGACAAACCCATACCTATATTGATATGACCAGTGTGGACTAACCCATACCTATATTAATATGACCAGTGTGGGCTAACCCATACCTATATTGATATGACCAGTGTGGATTAACCCATACCTATATTAATATGATCAGTGTGGGCTAACCCATACCTATATTAATATGACCAGTGTGGGCTAACCCATACCTATATTAATATGACCAGTGAGTACTAACCCATACCTATATTGATATGACCAGTGTGGACTAACCCATACCTATATTGATATGACCAGTGTGGGCTAACCCATACCTATATTGATATGACCAGTGTGGGCTAACCCATACCTATATTGATATGACCAGTGTGGGCTAACCCATACCTATACACATATGACCAGTGTGAGCCAACCCATACCTATATTAATATGACCAGTGTGGGCCAACCCATACCTATATTGATATGTCCAGTGTGGGCCAACACATACCTATATTAATATGACCAGTGTGGACTAACCCATACCTATATGGATATGACCAGTGTGGACTAAACCATACCTATATTAATATGACCAGTGTGGACTAACCCATACCTATATTGATATGACCAGTGTGGACTAACCCATACCTATATTAATATGACCAGTGTGGACTAACCCATACCTATATTGATATGACCAGTGTAAACTAACCCATACCTATATTGATATGACCAATGTGGGCTAACCCATATCTATATTAATATGACCAGTGAGGACTAACCCATACCTATAATGATATGACCAGTGTGGACTAACCCATACCTATATTGATATGACCAGTGTGGGCTAACCCATACCTATATTGATATGACCAGTGTGAACTAACCCATACCTATATTAATATGATCAGTGTGGGCTAACCCATACCTATATTAATATAACCAGTGTGGGCTAACCCATACCTATATTGATATGACCAGTGTGGACTAACCCATACCTATATTAATATGATCAGTGTGGGCTAACCCATACCTATATTAATATGACCAGTGCGGACTAACCCATACCTATATGGATATGACCAGTGTGGACAAACCTATACCTATATTAATATGACCAGTGTGGGCTAACCCATACCTATATTGATATGACCAGTGTGGACTAACCCATACCTATATTAATATGACCAGTGTGGGCTAACCCATACCTATATTGATATGACCAGTGTGGACTAACCCATACCTATATTAATATGATCAGTGTGGGCTAACCCATACCTATATTAAATATGACCAGTGTGGGCTAACCCATATCTATATTAATATGACCAGTGAGGACTACCCCATACCAATATTGATATGACCAGTGTGGACTAACCCATACCTATATTGATATGACCAGTGTGGGCTAACCCATACCTATATTGATATGACCAGTGTGGACTAACCCATACCTATATTAATATGATCAGTGTGGGCTAACCCATACCTATATTAATATGACCAGTGTGGGCTAACCCATACCTATATTGATATGACCAGTGTGAACTAACCCATACCTATATTAATATGATCAGTGTGGGCCAACCCATACCTATATTGATATATCCAGTGTGGGCCAACACATACCTATATTAATATGACCAGTGTGGACTAACCCATACCTATATGGATATGACCAGTGTGGACTAAACCATACCTATATTAATATGACCAGTGTGGACTAACCCATACCTATATTGATATGACCAGTGTGGACTAACCCATACCTATATTAATATGACCAGTGTGGACTAACCCATATCTATATTGATATGACCAGTGTGAACTAACCCATACCTATATTGATATGACCAATGTGGGCTAACCCATATCTATATTAATATGACCAGTGAGGACTAACCCATACCTATATTGATATGACCAGTGTGGACTAACCCATACCTATATTGATATGACCAGTGTGGGCTAACCCATACCTATATTGATATGACCAGTGTGGACTAACCCATACCTATATTAATATGATCAGTGTGGGCTAACCCATACCTATATTAATATGACCAGTGTGGACTAACCCATACCTATATTGATATGACCAGTGTAAACTAACCCATACCTATATTGATATGACCAATGTGGGCTAACCCATATCTATATTAATATGACCAGTGAGGACTAACCCATACCTATAATGATATGACCAGTGTGGACTAACCCATACCTATATTGATATGACCAGTGTGGGCTAACCCATACCTATATTGATATGACCAGTGTGGACTAACCCATACCTATATTAATATGATCAGTGTGGGCTAACCCATACCTATATTAATATGACCAGTGTGGGCTAACCCATACCTATATTGATATGACCAGTGTGGACTAACCCATACCTATATTAATATGATCAGTGTGGGCTAACCCATACCTATATTAATATGACCAGTGCGGACTAACCCATACCTATATGGATATGACCAGTGTGGACAAACCTATACCTATATTAATATGACCAGTGTGGGCTAACCCATACCTATATTGATATGACCAGTGTGGACTAACCCATACCTATATTAATATGACCAGTGTGGGCTAACCCATACCTATATTGATATGACCAGTGTGGACTAACCCATACCTATATTAATATGATCAGTGTGGGCTAACCCATACCTATATTAAATATGACCAGTGTGGGCTAACCCATATCTATATTAATATGACCAGTGAGGACTACCCCATACCAATATTGATATGACCAGTGTGGACTAACCCATACCTATATTGATATGACCAGTGTGGGCTAACCCATACCTATATTGATATGACCAGTGTGGACTAACCCATACCTATATTAATATGATCAGTGTGGGCTAACCCATACCTATATTAATATGACCAGTGTGGGCTAACCCATACCTATATTGATATGACCAGTGTGGACTAACCCATACCTATATTAATATGATCAGTGTGGGCAAACCCATACCTATATTAATATGACCAGTGCGGACTAACCCATACCTATATTGATATGACCAGTGTGGGCTAACCCATACCTATATTGATATGACCAGTGTGGACTAACCCATACCTATATTGATATGACCAGTGTGGACTAACCCATACCTATATTAATATGATCAGTGTGGACTAACCCATACCTATATGGATATGACCAGTGTGGACAAACCTATACCTATATTAATATGACCAGTGTGGGCTAACCCATACCTATATTGATATGACCAGTGTGGACTAACCCATACCTATATTAATATGACCAGTGTGGGCTAACCCATACCTATATTGATATGACCAGTGTGGACTAACCCATACCTATATTAATATGATCAGTGTGGGCTAACCCATACCTATATTAATATGACCATAGTGGGCTAACCCATACCTATATTAATATGACCAGTGAGGACTAACCCATACCTATATTGATATGACCAGTGTGGACTAACCCATACCTATATTGATATGACCAGTGTGGGCTAACCCATACCTATATTGATATGACCAGTGTGGGCTAACCCATACCTATATTGATATGACCAGTGTGGGCTAACCCATACCTATACACATATGACCAGTGTGAGCCAACCCATACCTATATTAATATGACCAGTGTGGGCCAACCCATACCTATATTGATATGTCCAGTGTGGGCCAACACATACCTATATTAATATGACCAGTGTGGACTAACCCATACCTATATTGATATGACCAGTGTGGACTAACCCATACCTATATTAATATGATCAGTGTGGACTAACCCATACCTATATGGATATGACCAGTGTGGACAAACCTATACCTATATTAATATGACCAGTGTGGGCTAACCCATACCTATATTGATATGACCAGTGTGGACTAACCCATACCTATATTAATATGACCAGTGTGGGCTAACCCATACCTATATTGATATGACCAGTGTGGACTAACCCATACCTATATTAATATGATCAGTGTGGGCTAACCCATACCTATATTAATATGACCATAGTGGGCTAACCCATACCTATATTAATATGACCAGTGAGGACTAACCCATACCTATATTGATATGACCAGTGTGGGCTAACCCATACCTATATTAATATGACCAGTGTGGGCCAACCCATACCTATATTGATATGTCCAGTGTGGGCCAACACATACCTATATTAATATGACCAGTGTGGACTAACCCATACCTATATGGATATGACCAGTGTGGACTAAACCATACCTATATTAATATGACCAGTGTGGACTAACCCATACCTATATTAATATGACCAGTGTGGGCTAACCCATACCTATATTGATATGACCAGTGTGGACTAACCCATACCTATATTAATATGATCAGTGTGGGCTAACCCATACCTATATTAATATGACCATAGTGGGCTAACCCATACCTATATTAATATGACCAGTGTGGACTAACCCATACCTATATTGATATGACCAGTGTGGGCTAACCCATACCTATATTGATATGACCAGTGTGGGCTAACCCATACCTATATTGATATGACCAGTGTGGGCTAACCCATACCTATACACATATGACCAGTGTGAGCCAACCCATACCTATATTAATATGACCAGTGTGGGCCAACCCATACCTATATTGATATGTCCAGTGTGGGCCAACACATACCTATATTAATATGACCAGTGTGGACTAACCCATACCTATATGGATATGACCAGTGTGGACTAAACCATACCTATATTAATATGACCAGTGTGGACTAACCCATACCTATATTGATATGACCAGTGTGGACTAACCCATACCTATATTAATATGACCAGTGTGGACTAACCCATACCTATATTGATATGACCAGTGTGAACTAACCCATACCTATATTGATATGACCAATGTGGGCTAACCCATATCTATATTAATATGACCAGTGAGGACTAACCCATACCTATATTGATATGACCAGTGTGGACTAACCCATACCTATATTGATATGACCAGTGTGGGCTAACCCATACCTATATTGATATGACCAGTGTGGACTAACCCATACCTATATTAATATGATCAGTGTGGGCTAACCCATACCTATATTAATATGACCAGTGTGGGCTAACCCATACCTATATTGATATGACCAGTGAGGACTAACCCATACCTATATTGATATGACCAGTGTGGACTAACCCATACCTATATTAATATGACCAGTGTGGGCTAACCCATACCTATATTGATATGACCAGTGTGGACTAACCCATACCTATATTAATATGATCAGTGTGGGCTAACCCATACCTATATTAATATGACCAGTGCGGACTAACCCATACCTATATGGATATGACCAGTGTGGACAAACCTATACCTATATTAATATGACCAGTGTGGGCTAACCCATACCTATATTGATATGACCAGTGTGGACTAACCCATACCTATATTAATATGACCAGTGTGGGCTAACCCATACCTATATTGATATGACCAGTGTGGACTAACCCATACCTATATTAATATGATCAGTGTGGGCTAACCCATACATATATTAATATGACCAGTGTGGGCTAACCCATACCTATATTAATATGACCAGTGAGGACTAACCCATACCTATATTGATATGACCAGTGTGGACTAACCCATACCTATATTGATATGACCAGTGTGGGCTAACCCATACCTATATTGATATGACCAGTGTGGGCTAACCCATACCTATATTGATATGACCAGTGTGGACTAACCCATACCTATATTAATATGACCAGTGTGGGCTAACCCATACCTATATTGATATGACCAGTGTGGACAAACCTATACCTATATTAATATGACCAGTGTGGGCTAACCCATACCTATATTGATATGACCAGTGTGGACTAACCCATACCTATATTAATATGACCAGTGTGGGCTAACCCATACCTATATTGATATGACCAGTGTGGACTAACCCATATCTATATTAATATGATCAGTGTGGGCTAACCCATACCTATATTAATATGACCAGTGTGGGCTAACCCATACCTATATTAATATGACCAGTGAGGACTAACCCATACCTATATTGATATGACCAGTGTGGACTAACCCATACCTATATTGATATGACCAGTGTGGGCTAACCCATACCTATATTGATATGACCAGTGTGGACTAACCCATACCTATATTAATATGATCAGTGTGGGCTAACCCATACCTATATTAATATGACCAGTGTGGGCCAACCCATACCTATATTGATATGACCAGTGTGGCTAACCCATACCTATATTAATGTGTCCAGTGTGGGCTAACCCATACCTATATTAATGTGTCCAGTGTGGGCTAACCCATACCTATATTAATATGACCAGTGTGGACAAACCCATACCTATATTGATATGACCAGTGTGGACAAACCCATACCTATATTGATATGACCAGTGTGGACAAACCCATACCTATATTGATATGACCAGTGTGGACTAACCCATACCTATATTGATATGACCAGTGTGGACTAACCCATACCTATATTGATATGACCAGTGTGAACTAACCCATACCTATATTGATATGACCAGTGTGGACTAACCAATACCTATATTAATATGACCAGTGTGGACTAACCCATACCTATATTGATATGACCAGTGTGGGCTAACCCATACCTATATTGGTATGACCAGTGTGGGCTAACCCATACCTATATTAATATGACCAGTGTGGGCTAACCCATACCTATATTAATATGACCAGTGTGAACTAACCCATACCTATATTGATATGACCAGTGTGGACTAACCCATACCTATATTGATATGACCAGTGTGGGCTAACCCATACCTATATTGATATAACCAGTGTGGACTAACCCATACCTATATTGATATAACCAGTGTGGACTAACCCATACCTATATTGATATGACCAGTGTGGGCTAACCCATACCTATATTAATATGACCAGCGTGGACTAACCCATACCTATATTGATATGACCAGTGTGGGCTAACCCATACCTATATTAATATGACCAGTGTGGGCTAACCCATACCTATATTAATATGACCAGTGTGAACTAACCCATACCCATATTAATATGACCAGTGTGGCTAACCCATACCTATATTGATATGACCAGTGTGGACTAAACCATACCTATATTAATATGACCAGTGTTGGCTAACCCATACCTATATTGATATGACCAGTGTGGACTAAACCATACCAATAATGATATGACCAGTGTGGGCTAACCCATACCTATATTAATATGACCAGTGTGGGCTAACCCATACCTATATTAATATGACCAGTGTGAACTAACCCATACCCATATTAATATGACCAGTGTGGCTAACCCATACCTATATTGATATGACCAGTGTGGACTAAACCATACCTATATTAATATGACCAGTGTGGGCTAACCCATACCTATATTGATATGACCAGTGTGGACTAAACCATACCAATAATGATATGACCAATGTGGGCTAACCCATACCTATATTGATATGACCAGTGTGGCTAACCCATACCTATATTAATGTGTCCAGTGTGGGCTAACCCATACCTATATTAATGTGTCCAGTGTGGGCTAACCCATACCTATATTAATATGACCAGTGTGGGCTAACCCATACCTATATTAATATGACCAGTGTGAACTAACCCATATCTATATTGATATGACCAGTGTGGACTAACCCATACCTATATTGATATGACCAGTGTGGGCTAACCCATATCTATATTGATATGACCAGTGTGGACTAACCCATCCCTATATTGATATGACCAGTGTGGATTAACCCATACCTATATTGATATGACCAGTGTGGGCTAACCCATACCTATATTAATATGACCAGTGTGAACTAACCCATACCTATATTGATATGACCAGTGTGGGCTAACCCATACCTATATTGATATGAAAAGTGTGGACTAGCCCATACCTATATTGATATGACCAGTGTGGGCTAACCCATACCTATATTGATATGACCAGTGTGGGCTAACCCATACCTATACACATATGACCAGTGTGAGCCAACCCATACCTATATTAATATGACCAGTGTGGGCCAACCCATACCTATATTGATATGTCCAGTGTGGGCCAACACATACCTATATTAATATGACCAGTGTGGACTAACCCATACCTATATGGATATGACCAGTGTGGACTAAACCATACCTATATTAATATGACCAGTGTGGACTAACCCATACCTATATTAATATGACCAGTGTGGACTAACCCATACCTATATTGATATGACCAGTGTGGACTAACCCATACCTATATTGATATGACCAGTGTGGGCTAACCCATACCTATATTGATATGACCAGTGTGGGCTAACCCATACCTATATTGATATGACCAGTGTGGACTAACCCATACCTATATTAATATGACCAGTGTGGGCTAACCCATACCTATATTGATATGACCAGTGTGGACAAACCTATACCTATATTAATATGACCAGTGTGGGCTAACCCATACCTATATTGATATGACCAGTGTGGACTAACCCATACCTATATTAATATGACCAGTGTGGGCTAACCCATACCTATATTGATATGACCAGAGTGGACTAACCCATATCTATATTAATATGATCAGTGTGGGCTAACCCATACCTATATTAATATGACCAGTGTGGGCTAACCCATACCTATATTAATATGACCAGTGAGGACTAACCCATACCTATATTGATATGACCAGTGTGGACTAACCCATACCTATATTGATATGACCAGTGTGGGCTAACCCATACCTATATTGATATGACCAGTGTGGACTAACCCATACCTATATTAATATGATCAGTGTGGGCTAACCCATACCTATATTAATATGACCAGTGTGGGCCAACCCATACCTATATTGATATGACCAGTGTGGCTAACCCATACCTATATTAATGTGTCCAGTGTGGGCTAACCCATACCTATATTAATGTGTCCAGTGTGGGCTAACCCATACCTATATTAATATGACCAGTGTGGACAAACCCATACCTATATTGATATGACCAGTGTGGACAAACCCATACCTATATTGATATGACCAGTGTGGACAAACCCATACCTATATTGATATGACCAGTGTGGACTAACCCATACCTATATTGATATGACCAGTGTGAACTAACCCATACCTATATTGATATGACCAGTGTGGACTAACCAATACCTATATTAATATGACCAGTGTGGACTAACCCATACCTATATTGATATGACCAGTGTGGGCTAACCCATACCTATATTGATATGACCAGTGTGGGCTAACCCATACCTATATTGGTATGACCAGTGTGGGCTAACCCATACCTATATTAATATGACCAGTGTGGGCTAACCCATACCTATATTAATATGACCAGTGTGAACTAACCCATACCTATATTGATATGACCAGTGTGGACTAACCCATACCTATATTGATATGACCAGTGTGGGCTAACCCATACCTATATTGATATAACCAGTGTGGACTAACCCATACCTATATTGATATAACCAGTGTGGACTAACCCATACCTATATTGATATGACCAGTGTGGGCTAACCCATACCTATATTAATATGACCAGCGTGGACTAACCCATACCTATATTGATATGACCAGTGTGGGCTAACCCATACCTATATTAATATGACCAGTGTGGGCTAACCCATACCTATATTAATATGACCAGTGTGAACTAACCCATACCCATATTAATATGACCAGTGTGGCTAACCCATACCTATATTGATATGACCAGTGTGGACTAAACCATACCTATATTAATATGACCAGTGTTGGCTAACCCATACCTATATTGATATGACCAGTGTGGACTAAACCATACCAATAATGATATGACCAGTGTGGGCTAACCCATACCTATATTAATATGACCAGTGTGGGCTAACCCATACCTATATTAATATGACCAGTGTGAACTAACCCATACCCATATTAATATGACCAGTGTGGCTAACCCATACCTATATTGATATGACCAGTGTGGACTAAACCATACCTATATTAATATGACCAGTGTGGGCTAACCCATACCTATATTGATATGACCAGTGTGGACTAAACCATACCAATAATGATATGACCAATGTGGGCTAACCCATACCTATATTGATATGACCAGTGTGGCTAACCCATACCTATATTAATGTGTCCAGTGTGGGCTAACCCATACCTATATTAATGTGTCCAGTGTGGGCTAACCCATACCTATATTAATATGACCAGTGTGGGCTAACCCATACCTATATTAATATGACCAGTGTGAACTAACCCATATCTATATTGATATGACCAGTGTGGACTAACCCATACCTATATTGATATGACCAGTGTGGGCTAACCCATATCTATATTGATATGACCAGTGTGGACTAACCCATCCCTATATTGATATGACCAGTGTGGATTAACCCATACCTATATTGATATGACCAGTGTGGGCTAACCCATACCTATATTAATATGACCAGTGTGAACTAACCCATACCTATATTGATATGACCAGTGTGGGCTAACCCATACCTATATTGATATGAAAAGTGTGGACTAGCCCATACCTATATTGATATGACCAGTGTGGGCTAACCCATACCTATATTGATATGACCAGTGTGGGCTAACCCATACCTATACACATATGACCAGTGTGAGCCAACCCATACCTATATTAATATGACCAGTGTGGGCCAACCCATACCTATATTGATATGTCCAGTGTGGGCCAACACATACCTATATTAATATGACCAGTGTGGACTAACCCATACCTATATGGATATGACCAGTGTGGACTAAACCATACCTATATTAATATGACCAGTGTGGACTAACCCATACCTATATTGATATGACCAGTGTGGACTAACCCATACCTATATTAATATGACCAGTGTGGACTAACCCATACCTATATTGATATGACCAGTGTGAACTAACCCATACCTATATTGATATGACCAGTGTGGACTAACCCATACCTATATTGATATGACCAGTGTGGGCCAACCCATACCTATATTGATATGACCAGTGTGGACTAACCCATACCTATATTGATATGACCAGTGTGGGCTAACCCATACCTATATTAATATGACCAGTGTGGGCCAACCCATACCTATATTGATATGACCAGTGTGGACAAACCCATACCTATATTGATATGACCAGTGTGGACAAACCCATACCTATATTGATATGACCAGTGTGGACTAAACCATACCAATAATGATATGACCAGTGTGGGCTAACCCATACGTATATTGATATGACAAGTGTGGACAAACCCATACCTATATTGATATGACCAGTGTGGACTAAACCATACCAATAATGATATGACCAGTGTGGGCTAACCCATACCTATATTGATATGACCAGTGTGGACTAACCCATACCTATATTGATATGACCAGTGTGGGCTAACCCATACCTATATTTATATGACCAGTGTGGACTAAACCATACCTATATTAATATGACCAGTGTGGACTAACCCATACCTATATTTATATGACCAGTGTGGACTAACCCATACCTATATGGATATGATCAGTGTGGACTAACCCATACCTATATGGAAATGACCAGTGTGGACTAACCCATACCTATATTAATATGACCAGTGTGGACTAACCCATACCTATATTAATATGACCAGTGTGGACTAACCCATACCTATATTAATATGACCAGTGTGCGCTAACCCATACCAATATTAATATGACCAGTGTGGACTAACCCATACCTATATTGATATGACCAGTGTGGACTAACCCATACCTATATTGATATGACCAGTGTGGGCTAACCCATACCTATATTGATATGACCAGTGTGGGCTAACCCATACCTATATTGATATGACCAGTGTGGACTAGCCCATACCTATATTGATATGACCAGTGTGGGCTAACCCATACCTATATTGATATGACCAGTGTGGGCTAACCCATACCTATATTGATATGACCAGTGTGAGCTAACCCATACCTATATTGATATGACCAGTGTAGGCTAACCCATACCTATATTGATATGACCAGTGTGGGCTAACCCATACCTATATTGATATGACCAGTGTGGGCTAACCCATACCTATATTGATATGACCAGTGTGGGCTAACCCATACCTATATTGATATGACCAGTGTGGGCTAACCCATACCTATATTGATATGACCAGTGTGGGCTAACCCATACCTATATTGATATGACCAGTGTGGGCTAACCCATACCTATATTGATATGACCAGTGTGGGCTAACCCATACCTATATTGATATGACCAGTGTGGGCTAACCCATACCTATATTGATATGACCAGTGTGGGCTAACCCATACCTATATTGATATGACCAGTGTGGACTAACCCATACCTATATTGATATGACCAGTGTGGACTAACCCATACCTATATTGATATGACCAGTGTGGACTAACCCATAGTTATATTGATAATAACCAGAGTAGAATTGACAACACAATCACATTTCACTGATGTGTTGATTTAGCATGGGTACATAATGAGGGTACAAACCTGTCTTAATTCTTCAATGATCAAAGTTCCAACCCATCCCATAACAATCTTTTCAACAGTACCTGGTGAATTCTCCTCATTAGATGGTCTCAAGTCGGTCAAAATAAACCAACTGAACAACACTAATAATGTTATATATGAATACTGAAATGATACAAGTAAAATTTATCAACATAAAGTACATGTGTAATGTTAACAAGAATCACTCATTATTTAATATTGCAATTTATACTACATACTTTCATAATATCACAATAATGGCAGCCAATGGTTTAAACACCATCATTTCATCTCAAATTAAATCAGTGTAAAATGTCTACTTACAATATTCCATAAGAATTTAGTGATTGGGGCTTTATAATAGTAACCAATTCCTTCCCAAAAAGTCACGTCATCAAGCTGGCCCCCAATACGACGTGTCTCATAACCAGTGTTCGGAAATTCTGACTTCCATCGACAGAATAAATTCTTCATTTTCTCACCAAAGCTTGTTTTGACCTGATTACTGTGCAGTTGTTTTTGATTATTCTCTACACTCAAAACCTCCTTGTAGTCTTTGATGAGAAATGTCATTTTAGGAATCAGGAATGGAAATATCATTGCAGAGAAAAACTGAACAGAAAAAAATACAGTGTATGTTATTACATGAGTTTTACTATATTTTTGGAAAGCCAGACTTAGCACAGTGTATACAACCAATCAATTCACAGGTTGTAGCACTAGACAGAGGTATACAACAGATCACTAGACACAAGTATACAACCAACCACTTAAAGTTTGTAGCACTAGACAGAAGTATATAACCAATCAATTCACAGGTTGTAGCACTAGACAGAGGTATACAAACAATCACTTCCAGTTTCTAGCACTAGACATAAGATTACAGCCAATCACTTCAAGTTTGTAACACTAGACATAAGTATACAACCAATCACTAGACATAAGTATACAACCAATCACTAGACAGAAGTATACAATTAATCACTAGACATAAGTATACAACCAATCACTAGACAGAAGTATACAATCAAGCACTAGACAGAAGTGTACAACCAATCAATAGACAGAAGTATACAACCAATCACTAGACAGAAGTATACAATTAATCACTAGACATAAGTATACAATCAAGCACTATACAGAAGTGTACAAGCAATCACTAGACAGAAGTATACAAGCAATCACTAGACAGAAGTATACAAGCAATCACTAGACAGAAGTATACAACCAATCACTAGACAGAAGTATACAATTAATCACTAGACAGAAGTATACAATCAAGCACTAGACAGAAGTATACAATTAATCACTAGACATAAGTATACAATTAATCACTAGACAGAAGTGTACAATCAAGCACTAGACAGAAGTGTACAAGCAATCACTAGACAGAAGTATACAACCAATCACTAGACAGAGGTATACAACCAATCACTAGACAGAAGTATACAACCAATCACTAGACAGAGGTATACAACCAATCACTAGACAGAGGTATACAACCAATCACTAGACAGAAGTATACAATTAATCACTAGACATAAGTATACAATCAAGCACTAGACAGAAGTATACAATTAATCACTAGACATAAGTATACAATCAAGCACTAGACAGAAGTATACAATTAATCACTAGACATAAGTATACAATTAATCACTAGACAGAAGTGTACAATCAAGCACTAGGCAGAAGTGTACAAGCAATCACTAGACAGAAGTATACAACCAATCACTAGACAGAGGTATACAACCAATCACTAGACAGAGGTATACAACCAATCACTAGACAGAAGTATACAATTAATCACTAGACATAAGTATACAATCAAGCACTAGACAGAAGTATACAACCAATCACTAGACAGAAGTATACAATTAATCACTAGACAGAAGTGTACAAGCAATCACTAGACATAAGTATACAATTAATCACTAGACATAAGTATACAATCAAGCACTAGACAGAAGTATACAATTAATCACTAGACATAAGTATACAATTAATCACTAGACAGAAGTGTACAATCAAGCACTAGACAGAAGTGTACAAGCAATCACTAGACAGAAGTATACAACCAATCACTAGACAGAGGTATACAACCAATCACTAGACAGAGGTATACAACCAATCACTAGACAGAAGTATACAATTAATCACTAGACATAAGTATACAATCAAGCACTAGACAGAAGTATACAACCAATCACTAGACAGAAGTATACAATTAATCACTAGACAGAAGTGTACAAGCAATCACTAGACATAAGTATACAATTAATCACTAGACATAAGTATACAATCAAGCACTAGACAGAAGTATACAATTAATCACTAGACAGAAGTATACAATTAATCACTAGACATAAGTATACAATCAAGCACTAGACAGAAGTGTACAACCAATCACTAGACAGAAGTATACAATTAATCACTAGACATAAGTATACAATCAAGCACTAGACAGAAGTGTACATGCAATCACTAGACATAAGTATACAACCAATCACTAGACAGAAGTATACAATTAATCACTAGACATAAGTATACAATCAAGCACTAGACAGAAGTGTACAAGCAATCACTAGACAGAAGTATACAACCAATCACTAGACAGAAGTATACAATTAATCACTAGACATAAGTATACAATCAAGCATTAGACAGAAGTATACAACCAATCACTAGACAGAAGTATACAATTAATCACTAGACATAAGTATACAATCAAGCACTAGACAGAAGTATACAACCAATCACTAGACAGAGGTATACAACCAATCATTAGACAGAGGTATACAACCAATCACTAGACAGAAGTATACACTCAAGTACTAGACAGAAGTATACAACCAATCACTAGACAGAAGTATATAACCAATCAATTCACAGGTTGTAGCACTAGACGGAGGTATACAACCAATCACTTCAAGTTTGTAGCACTAGACAGAGGTATACAACCAATCACTAAACAGTAGTATACAACCAATCAATTCACAGTCTGTAGCACAAGACAGAAGTATACAACCAATCAATCCATAGGTTGTAGCACTGGAAAAAGGTATATAACCAATCACTAGACAGAAGTATACAACCAATCACTGAACAGAAGTATATAACCAATCACTAGACAGAAGCATACAAACAATCACTAGACAGAAGTATACAACCAATTACTTCTCTGTTTGTAGCACTAGACAGAGGCATACAAACAATCACTAGACAGAAGTATACAACCAATCACTAGACAGAAGTATACAACCAATCACTTCAAAGGTTGTAGCACTAGACACATTTATACAACCAATCACTAGACAGAAGTATATAACCAATCACTTCACTGTTTGTAGCACTAGACAGAAGTATACAACCAATCACTTCAAGTTTGTAACACTAGACAGAGGTATACAAACAATCACGAGACAGAAGTATACAACCAATCACTGGACCGAAGTATACAACCAATCAATTCATAGGTTGTAGCGCAAGACAGAAGTATACAGCCAATCACTTCAAGTTTGTAGCACTAGACAGAAGTATACAACCAATCACTGGACAGAAATATACAACCAATCAATTCATAGGTTGTAGCACTAGACAGAAGTATACAACCAATCACTGGACAGAAGTATATAACCAATCATTTCACTGTTTGTAGCACTAGACAGAAGTATACAACCAATCACTTCACAGGTTGTAGCACTAGACAAAGGTATACAACCAATCACTAGACAGAAGTATACAACCAATCACTGGACAGAAGTATATAACCAATCACTTCACTGTTTGTAGCACTAGACAGAGGCATACAAACAATCACTAGACAGAAGTATACAACCAATCACTTCACTGTTTGTAGCACTAGACAGAAGCATACAAACAATCACTAGACAGAAGTATACAACCAATCATTGGACAGAAGTATATAACCAATCACTAGACAGAGGCATACGAACAATCACTAGACAGAAGTATATAACCAATCACTTCACTGTTTGTAGCACTAGACAGAGGCATACAAACAATCACTAGACAGAAGTATACAACCAGTCACTTCACTGTTTGTAGCACTAGACAGAAGTATACAACCAATCACTTCACAGGTTGTAGCACTAGACAAAGGTATACAACCAATCACTAGACAGAAGTATACGAACAATCACTAGACAGAAGTATACAACCAATCACTTCACTGTTTGTAGCACTAGACAGAGGCATACAAACAATCACTAGACAGAAGTATACAACCAATCATTGGACAGAAGTATATAACCAATCACTAGACAGAGGCATACGAACAATCACTAGACAGAAGTATACAACCAATCACTTCACTGTTTGTAGCACTAGACAGAGGCATACAAACAATCACTAGACAGAAGTATACAACCAGTCACTTCACTGTTTGTAGCACTAGACAGAAGTATACAACCAATCACTTCACAGGTTGTAGCACTAGACAAAGGTATACAACCAATCACTAGACAGAAGTATATAACCAATCACTTCACTGTTTGTAGCACTAGACAGAGGTATACGAACAATCACTAGACAGAAGTATACAACCATTCACTAGACAGAAGTATACAACCAATCACTGGACCGAAGTACACAACCAATCAATTCATAGGTTGTAGCACAAGACAGAAGTATACAGCCAATCACTTCAAGTTTGTAGCACTAGACAGAAGTATACAACCAATCACTGGACAGAAGTATATAACCAATTATTTCACTGTTTGTAGCACTAGACAGAAGTATACAACCAATCACTTCACAGGTTGTAGCACTAGACAAAGGTATACAACCAATCACTAGACAGAAGTATACAACCAATCACTGGACAGAAGTATATAACCAATCACTAGACAGAAGTATATAACCAATCACTTCACTGTTTGTAGCACTAGACAGAAGTATACAACCAATCACTTCACAGGTTGTAGCACTAGACAAAGGTATACAACCAATCACTAGACAGAAGTATACAACCAATCACTAGACAGAAGTATATAACCAATCACTTCACTGTTTGTAGCACTAGACAGAATTATACAACCAATCACTTCAAGTTTGTAACACTAGACAGAGGTATACAAACAATCACTAGACAGAAGTATACAACCATTCACTAGACAGAAGTATACAACCAATCACTTCAAGTTTGTAGCACTAGACAGAAGTATACAACCAATCACTGGACCGAAGTATACAACCAATCACTTCAAGTTTGTAACACTAGACAGAGGTATACAACCAATCACTTCAAGTTTGTCGCACGAGACAGAAGTATACAACCAATCACTGGATCGAAGTATACAACCAATCACTGGACCGAAGTATACAACCAATCAATTCATAGGTTGTAGCACAAGACAGAAGAATACAACCAATCACTTCAAGTTTGTAGCACTAGACAGAAGTATACAACCAATCACTGGACCGAAGTATACAACCAATCAATTCATAGGTTGTAGCACTAGACAGAAGTATACAACCAATCACTGGACCGAAGTATACAACCAATCACTTCATAGGTTGTAGCACAAGACAGAAGTATACAACCACTCACTTCAAGTTTGTAGCACTAGACAGAAGTATACAACCAATCACTGGACCGAAGTATACAACCAATCAATTCATAGGTTGTAGCACAAGACAGAAGTATACAACCAATCACTAGACAGAAGTATACAGCCAATCAATTCATAGGTTGTAGCACTAGACAGGAGTATACAACCAATCACTTCAAAGTTCGTAACACTAGACAGAGGTATACAAACAAACACTAGACAGAAGTATACAACCAATTACTAGTCAGAAGTATACAACCAATCACTTCACAGTTTGTAGCACTAGACAGAGGTATACAACCAATCACTAGACAGAAGTATATAACCAATCACTTCACAGTTTGTAGCACTAGACATAAGTATACAACCAATCACTAGACAGCAGTATACAACAATCACTTCACAATTTGTAGCACTAGACATAAGTATACAACCAATCACTAGACATAAGTATACAATCAAGCACTAGACAGAAGTATACAACCAATCACTAGACAGAAGTATACAACCAATCACTAGACAGAAGTACACAATCAATCATTTTACAGTTTGTAGCACTAGACAGAAGTATACAACCAATCACTAGACAGAAGTATACAGCCAATCACTTCAAGTTTGTAGCACTAGACAGAAGTATACAACCAATCACTGGACAGAAATATACAACCAATCACTTCAAAGTTCGTAACACTAGACAGAGGTATACAAACAAACACTAGACATACGTATACAACCAATCACTAGACAGAAGTATACAACCAATCACTTCAAGTTTGTAACACTAGACAGAAATATACAACCAATCACTAGATAGAAGTACACAATCAATCATTTCACAGTTTGTAGCACTAGACAGAAGTATACAACCAATCACTAGACAGAAGTATACAACCAATCACTTCACAGTTTGTAGCACTAGACAGAAGTATATAACCAATCACTTCACAGTTTGTAGCACTAGACATACGTATACAACCAATCACTAGACAGAAGTATACAACCAATCACTTCAAGTTTGTAACACTAGACAGAAATATACAACCAATCACTAGATAGAAGTACACAATCAATCATTTCACAGTTTGTAGCACTAGACAGAAGTATACAATCAATCACTTCAAGTTTGTAACTGTGGACCAACCAATGTCAATAAATAAATAAGTAAATAAATTTAGTCAGACTATGATTAGAGCTGTCATGTTAATCATGAAAAGCAGATGAGATGTTTGTTTCACATTTTGAACTAGCAGCCTGTCGGCTGAGATAGCTCCGCTGTTAGCAATGCACATTTCGGTTAAAGAACTGAAGATATCATTAGAAAATGAACAATATGTATAGTAATAAAGCAATTGGATTTGCTGTTCGAAAATATTACTTTTTATCAAAAATATTCATTAAAATTAGATAATTGAAGAACAAAATCATCATGAAATGAACAAATCTAAGAGAGGTCTACCTGTAGTACCTATAGTAGTATATATAATATCAAAGCAATTAGACTTTAAATATAAATTGTTAATTCCGTAAAACAAGGGGTGAACGCAAAACCACAGTGATAACTTTCACTGTGATCGATAAGCGTTGAGTCTGATAAGAAAGCAATGTCACGATTTGACCTTTATGATGAAATACTAATAGTGATGTCATTCTTATCCAATCAGTAAAGCAGATGCATAAAGGTCAAGATGATTGCCAGAGTGTAAACAAAAGCATCGTGTGCCATCGCAGCAGAGCGACGCAATTTTTCTTGTCTCTTTTATATTGTGATTAGACATGAATGAAAAGTGCCAAGCTGACAGACTGCGAAATCCATGGAATAAAAGTGCTAAGACCAAATTGTGTGGGACGATATCGACGAACTTCAGGAAGAAGTTGTAGGGATTTTGTTTGACGGCTACAGTGACGCTGACTTGGACTTTGAGGGTTTTGAGTTTGACAAAAATGGCAATGAACGTACAAATAAAGTTCTGAAGTTTATTCAAACAGCTATGAATTTTTATAATTTTTACTGTGAAAATTTGTAAATTATTATTGATCTTGTATGACAGTTGATTCGTAATTTGTCAAGACCGGAAATCATTTTACGCAGTTTAACCCCTGACATTTTAATTCATTTTGAGTTCATGCGTATTGGGCGTGTTTGTCGGCGAGAAAATCCTAATTCAAATGATTCCTCACTGTCGAATTTTATTATTTCTGGTTTATTTGTCACATTATAAGCAATACATTATTTTTGTTCTACTTCTAATGTTGCACATTGTTCATTTATTTCTGTTGCATGTTTTCATTTGCTATCCCTGTCGCAGTTCGATCTGCGTGTTGTCAATTTTTGCGAATTTTCGTTTTTTTTCCCCGGGGATCTCCTGGCAAATGCCCACCCCTATTTTTTGGCAATTTTTCATGTTCAGGACCCTGGGCTTATACCTGGATAACCTAAAATGACAAAAATATTCACTATAAATAAGACAATTGAACATATTCACACGAAATGAAAAAATGTGAGAGAAAACCACCCAAAGTACCTTCCTAGAAAGTTTCACAACTATACAGTTTGTGGTTTTTAGGAAGAAGTCGAAAAATTGACGACAGCGACAACGACACCGACACCGACGATGAACAACGGACAATCAGTAACACTATAGGCTCCACTCTGACTTCGTCAACAGCGGAGCTAACAAAATGCAGTATAAAATAAAAATAATTTTGAAAACAAACTGTGATCATAATAACATGATCAGACAACACTGATCTTAAGTTATGTGAAAATTGTAACTCATTTGATGACCAATGGTTTGCAGTAAAATGATGGCCAATTCTGAGGTGAATGGATTTTTAATATAAACTACATGGCCACATTGAAATATATGGCCAAACATTGTCAATTGTTATGTAAATCGGATTGATCATGAATTACTATTGTTACGGACCATTATGAAAAAAAGACAAAACATACAATTTTGACACACAATTTGGATACAAAGTCATATCCAAGAAATGTATCCATAATTGACGGTCATCTTCTTTACCAAGGCACATATACATGTACATGTACATGTAGGAAACAAATTATTTTTATTATTACCATAGCAACTAATATCATTATTGGATTTGACTTACTAATGCCCACTGTCCAAGGGTATGTATCTGTGTGTTCCCTTTCCAAACTCGCTGCAGTTTTGTTTGACAACAGTCATGCTCCATAAACTTCATTTGTTCAGCTGCATATGCAATATCTAAACATGTTGTATCACCCCATTCAATCAATTTACGCACCAATGCCAGCTTAGCCATTTTCTTATCTGTCTCATAACAAATATCAAGTACTCCGATGGCTAAATCTTCAAATTCACTGAAACATACCCAACAAAAACATGAAACATACCCATCAGAGCTTTATCAATGATATCACAATGAGAAATACAGAAATTAGTGCATTTTAACGACCCAATTCAAAATGACAAATAAATAAATACAAATATTTTGTGAATATGCAAATATTCGAGACAAAAACAGTATCATGCAATCTACAAGACTTTAAATATAGGATATGTTCATCACATGTGAAATCAATTGCATAGCTTATCTTAAAAATCATTGGTTTTTTAAAGAATTTAACCATAATATCTCACGTTTCATATCTCAAACTTGGCCAATTATTTGCACCATCAAACAATATAACTAAACACATTTTGATACGGGTAAGAAGAAATTGTGAATTATTAACAGGACATAAATACTAGATTATGGGTATACACAAACCACAGTTAAAGTGGCAGTCAAGACAAACCACAGTTAAAGGGAGGAGTCAAAGCAAACCACAGTTAAAGGGAGGAGTCAAAGCAAACCACAGTTAAAGTGGAAGTCAAGGCAAACCACAGTTAAAGCGGAAGTCAAAGAAAACCACAGCTAAAGGGAGAAGTCAAGGCAAACCACAGTTAAAGGAAGGAGTCAAAGCAAACCACAGTTAAAGGGAGAAGTCAAAGCAAACCACAGTTAAAGGGAGGAGTCAAAGCAAACTACAGTTAAAGTGGAAGTCAAGGCAAACCACAGTTAAAGTGGAAGTCAAAGCAAACCACAGTAAAAGAGAGAATTCAGGGTAAACCACAGTTAAAGTGGAAGTAAAGGCAAACCACAGTTAAAGTGAAAGTCAAGGCAAACCACAGTTAAAGTGGAAGTCAAAGCAAACCACAGTTAAAGTGGAAGTAAAGGCAAACCACAGTTAAAGGGAGAAGTCAAAGCAAACCACAGTTAAAGTGGAAGTCAAGGCAAACCACAGTTAAAGTGGAAGTCAAGGCAAACCACAGTTAAAGGGAGGAGTCAAAGCAAACCACAGTTAAAGGGAGGAGTCAAAGCAAACTACAGTTAAAGTGGAAGTCAAAGCAAACCACAGTTAAAGTGGAAGTCAAAGCAAACCACAGTTAAAGTGGAAGTCAAAGCAAACCACAGTTAAAGTGGAAGTCAAAGCAAACCACAGTTAAAGTGGAAATCAAAGCAAACCACAGTTAAAGTGGAAGTCAAAGCAAACCACAGTTAAAGTGGAAGTCAAGGCAAACCACAGTTAAAGTGGAAGTCAAAGCAAACCACAGTTAAAAGGAGTCAAAGCAAACCACAGTTAAAATGGAAGTCAAAGCAAACCACAGTTAAAGTGGAAGTCAAAGCAAACCACAGTTAAAGTGGAAGTCAAGGCAAACCACAGTTAAAGTGGAAGTCAAGACAAACCACAGTTAAAGTGGAAGTCAAGGCAAACCACAGTTAAAGTGGAAGTCAAAGCAAACCACAGTTAAAAGGAGGAGTCAAAGCAAACCACAGTTAAAAGGAGGAGTCAAAGCAAACCACAGTTAAAGTGGAAGTCAAAGCAAACCACAGTTAAAGGGAGTAGTCAAAGCAAACTACAGTTAAAGTGGAAGTCAAGGCAAACTACAGTTAAAGTGGAAGTCTAGGCAAACCACAGTTAAAGTGGAAGTCAAGGCAAACCACAGTTAAAGTGGAAATCAAAGCAAACCACAGTTAAAGTGGAGTCAAAGCAAACCACAGTTAAAGGGAGGAGTCAAAGCAAACTACAGTTAAAGTGGAAGTCAAAGCAAACCACAGTTAAAGTGGAAGTCAAGGCAAACCACAGTTAAAGTGGAAGTCAAGGCAAACCACAGTTAAAGTGGAAGTCAAGGCAAACCACAGTTAAAGTGGAAGTCAAAGCAAACCACAGTTAAAGTGGAGTCAAAGCAAACCACAGTTAAAGGGAGGAGTCAAAGCAAACTACAGTTAAAGTGGAAGTCAAAGCAAACCACAGTTAAAGTGGAAGTCAAGGCAAACCACAGTTAAAGTGGAAGTCAAGGCAAACCACAGTTAAAGTGGAAGTCAAGGCAAACCACAGTTAAAGTGGAAGTCAAAGCAAACCACAGTTAAAGTGGAGTCAAAGCAAACCACAGTTAAAGGGAGGAGTCAAAGCAAACTACAGTTAAAGTGGAAGTCAAAGCAAACCACAGTTAAAGTGGAAGTCAAAGCAAACCACAGTTAAAGTGGAAGTCAAAGCAAACCACAGTTAAAGGGAGGAGTCAAAGCAAACCACAGTTAAAGTGGAAGTCAAGGCAAACCACAGGTAGAGTGGAAGTCAAGGCAAACCACAGTTAAATGAAGGAGTCAAAGCAAACCACAGTTAAAGGGAGAAGTCAAGGCAAACCACAGTTAAAGTGGAAGTCAAAGCAAGCCACAGTTAAAGGGAGAAGTCAAGACAAACCACAGTTAAAGGGAGGAGTCAAAGCAAACCACAGTTAAAGTGGAAGTCAAAGCAAACCACAGTTAAAGTGGAAGTCAAGACAATCCACAATTAAAGGGAGAAGTCAAGGCAAACCACAGTTAAAGTGGAAGTCAAAGCAAACCACAGTTAAAGTGGAAGTCAAAGCAAACCACAGTTAAAGGGAGGAGTCAAAGCAAACCACAGTTAAAGTGGAAGTCAAAGCAAACCACAGTTAAAGTGGAAGTCAAAGCAAACCACAGTTAAAAGGAGGAGTCAAAGCAAACCACAGTTAAAGTGGAAGTCAAAGCAAACCACAGTTAAAGTGGAAGTCAAAGCAAACCACAGTTAAAGGGAGAAGTCAAGGCAAACCACAGTTAAAGGGAGAAGTCAAGGCAAACCACAGTTAAAGAGAGGAGTCAAAGCAAACCATAGTCAAAGTGGAAGTCAAGGCAAACCACAGTTAAAGCGGAAGACAAAGAAAACCACAGCTAAAGGGAGAAGTCAAGGCAAACCACAGTTAAAGGAAGGAGTTAAAGCAAACCACAGTTAAAGGGAGAAGTCAAAGCAAACCACAGTTAAAGGGAGGAGTCAAAGCAAACTACAGTTAAAGTGGAAGTCAAAGCAAACCACAGTAAAAGAGAGAATTCAGGGTAAACCACAGTTAAAGTGGAAGTAAAGGCAAACCACAGTTAAAGTGGAAGTAAAGGCAAACCACAGTTAAAGTGGAAGTCAAAGCAAACCACAGTTAAAGTGGAAGTAAAGGCAAATCACAGTTAAAGGGAGAAGTCAAAGCAAACCACAGTTAAAGTGGAAGTCAAGGCAAACCACAGTTAAAGTGGAAGTCAAGGCAAACCACAGTTAAAGGGAGGAGTCAAGGCAAAATAACGGTTAAAGTGGAAGTCAAAGCAAAACACAGTTAAAGTGGAAGTGAAAGCAAACCACAGTTAAAGGGAGGAGTCAAAGCAAACCACAGTTAAAGGGAGGAGACAAAGCAAACTACAGTTAAAGTGGAAGTCTAGGCAAACCACAGTTAAAGTGGAAGTCAAAGCAAACCACAGTTAAAGTGGAAGTCAAAGCAAACCACAGTTAAAGTGGAAGTCAAAGCAAACCACAGTTAAAGTGGAAGTCAAAGCAAACCACAGTTAAAGTGGAAATCAAAGCAAACCACAGTTAAAGTGGAAGTCAAAGCAAACCACAGTTAAAGTGGAAGTCAAGGCAAACCACAGTTAAAGTGGAAGTCAAAGCAAACCACAGTTAAAAGGAGTCAAAGCAAACCACAGTTAAAATGGAAGTCAAAGCAAACCACAGTTAAAGTGGAAGTCAAAGCAAACCACAGTTAAAGTGGAAGTCAAGGCAAACCACAGTTAAAGTGGAAGTCAAGACAAACCACAGTTAAAGTGGAAGTCAAGGCAAACCACAGTTAAAGTGGAAGTCAAAGCAAACCACAGTTAAAAGGAGGAGTCAAAGCAAACCACAGTTAAAAGGAGGAGTCAAAGCAAACCACAGTTAAAGTGGAAGTCAAAGCAAACCACAGTTAAAGGGAGTAGTCAAAGCAAACTACAGTTAAAGTGGAAGTCAAGGCAAACTACAGTTAAAGTGGAAGTCTAGGCAAACCACAGTTAAAGTGGAAGTCAAGGCAAACCACAGTTAAAGTGGAAATCAAAGCAAACCACAGTTAAAGTGGAGTCAAAGCAAACCACAGTTAAAGGGAGGAGTCAAAGCAAACTACAGTTAAAGTGGAAGTCAAAGCAAACCACAGTTAAAGTGGAAGTCAAGGCAAACCACAGTTAAAGTGGAAGTCAAGGCAAACCACAGTTAAAGTGGAAGTCAAGGCAAACCACAGTTAAAGTGGAAGTCAAAGCAAACCACAGTTAAAGTGGAGTCAAAGCAAACCACAGTTAAAGGGAGGAGTCAAAGCAAACTACAGTTAAAGTGGAAGTCAAAGCAAACCACAGTTAAAGTGGAAGTCAAGGCAAACCACAGTTAAAGTGGAAGTCAAGGCAAACCACAGTTAAAGTGGAAGTCAAGGCAAACCACAGTTAAAGTGGAAGTCAAAGCAAACCACAGTTAAAGTGGAGTCAAAGCAAACCACAGTTAAAGGGAGGAGTCAAAGCAAACTACAGTTAAAGTGGAAGTCAAAGCAAACCACAGTTAAAGTGGAAGTCAAAGCAAACCACAGTTAAAGTGGAAGTCAAAGCAAACCACAGTTAAAGGGAGGAGTCAAAGCAAACCACAGTTAAAGTGGAAGTCAAGGCAAACCACAGGTAGAGTGGAAGTCAAGGCAAACCACAGTTAAATGAAGGAGTCAAAGCAAACCACAGTTAAAGGGAGAAGTCAAGGCAAACCACAGTTAAAGTGGAAGTCAAAGCAAGCCACAGTTAAAGGGAGAAGTCAAGACAAACCACAGTTAAAGGGAGGAGTAAAAGCAAACAACAGTTAAAGGGAGAAGTCAAGGCAAACCACAGTTGAAGTGGAAGTCAAAGCAAACCACAGTTAAAGGGAGAAGTCAAAGCAAACCACAGTTAAAGGGAGAAGTCGAGGCAAACCACAGTTAAAGGGAGAAGTCAAGGCAAACCACAGTTAAAGAGAGGAGTCAAAGCAAACCACAGTTAAAGTGGAAGTCAAGACAAACCACAGTTACAGTGGAAGTCAAGGCAAACCACAGTTAAATTGGAAGTCAAAGCAAACCACAGTTAAAGTGGAAGTCAAGGCAAACCACAGTTAAAGTGGAAGTCAAAGCAAACCACAGTTAAAGGGAGGAGTCAAAGCAAACCACAGTTAAAGTGGAAGTCAAAGCAAACCACAGTTAAAGTGGAAGTCAAGACAATCCACAATTAAAGGGAGAAGTCAAGGCAAACCACAGTTAAAGTGGAAGTCAAAGCAAACCACAGTTAAAGTGGAAGTCAAAGCAAACCACAGTTAAAAGGAGGAGTCAAAGCAAACCACAGTTAAAGTGGAAGTCAAAGCAAACCACAGTTAAAGTGGAAGTCAAAGCAAACCACAGTTAAAGGGAGAAGTCAAGGCAAACCACAGTTAAAGGGAGAAGTCAAGGCAAACCACAGTTAAAGAGAGGAGTCAAAGCAAACCATAGTCAAAGTGGAAGTCAAGGCAAACCACAGTTAAAGCGGAAGACAAAGAAAACCACAGCTAAAGGGAGAAGTCAAGGCAAACCACAGTTAAAGGAAGGAGTCAAAGCAAACCACAGTTAAAGGGAGAAGTCAAAGCAAACCACAGTTAAAGGGAGGAGTCAAAGCAAACTACAGTTAAAGTGGAAGTCAAAGCAAACCACAGTAAAAGAGAGAATTCAGGGTAAACCACAGTTAAAGTGGAAGTAAAGGCAAACCACAGTTAAAGTGGAAGTCAAAGCAAACCACAGTTAAAGTGGAAGTAAAGGCAAATCACAGTTAAAGGGAGAAGTCAAAGCAAACCACAGTTAAAGTGGAAGTCAAGGCAAACCACAGTTAATGTGGAAGTCAAGGCAAACCACAGTTAAAGGGAGGAGTCAAGGCAAAATAACGGTTAAAGTGGAAGTCAAAGCAAAACACAGTTAAAGTGGAAGTGAAAGCAAACCACAGTTAAAGGGAGGAGTCAAAGCAAACCACAGTTAAAGGGAGGAGACAAAGCAAACTACAGTTAAAGTGGAAGTCTAGGCAAACCGCAGTTAAAGTGGAAATCAAAGCAAACCACAGTTAAAGTGGAAGTCAAAGCAAACCACAGTTAAAGTGGAAGTCAAGGCAAACCACAGTTAAAGTGGAAGTCAAAGCAAACCACAGTTAAAAGGAGTCAAAGCAAACCACAGTTAAAATGGAAGTCAAAGCAAACCACAGTTAAAGTGGAAGTCAAGGCAAACCACAGTTAAAGTGGAAGTCAAGACAAACCACAGTTAAAGTGGAAGTCAAGGCAAACAACAGTTAAAGTGGAAGTCAAAGCAAACCACAGTTAAAAGGAGGAGTCAAAGCAAACCACAGTTAAAGTGGAAGTCAAAGCAAACCACAGTTAAAGTGGAAGTCAAGGCAAACTACAGTTAAAGTGGAAGTCTAGGCAAACCACAGTTAAAGTGGAAGTCAAGGCAAACCACAGTTAAAGTGGAAATCAAAGCAAACCACAGTTAAAGTGGAGTCAAAGCAAACCACAATTAAAGGGAGGAGTCAAAGCAAACTACAGTTAAAGTGGAAGTCAAAGCAAACCACAGTTAAAGTAGAAGTCAAGGCAAACCACAGTTAAAGTGGAAGTCAAGGCAAACCGCAGTTGAAGTGGAAGTCAAGGCAAACCACAGTTAAAGTGGAAGTCAAAGCAAACCACAGTTAAAGGGAGGAGTCAAAGCAAACCACAGTTAAAGTGGAAGTCAAGGCAAACCACAGTTAAAGTGGAAGTCAAGGCAAACCACAGTTACAGTGGAAGTCAAGGCAAACCACAGTTAAATTGGAAGTCAAAGCAAACCACAGTTAAAGTGGAAGTCAAGGCAAACCACAGTTAAAGTGGAAGTCAAAGCAAACCACAGTTAAAGGGAGGAGTCAAAGCAAACCACAGTTCAAGTGGAAGTCAAGACAATCCACAGTTAAAGGGAGAAGTCAAGGCAAACCACAGTTAAAGTGGAAGTCAAAGCAAACCACAGTTAAAGTGGAAGTCAAAGCAAACCACAGTTAAATAGAGGAGTCAAAGCAAACCACACTTAAAGTGGAAGTCAAAGCAAACCACAGTTAAAGTGGAAGTCAAAGCAAACCACAGGTAAAGGGAGAAGTCAAGGCAAACCACAGTTAAAGGGAGAAGTCAAGGCAAACCACAGTTAAAGTGGCAGTCAAGGCAAACTAAGGTTAAAAGGGAAGTCAAGGCAAACCACAGTAAAATGTGAATTCAGGGTAAACCCCAGTTAAAGAGAGAAGTCAAGGCAAACCACAGTTAAAGGGAGAATTCAGGATAAACCACAGTTAAAGGAAGAAGTCAAGGCAAACCAAAGTTAAAGGGATAAGTCAAGGCAAACCACAGTTAAAGTGGCAGTCAAGGCAAACCACAGTTAAAGGGGAAGTCAAGGCAAACCACAGTTAAAGGAGAAGTCAAGGCAATCCACAGTTAAAGGGAGAAGTCAAGGCAAACCACAGTTAAAGTGGCAGTCAAGGCAAACCACAGTTAAGGGGGAAGTCAAGGCAATCCACAGTTAAAAAGGAAGTCAAGGCAAACCACGGTTAAAGTGGAAGTCATGGCAAACTACAGTTAAAGGGGAAGTCAAGGCAAACCACAGTTAAAGTGGAAGTCAAGGCAAACCACAGTTAAAGTGAAAGTCAAAGCAAACCACAGTTAAAGGGAGGAGTCAAAGCAAACCACAGTTAAAGTGGAAGTCAAAGCAAACCACAGTTAAAGTGGAAGTCAAGGCAAACCACAGTTAAAGGGGAAGTCAAGGCAATCCACAGTTAAAGGGAGAAGTCAAGGCAAACCACAGTTAAAGTGGAAGTCAAAGCAAACCACAGTTAAAGTGGAAGTCAAGGCAAACCACAGTTAAAGGGGAAGTCAAGACAATCCACAGTTAAAGGGAGAAGTCAAGGCAAAGCACAGTTAAAGGGAGGAGTCAAAGCAAACCACAGTTAAATAGAGAAGTCAAAGCAAACCACAGTTAGGGGGAGGAGTCAAAGCAAACCACAGTTAGGGGGAGGAGTCAAAGCAAACCACAGTTAAAGTGGAAGTCAAAGCAAACCACAGTTAAAGTGGAAGTCAAGGCAAACCACAGTGAAAGGGGAAGTCAAGGCAATCCACAGTTAAAGGGAGAAGTCAAGGCAAACCACAGTTAAAGTGGAAGTCAAAGCAAACCACAGTTAAAGGGAGAAGTCAAGGCAAACCACAGTTAAAGTGGAAGTCAAAGCAAACCACAGTTAAAGTGGAAGTCAAAGAAAACCACAATAAAAGTGGAAGTCAAGGCAAACCACAGTTAAAGGGAGCAATCAAGGCAAACCACAGTTAAAGGAAGGAGTCAAAGCAAACCACAGTTAAAAGGAGGAGTCAAAGCAAACCACAGTTAAAGTGGAAGTCAAAGCAAACCACAATTAAAGGGAGGAGTCAAAGCAAACCACAGTTAAAGTGGAAGTCAAAGCAAACCACAGTTAAAGTGGAAGTCAAAGCAAACCACAGTTAAAGTGGAAGTCAAGGCAAACCACAGTTAAAGTGGAAGTCTAGGCAAACCACAGTTAAAGGGAGCAATCAAGGCAAACCACAGTTAACGGAAGGAGTCAAAGCAAACCACAGTTAAAGTGGAAGTCAAAGCAAGCCACAGTTAAAGGGAGAAGTCAAGACAAACCACAGTTAAAGGGAGGAGTCAAAGCAAACCACAGTTAAAGTGGAAGTCAAGGCAAACCACAGTTAAAGCGGAAGTCAAAGAAAACCACAGCTAAAGGGAGAAGTCAAGGCAAACCACAGTTAAAGGAAGGAGTCAAAGCAAACCACAGTTAAAGGGAGGAGTCAAAGCAAACCACAGTTAAAGTGGAAGTCAAGGCAAACCACAGTTAAAGCGGAAGTCAAAGAAAACCACAGCTAAAGGGAGAAGTCAAGGCAAACCACAGTTAAAGGAAGGAGTCAAAGCAAACCACAGTTAAAGGGAGAAGTCAAAGCAAACCACAGTTAAAGGGAGGAGTCAAAGCAAACTACAGTTAAAGTGGAAGTCAAGGCAAACCACAGTTAAAGTGGAAGTCAAAGCAAACCACAGTAAAAGAGAGAATTCAGGGTAAACCACAGTTAAAGTGGAAGTAAAGGCAAACCACAGTTAAAGTGGAAGTCAAAGCAAACCACAGTTAAAGTGGAGTCAAAGCAAACCACAATTAAAGGGAGGAGTCAAAGCAAACTACAGTTAAAGTGGAAGTCAAAGCAAACCACAGTTAAAGTGGAAGTCAAGGCAAACCACAGTTAAAGTGGAAGTCAAGGCAAACCGCAGTTGAAGTGGAAGTCAAGGCAAACCACAGTTAAAGTGGAAGTCAAAGCAAACCACAGTTAAAGGGAGGAGTCAAAGCAAACCACAGTTAAAGTGGAAGTCAAGGCAAACCACAGGTAGAGTGGAAGTCAAGGCAAACCACAGTTAAATGAAGGAGTCAACGTAAACCACAGTTAAAGGGAGAAGTCAAGGCAAACCACAGTTAAAGTGGAAGTCAAAGCAAACCACAGTAAAAGAGAGAATTCAGGGTAAACCACAGTTAAAGTGGAAGTAAAGGCAAACCACAGTTAAAGTGGAAGTCAAAGCAAACCACAGTTAAAGTGGAGTCAAAGCAAACCACAATTAAAGGGAGGAGTCAAAGCAAACTACAGTTAAAGTGGAAGTCAAAGCAAACCACAGTTAAAGTGGAAGTCAAGGCAAACCACAGTTAAAGTGGAAGTCAAGGCAAACCGCAGTTGAAGTGGAAGTCAAGGCAAACCACAGTTAAAGTGGAAGTCAAAGCAAACCACAGTTAAAGGGAGGAGTCAAAGCAAACCACAGTTAAAGTGGAAGTCAAGGCAAACCACAGGTAGAGTGGAAGTCAAGGCAAACCACAGTTAAATGAAGGAGTCAACGTAAACCACAGTTAAAGGGAGAAGTCAAGGCAAACCACAGTTAAAGTGGAAGTCAAAGCAAGCCACAGTTAAAGGGAGAAGTCAAGACAAACCACAGTTAAAGGGAGGAGTCAAAGCAAACCACAGTTAAAGTGGAAGTCAAGGCAAACCACAGTTAAAGCGGAAGTCAAAGAAAACCACAGCTAAAGGGAGAAGTCAAGGCAAACCACAGTTAAAGGAAGGAGTCAAAGCAAACCACAGTTAAAGGGAGAAGTCAAAGCAAACCACAGTTAAAGGGAGGAGTCAAAGCAAACTACAGTTAAAGTGGAAGTCAAGGCAAACCACAGTTAAAGTGGAAGTCAAAGCAAACCACAGTAAAAGAGAGAATTCAGGGTAAACCACAGTTAAAGTGGAAGTAAAGGCAAACCACAGTTAAAGTGGAAGTCAAAGCAAACCACAGTTAAAGTGGAGTCAAAGCAAACCACAATTAAAGGGAGGAGTCAAAGCAAACTACAGTTAAAGTGGAAGTCAAAGCAAACCACAGTTAAAGTGGAAGTCAAGGCAAACAACAGTTAAAGTGGAAGTCAAGGCAAACCGCAGTTGAAGTGGAAGTCAAGGCAAACCACAGTTAAAGTGGAAGTCAAAGCAAACCACAGTTAAAGGGAGGAGTCAAAGCAAACCACAGTTAAAGTGGAAGTCAAGGCAAACCACAGGTAGAGTGGAAGTCAAGGCAAACCACAGTTAAATGAAGGAGTCAACGTAAACAACAGTTAAAGGGAGAAGTCAAGGCAAACCACAGTTAAAGTGGAAGTCAAAGCAAGCCACAGTTAAAGGGAGAAGTCAAGACAAACCACAGTTAAAGGGAGGAGTCAAAGCAAACAACAGTTAAAGGGAGAAGTCAAGGCAAACCACAGTTGAAGTGGAAGTCAAAGCAAACCACAGTTAAAGGGAGAAGTCAAAGCAAACCACAGTTAAAGGGAGAAGTCGAGGCAAACCACAGTTAAAGGGAGAAGTCAAGGCAAACCACAGTTAAAGAGAGGAGTCAAAGCAAACCACAGTTAAAGTGGAAGTCAAGGCAAACCACAGTTAAAGAGAGGAGTCAAAGCAAACCACAGTTAAAGTGGAAGTCAAGGCAAACCACAGTTACAGTGGAAGTCAAGGCAAACCACAGTTAAATTGGAAGTCAAAGCAAACCACAGTTAAAGTGGAAGTCAAGGCAAACCACAGTTAAAGTGGAAGTCAAAGCAAACCACAGTTAAAGGGAGGAGTCAAAGCAAACCACAGTTCAAGTGGAAGTCAAGACAATCCACAGTTAAAGGGAGAAGTCAAGGCAAACCACAGTTAAAGTGGAAGTCAAAGCAAACCACAGTTAAAGTGGAAGTCAAAGCAAACCACAGTTAAAAGGAGGAGTCAAAGCAAACCACACTTAAAGTGGAAGTCAAAGCAAACCACAGTTAAAGTGGAAGTCAAAGCAAACCACAGGTAAAGGGAGAAGTCAAGGCAAACCACAGTTAAAGGGAGAAGTCAAGGCAAACCACAGTTAAAGTGGCAGTCAAGGCAAACTAAGGTTAAAAGGGAAGTCAAGGCAAACCACAGTAAAATGTGAATTCAGGGTAAACCCCAGTTAAAGAGAGAAGTCAAGGCAAACCACAGTTAAAGGGAGAATTCAGGATAAACCACAGTTAAAGGAAGAAGTCAAGGCAAACCAAAGTTAAAGGGATAAGTCAAGGCAAACCACAGTTAAAGTGGCAGTCAAGGCAAACCACAGTTAAAGGGGAAGTCAAGGCAAACCACAGTTAAAGGAGAAGTCAAGGCAATCCACAGTTAAAGGGAGAAGTCAAGGCAAACCACAGTTAAAGTGGCAGTCAAGGCAAACCACAGTTAAGGGGGAAGTCAAGGCAATCCACAGTTAAAAAGGAAGTCAAGGCAAACCACGGTTAAAGTGGAAGTCATGGCAAACTACAGTTAAAAGGGAAGTCAAGGCAAACCACAGTTAAAGTGGAAGTCAAGGCAAACCACAGGTAGAGTGGAAGTCAAGGCAAACCACAGTTAAATGAAGGAGTCAACGTAAACCACAGTTAAAGGGAGAAGTCAAGGCAAACCACAGTTAAAGTGGAAGTCAAAGCAAACCACAGTAAAAGAGAGAATTCAGGGTAAACCACAGTTAAAGTGGAAGTAAAGGCAAACCACAGTTAAAGTGGAAGTCAAAGCAAACCACAGTTAAAGTGGAGTCAAAGCAAACCACAATTAAAGGGAGGAGTCAAAGCAAACTACAGTTAAAGTGGAAGTCAAAGCAAACCACAGTTAAAGTGGAAGTCAAGGCAAACCACAGTTAAAGTGGAAGTCAAGGCAAACCGCAGTTGAAGTGGAAGTCAAGGCAAACCACAGTTAAAGTGGAAGTCAAAGCAAACCACAGTTAAAGGGAGGAGTCAAAGCAAACCACAGTTAAAGTGGAAGTCAAGGCAAACCACAGGTAGAGTGGAAGTCAAGGCAAACCACAGTTAAATGAAGGAGTCAACGTAAACCACAGTTAAAGGGAGAAGTCAAGGCAAACCACAGTTAAAGTGGAAGTCAAAGCAAGCCACAGTTAAAGGGAGAAGTCAAGACAAACCACAGTTAAAGGGAGGAGTCAAAGCAAACCACAGTTAAAGTGGAAGTCAAGGCAAACCACAGTTAAAGCAGAAGTCAAAGAAAACCACAGCTAAAGGGAGAAGTCAAGGCAAACCACAGTTAAAGGAAGGAGTCAAAGCAAACCACAGTTAAAGGGAGAAGTCAAAGCAAACCACAGTTAAAGGGAGGAGTCAAAGCAAACTACAGTTAAAGTGGAAGTCAAGGCAAACCACAGTTAAAGTGGAAGTCAAAGCAAACCACAGTAAAAGAGAGAATTCAGGGTAAACCACAGTTAAAGTGGAAGTAAAGGCAAACCACAGTTAAAGTGGAAGTCAAAGCAAACCACAGTTAAAGTGGAGTCAAAGCAAACCACAATTAAAGGGAGGAGTCAAAGCAAACTACAGTTAAAGTGGAAGTCAAGGCAAACCACAGTTAAAGTGGAAGTCAAGGCAAACCGCAGTTGAAGTGGAAGTCAAGGCAAACCACAGTTAAAGTGGAAGTCAAAGCAAACCACAGTTAAAGGGAGGAGTCAAAGCAAACCACAGTTAAAGTGGAAGTCAAGGCAAACCACAGGTAGAGTGGAAGTCAAGGCAAACCACAGTTAAATGAAGGAGTCAACGTAAACAACAGTTAAAGGGAGAAGTCAAGGCAAACCACAGTTAAAGTGGAAGTCAAAGCAAGCCACAGTTAAAGGGAGAAGTCAAGACAAACCACAGTTAAAGGGAGGAGTCAAAGCAAACAACAGTTAAAGGGAGAAGTCAAGGCAAACCACAGTTGAAGTGGAAGTCAAAGCAAACCACAGTTAAAGGGAGAAGTCAAAGCAAACCACAGTTAAAGGGAGAAGTCGAGGCAAACCACAGTTAAAGGGAGAAGTCAAGGCAAACCACAGTTAAAGAGAGGAGTCAAAGCAAACCACAGTTAAAGTGGAAGTCAAGGCAAACCACAGTTAAAGAGAGGAGTCAAAGCAAACCACAGTTAAAGTGGAAGTCAAGGCAAACCACAGTTACAGTGGAAGTCAAGGCAAACCACAGTTAAATTGGAAGTCAAAGCAAACCACAGTTAAAGTGGAAGTCAAGGCAAACCACAGTTAAAGTGGAAGTCAAAGCAAACCACAGTTAAAGGGAGAAGTCAAAGCAAACCACAGTTCAAGTGGAAGTCAAGACAATCCACAGTTAAAGGGAGAAGTCAAGGCAAACCACAGTTAAAGTGGAAGTCAAAGCAAACCACAGTTAAAGGGAGGAGTCAAAGCAAACCACAGTTCAAGTGGAAGTCAAGACAATCCACAGTTAAAGGGAGAAGTCAAGGCAAACCACAGTTAAAGTGGAAGTCAAAGCAAACCACAGTTAAAGTGGAAGTCAAAGCAAACCACAGTTAAAAGGAGGAGTCAAAGCAAACCACACTTAAAGTGGAAGTCAAAGCAAACCACAGTTAAAGTGGAAGTCAAAGCAAACCACAGGTAAAGGGAGAAGTCAAGGCAAACCGCAGTTGAAGTGGAAGTCAAGGCAAACCACAGTTAAAGTGGAAGTCAAAGCAAACCACAGTTAAAGGGAGGAGTCAAAGCAAACCACAGTTAAAGTGGAAGTCAAGGCAAACCACAGGTAGAGTGGAAGTCAAGGCAAACCACAGTTAAATGAAGGAGTCAACGTAAACCACAGTTAAAGGGAGAAGTCAAGGCAAACCACAGTTAAAGTGGAAGTCAAAGCAAGCCACAGTTAAAGGGAGAAGTCAAGACAAACCACAGTTAAAGGGAGGAGTCAAAGCAAACCACAGTTAAAGTGGAAGTCAAGGCAAACCACAGTTAAAGCGGAAGTCAAAGAAAACCACAGCTAAAGGGAGAAGTCAAGGCAAACCACAGTTAAAGGAAGGAGTCAAAGCAAACCACAGTTAAAGGGAGAAGTCAAAGCAAACCACAGTTAAAGGGAGGAGTCAAAGCAAACTACAGTTAAAGTGGAAGTCAAGGCAAACCACAGTTAAAGTGGAAGTCAAAGCAAACCACAGTAAAAGAGAGAATTCAGGGTAAACCACAGTTAAAGTGGAAGTAAAGGCAAACCACAGTTAAAGTGGAAGTCAAAGCAAACCACAGTTAAAGTGGAGTCAAAGCAAACCACAATTAAAGGGAGGAGTCAAAGCAAACTACAGTTAAAGTGGAAGTCAAAGCAAACCACAGTTAAAGTGGAAGTCAAGGCAAACCACAGTTAAAGTGGAAGTCAAGGCAAACCGCAGTTGAAGTGGAAGTCAAGGCAAACCACAGTTAAAGTGGAAGTCAAAGCAAACCACAATTAAAGGGAGGAGTCAAAGCAAACCACAGTTAAAGTGGAAGTCAAGGCAAACCACAGGTAGAGTGGAAGTCAAGGCAAACCACAGTTAAATGAAGGAGTCAACGTAAACAACAGTTAAAGGGAGAAGTCAAGGCAAACCACAGTTAAAGTGGAAGTCAAAGCAAGCCACAGTTAAAGGGAGAAGTCAAGACAAACCACAGTTAAAGGGAGGAGTCAAAGCAAACAACAGTTAAAGGGAGAAGTCAAGGCAAACCACAGTTGAAGTGGAAGTCAAAGCAAACCACAGTTAAAGGGAGAAGTCAAAGCAAACCACAGTTAAAGGGAGAAGTCGAGGCAAACCACAGTTAAAGGGAGAAGTCAAGGCAAACCACAGTTAAAGAGAGGAGTCAAAGCAAACCACAGTTAAAGTGGAAGTCAAGGCAAACCACAGTTAAAGAGAGGAGTCAAAGCAAACCACAGTTAAAGTGGAAGTCAAGGCAAACCACAGTTACAGTGGAAGTCAAGGCAAACCACAGTTAAATTGGAAGTCAAAGCAAACCACAGTTAAAGTGGAAGTCAAGGCAAACCACAGTTAAAGTGGAAGTCAAAGCAAACCACAGTTAAAGGGAGGAGTCAAAGCAAACCACAGTTCAAGTGGAAGTCAAGACAATCCACAGTTAAAGGGAGAAGTCAAGGCAAACCACAGTTAAAGTGGAAGTCAAAGCAAACCACAGTTAAAGTGGAAGTCAAAGCAAACCACAGTTAAAGTGGAAGTCAAAGCAAACCACAGGTAAAGGGAGAAGTCAAGGCAAACCACAGTTAAAGGGAGAAGTCAAGGCAAACCACAGTTAAAGTGGCAGTCAAGGCAAACTAAGGTTAAAAGGGAAGTCAAGGCAAACCACAGTAAAATGTGAATTCAGGGTAAACCCCAGTTAAAGAGAGAAGTCAAGGCAAACCACAGTTAAAGGGAGAATTCAGGATAAACCACAGTTAAAGGAAGAAGTCAAGGCAAACCAAAGTTAAAGGGATAAGTCAAGGCAAACCACAGTTAAAGTGGCAGTCAAGGCAAACCACAGTTAAAGGGGAAGTCAAGGCAAACCACAGTTAAAGGAGAAGTCAAGGCAATCCACAGTTAAAGGGAGAAGTCAAGGCAAACCACAGTTAAAGTGGCAGTCAAGGCAAACCACAGTTAAGGGGGAAGTCAAGGCAATCCACAGTTAAAAAGGAAGTCAAGGCAAACCACGGTTAAAGTGGAAGTCATGGCAAACTACAGTTAAAGGGGAAGTCAAGGCAAACCACAGTTAAAGTGGAAGTCAAGGCAAACCACAGTTAAAGTGAAAGTCAAAGCAAACCACAGTTAAAGGGAGGAGTCAAAGCAAACCACAGTTAAAGTGGAAGTCAAAGCAAACCACAGTTAAAGTGGAAGTCAAGGCAAACCACAGTTAAAGGGGAAGTCAAGGCAATCCACAGTTAAAGGGAGAAGTCAAGGCAAACCACAGTTAAAGTGGAAGTCAAAGCAAACCACAGTTAAAGTGGAAGTCAAGGCAAACCACAGTTAAAGGGGAAGTCAAGACAATCCACAGTTAAAGGGAGAAGTCAAGGCAAAGCACAGTTAAAGGGAGGAGTCAAAGCAAACCACAGTTAAATAGAGAAGTCAAAGCAAACCACAGTTAGGGGGAGGAGTCAAAGCAAACCACAGTTAGGGGGAGGAGTCAAAGCAAACCACAGTTAAAGTGGAAGTCAAAGCAAACCACAGTTAAAGTGGAAGTCAGAGCAAACCACAGTGAAAGGGGAAGTCAAGGCAATCCACAGTTAAAGGGAGAAGTCAAGGCAAACCACAGTTAAAGGGAGAAGTCAAGGCAAACCACAGTTAAAGTGGAAGTCAAAGCAAACCACAGTTAAAGGGAGAAGTCAAGGCAAACCACAGTTAAAGGGAGAAGTCAAGGCAAACCACAGTTAAAGTGGAAGTCAAGGCAAACCACAGTTAAAGGGGAAGTCAAGGCAATCCACAGTTAAAGGGAGAAGTCAAGGCAAACCACAGTTAAAGTGGAAGTCAAAGCAAACAACAGTTAAAGTGGAAGTCAAAGCAAACCACAGTTAAAAGGAGGAGTCAAAGCAAACCACAGTTAAAGTGGAAGTCAAAGCAAACCACAGTTAAAGTGGAAGTCAAAGAAAACCACAATAAAAGTGGAAGTCAAGGCAAACCACAGTTAAAGGGAGCAATCAAGGCAAACCACAGTTAAAGGAAGGAGTCAAAGCAAACCACAGTTAAAAGGAGGAGTCAAAGCAAACCACAGTTAAAGTGGAAGTCAAAGCAAACCACAATTAAAGGGAGGAGTCAAAGCAAACCACAGTTAAAGTGGAAGTCAAAGCAAACCACAGTTAAAGTGGAAGTCAAAGCAAACCACAGTTAAAGTGGAAGTCAAGGCAAACCACAGTTAAAGTGGAAGTCTAGGCAAACCACAGTTAAAGGGAGCAATCAAGGCAAACCACAGTTAACGGAAGGAGTCAAAGCAAGCCACAGTTAAAAGGAGGAGTCAAAGCAAACCACAATTAAAGGGAGGAGTCAAAGCAAACCACAGTTAAAGTGGAAGTCAAAGCAAACCACAGTTAAAGTGGAAGTCAAACCAAACCACAGTTAAAGTGGAAGTCAAGGCAAACTACAGTTAAAGTGGAAGTCTAGGCAAACCACAGTTAAAGTGGAAGTCAAAGCAAACCACAGTTAAAGGGAGCAGTCAAAGCAAACCACAGTTAAAGTGGAAGTCAAGGCAAACCACAATTACAGTGGAAGTCAAGGCAAACCACAGTTAAATTGGAAGTCAAAGCAAACCACAGTTAAAGTGGAAGTCAAGGCAAACCACAGTTAAAGTGGAAGTCAAAGCAAACCACAGTTAAAGGGAGGAGTCAAAGCAAACCACAGTTAAAGTGGAAGTCAAAGCAAACCACAGTTAAAGTGGAGGTCAAAGCAAACCACAGTTAAAGTGGAAGTCAATGCAAACCACATTTAAAGTGGAAGTCAAAGCAAACCACAGTTAAAGTGGAGGTCAAAGCAAACCACAGTTAAAGTGGAAGTCAATGCAAACCACAGTTAAAGTGGAAGTCAAAGCAAACCACAGTTAAAGTGGAAGTCAAGGCAAACCACAGTTAAAGTGGAAGTCAAGGTAAACCACAGTTATAGTGGAAGTCAAGGCAAACCAGAGTTAAAGTGGAAGTCAAGGCAAACCACAGTTAAAGTGGAAGTCAAGGCAAACCACAGTTGAAGTGGAAGTCAAAGCAAACCACAGTTAAAGGGAGGCGTCAAAACAAACTACAGTTAAAGTGGAAGTCAAAGCAAACCACAGTTAAAGTGGAAGTCAATGCAAACCACAGTTAAAGTGGAAGTCAAGGCAAATCACAGTTAAAGTGGAAGTCAAGGCAAACCACAGTTAAAGTGAAAGTCAAGGCAAACCACAGTTAAAGTGGAAGTCAAAGCAAACCACAGTTAAAGGGAGGAGTCAAAGCAAACCACAGTTAAAGTGGAAGTCAAAGCAAACCACAGTTAAAGTGGAAGTCAAGGCAAACCACAGTTAAAGGGGAAGTCAAAGCAATCAACAGTTAAAGGGAGAAGTCAAGGCAAAGCACAGTTAAAGGGGAAGTCAAAGCAAACCACAGTTAAAGGGAGAAGTCAAGGCAAACCACAGTTAAAGGGATAAGTCAAGGCAAACCACAGTTAAAGGAAGAAGACAAGGCAAACCACAGTTAAAGGGATAAGTCACGGCAAACCACAGTTAAAGTGGCAGTCAAGGCACACCAAAGTTAAAGGGGAAGTCAAGGAAATCCACAGTTAAAGGGAGAAGTCAAGGCAAAGCACAGTTAAAGGGGAAGTCAAGGCAATCCACAGTTAAAAGGAGAAGTAAAAAAACACAAAGTTAAAGGGGAAGTCAAGGCAAACCACAGTTAAAGGGAGAAGTCAAGGCAAACCACAGTTAAAGGGAGAAGTCAAGGCAAACCACAGTTAAAGGGGAAGTCAAGGCAAACCACAGTTAAAGGGAGGAGTCAAAGCAAACCACAGCTAAATAGAGAAGTCAAAGCAAACCACAGTTAGGGGGAGGAGTCAAAGCAAACCACAGTTAAAGTGGAAGTCAAGGCAAACCACAGTTAAAGGGGAAGTCAAGGCAATCCACAGTTAAAGGGAGAAGTCAAGGCAAACCACAGTTAAAGTGGAAGTCAAAGCAAACCACAGTTAAAGTGGAAGTCAAAGCAAACCACAGTTAAAAGGAGGAGTCAAAGCAAACCACAGTTAAAGTGGAAGTCAAAGCAAACCACAGTTAAAGTGGAAGTCAAAGCAAACCACAGTTAAAGTGGAAGTCAAAGCAAACCACAGTTAAAGGGAGAAGTCAAGGCAAACCACAGTTAAAGGGAGAAGTCAAGGCAAACCACAGTTAAAGAGAGGAGTCCAAGCAAACCATAGTTAAAATGGAAGTCAAAGCAAACTAAGGTTAAAGGGGAAGTCAAGGCAAACCACAGTAAAATGTGAATTCAGGGTAAACCCCAGTTAAAGAGAGAAGTCAAGGCAAACCACAGTTAAAGGGAGAATTCAGGATAAACCACAGTTAAAGGAAGACGTCAAGGCAAACCATAGTTAAAGGGATAAGTCAAGGCAAACCACAGTTAGGGGAGGAGTCAAAGCAAACCACGGTTAAAGTGGAAGTCAAAGCAAACCACAGTTAAAGTGGAAGTCAAGGCAAACCACAGTTAGAGTGGAAGTCAAGGCAAACCACAGTTAAAGGGAGCAATCAAGGCAAACCACAGTTAAATGAAGGAGTCAAAGCAAACCACAGTTAAAGTGGAAGTCAAAGCAAACCACAGTTATAGGGAGAAGTCAAGGCAAACCACAGTTAGGGGGAGGAGTCAAAGCAAACCACAGTTAAAGTGGAAGTCAAAGCAAACCACAGTTAAAGTGGAGGTCAAGGCAAACCACAGGTAGAGTGGAAGTCAAGGCAAACCACAGTTAAAGGGAGCAATCAAGGCAAACCACAGTTAAATGAAGGAGTCAAAGCAAACCACAGCTAAAGGGAGAAGTCAAGGCAAACCACAGTTAAAGTGGAAGTCAAAGCAAGCCACAGTTAAAGGGAGAAGTCAAGAAAAACCACAGTTAAAGGGAGGAGTCAAAGCAAACAACAGTTAAAGGGAGAAGTCAAGGCAAACCACAGTTAAAGGGAGAAGTCGAGGCAAACCACAGTTAAAGTGGAAGTCAAAGCAAACCACAGTTAAAGTGGAAGTCAAAGCAAACCACAGTTAAAGGGAGGAGTCAAAGCAAACCACAGTTAAAGTGGAAGTCAAGGCAAACCACAGTTAAAGTGGAAGTCAAAGCAAACCACAGTTAAAAGTGGGAGTCAAAGCAAACCACAGTTAAAAGGAGGAGTCAAAGCAAACCACAGTTAAAGTGGAAGTCAAAGCAAACCACAGTTAAAGTGGAAGTCAAAGCAAACCACAGTTAAAGTGGAAGTCAAGGCAAACCACAGTTAAAGTGGAAGTCAAAGCAAACCACAGTTAAAGGGAGGAGTCAAAGCAAACCACAGTTAAAGTGGAAGTCAAAGTAAACCACAGTTAAAGTGGAAGTCAAAGCAAACCACAGTTAAAGTGGAAGTCAAGGCAAATCACAGTTAAAGTGGAAGTCAAGGCAAACCACAGTTAAAAGGAGGAGTAAAAGCAAACCACAGTTAAAGTGGAAGTCAAAGCAAACCACAGTTAAAGTGGAAGTCAAGGCAAACCACAGTTAAAGGAAGGGAGCAATCAAGGCAAACCACAGTTAAAGGAAGGAGTCAAAGCAAACCACAGTTAAAGTGGAAGTCAAAGCAAACCACAGTTAAAAGGAGGAGTAAAAGCAAACCACAGTTAAAGTGGAAGTCAAAGCAAACCACAGTTAAAGTGGAAGTCAAGGCAAACCAGTTAAAGGGAGCAATCAAGGCAAACCACAGTTAAAAGAAGGGAGCAATCAAGGCAAACCACAGTTAAAGGAAGGAGTCAAAGCAAACCACAGTTAAAGTGGAAGTCAAAGCAAACCACAGTTAAAAGGAGGAGTCAAAGCAAACCAGAGTTAAAGTGGAAGTCAAAGCAAACCACAGTTAAAGTGGAAGTCAAACCAAACCACAGTTAAAGTGCAAGTCAAGGCAAACCACAGTTAAAGTGGACGTCTAGGTAAACCACAGTTAAAGTGGAAGTCAAAGCAAACCACAGTTAAAGGGAGGAGTCAAAGCAAACCACAGTTAAAGTGGAAGTCAAGGCAAACCACAGTTAAAGTGGACGTCTAGGTAAACCACAGTTAAAGTGGAAGTCAAAGCAAACCACAGTTAAAGGGAGGAGTCAAAGCAAACCAGAGTTAAAGTGGAAGTCAAGGCAAACCACAGTTATAGTGGAAGTCAAGGCAAACCACAGTTAAAGTGGAAGTCAAGGCAAACCACAGTTAAAGTGGAAGTCAAGGCAAACCACAGTTAAAGTGGAAGTCTAGGCAAACCACAGTTACAGTGGGAGTCAATGCAAACCACAGTTAAAGGGAGGAGTCAAAGCAAACCACAGTTAAAGTGGAAGCCAAAGCAAACCACAGTTAAAGTGGAAGTCAAGGCAAACCACAGTTAAAGTGGAAGTCAAATCAAACCACAGTTAAAGTGGAAGTCAAAGCAAACCACAGTTAAAGTGGAGTCAAAGCAAACCACAGTTAAACGGAAGAGTCAAAGCAAACTACAGTTAAATTGGAAGTCAAAGCAAACCACAGTTAACGTGGAAGTCAAAGCAAACACAGTTAAAGTGGAAGTCAAAGCAAACCACAGTTAAAGTGGAAGTCAAGGCAAACCACAGTTAAAGTGGAAGTCCAGGCAAACCGCAGTTGAAGTGGAAGTCCAGGCAAACCACAGTTAAAGTGGAAGTCAAAGCAAACCACAGTTAAAGGGAGGAGTCAAAGCAAACCACAGTTAAAGTGGAAGTCAAGGCAAACCACAGTTAAAGTGGAAGTCAAAGCAAACCACAGTTAAAAGTGGGAGTCAAAGCAAACCACAGTTAAAAGGAGGAGTCAAAGCAAACCACAGTTAAAGTGGAAGTCAAAGCAAACCACAGTTAAAGTGAAAGTCAAAGCAAACTACAGTTAAAGTGGAAGTCAAGGCAAACCACAGTTAAAGTGGAAGTCAAAGCAAACCACAGTTAAAGGGAGGAGTCAAAGCAAACCACAGTTAAAGTGGAAGTCAAAGCAAACCACAGTTCAAGTGGAAGTCAAAGCAAACCACAGTTAAAGTGGAAGTCAAGGCAAATCACAGTTAAAGTGGAAGTCAAGGCAAACCACAGTTAAAAGGAGGAGTAAAAGCAAACCACAGTTAAAGTGGAAGTCAAAGCAAACCACAGTTAAAGTGGAAGTCAAGGCAAACCACAGTTAAAGGAAGGGAGCAATCAAGGCAAACCACAGTTAAAGGAAGGAGTCAAAGCAAACCACAGTTAAAGTGGAAGTCAAAGCAAACCACAGTTAAAAGGAGGAGTCAAAGCAAACCACAGTTAAAGTAGAAGTCAAAGCAAACCACAGTTAAAGTGCAAGTCAAGGCAAACCACAGTTAAAGTGCAAGTCAAGGCAAACCACAGTTAAAGTGGACGTCTAGGCAAACCACAGTTAAAGTGCAAGTCAAGGCAAACCACAGTTAAAGTGGAAGTCAAAGCAAACCACAGTTAAAGTGCAAGTCAAGGCAAACCACAGTTAAAGTGGACGTCTAGGCAAACCACAGTTAAAGTGGAAGTCAAAGCAAACCACAGTTAAAGGGAGGAGTCAAAGCAAACCACAGTTAAAGTGGAAGTCAAGGCAAACCACAGTTATAGTGGAAGTCAAGGCAAACCACAGTTAAAGTGGAAGTCAAGGCAAACCACAGTTAAAGTGGAAGTCAAAGCAAACCACAGTTAAAGTGGAAGTCAAAGCAAACCACAGTTAAAGTGGAAGTCAAAGCAAACCACAGTTAAAGTGGAAGTCAAGGCAAATCACAGTTAAAGTGGAAGTCAAGGCAAACCACAGTTATAGTGGAAGTCAAGGCAAACCGCAGTTAAAGTGGAAGTCAAGGCAAACGACAGTTAAACGGAAGAGTCAAAGCAAACTACAGTTAAATTGGAAGTCAAAGCAAACCACAGTTAACGTGGAAGTCAAAGCAAACACAGTTAAAGTGGAAGTCAAAGCAAACCACAGTTAAAGTGGAAGTCAAGGCAAACCACAGTTAAAAGGAGGAGTAAAAGCAAACCACAGTTAAAGTGGAAGTCAAAGCAAACCACAGTTAAAGTGGAAGTCAAGGCAAACCACAGTTAAAGGGAGCAATGAAGGCAAACCACAGTTAAAGGAAGGGAGCAATCAAGGCAAACCACAGTTAAAGGAAGGAGTCAAAGCAAACCACAGTTAAAGTGGAAGTCAAAGCAAACCACAGTTAAAAGGAGGAGTCAAAGCAAACCAGAGTTAAAGTGGAAGTCAAAGCAAACCACAGTTAAAGTGGAAGTCAAAGCAAACCACAGTTAAAGTGCAAGTCAAGGCAAACCACAGTTAAAGTGCAAGTCAAAGCAAACCACAGTTATAGTGGAAGTCAAAGCAAACCACAGTTAAAGTGGAAGTCAAAGCAAACCACAGTTAAAGTGGAAGTCAAAGCAAACCACAGTTAAAGTGCAAGTCAAGGCAAACCACAGTTAAAGTGCAAGTCAAGGCAAACCACAGTTAAAGTGGACGTCTAGGCAAACCACAGTTAAAGTGGAAGTCAAGGCAAACCACAGTTAAAGTGGAAGTCAAAGCAAACCACAGTTAAAGGGAATAGTCAAAGCAAACCACAGTTAAAGTGGAAGTCAAGGCAAACCACAGTTATAGTGGAAGTCAAGGCAAACCACAGTTAAAGTGGAAGTCAAGGCAAACCACAGTTAAAGTGGAAGTCAAGGCAAACCACAGTTGAAGTGGAAGTCAAAGCAAAGCACACTTAAAGGGAGGAGTCAAAGCAAACCACAGTTAAAGTGGAAGTCAAGGCAAACCACAGTTAAAGTGGAAGTCTAGGCAAACCACAGTTACAGTGGGAGTCAAAGCAAACCACAGTTAAAGGGAGGAGTCAAAGCAAACCACAGTTAAAGTGGAAGTCAAAGCAAACCACAGTTAAAGTGGAAGTCAAGGCAAACTACAGTTAAAGTGGAAGTCAAGGCAAACCACAGTTAAAGTGGAATTCAAGGCAAACCACAGTTAAAGTGGAAGTCAAGGCAAACCACAGTTAAAGTGGAAGTCAAGGCAAACCACAGTTAAAGTGGAAGTCTAGGCAAACCACAGTTAAAGTGGAAGTCAAAGCAAACCACAGTTAAAGGGAGGAGTCAAAGCAAACCACAGTTAAAGTGGAAGTCAAAGCAAACCACAGTTAAAGTGGAAGTCAATGCAAACCACAGTTAAAGTGGAAGTCAAGGCAAATCACAGTTACAGTGGAAGTCAAGGCAAACCACAGTTAAATTGGAAGTCAAGGCAAACCACAGTTAAAGTGGAAGTCAAAGCAAACCACAGTTAAAGTGAAAGTCAAGGCAAACCACAGTTAAAGTGGAAGTCAAAGCAAACCACAGTTAAAGGGAGGAGTCAAAGCAAACCACAGTTAAAGTGGAAGTCAAAGCAAACCACAGTTAAAGGGGAAGTCAAAGCAATCAACAGTTAAAGGGAGAAGTCAAGGCAAAGCACAGTTAAAGGGGAAGTCAAAGCAAACCACAGTTAAAGGGAGAAGTCAAGGCAAACCACAGTTAAAAGGAGAATTCAGGGTAAACCCCAGTTAAAGAGAGAAGTCAAGGCAAACCACAGTTAAAGGAAGAAGACAAGGCAAACCACAGTTAAAGGGATAAGTCACGGCAAACCACAGTTAAAGTGGCAGTCAAGGCACACCAAAGTTAAAGGGGAAGTCAAGGAAATCCACAGTTAAAGGGAGAAGTCAAGGCAAAGCACAGTTAAAGGGGAAGTCAAGGCAATCCACAGTTAAAAGGAGAAGTAAAAAAACACAAAGTTAAAGGGGAAGTCAAGGCAAACCACAGTTAAAGGGAGAAGTCAAGGCAAACCACAGTTAAAGGGAGAAGTCAAGGCAAACCACAGTTAAAGGGGAAGTCAAGGCAAACCACAGTTAAAGGGAGGAGTCAAAGCAAACCACAGTTAAATAGAGAAGTCAAAGCAAACCACAGTTAGGGGGAGGAGTCAAAGCAAACCACAGTTAAAGTGGAAGTCAAGGCAAACCACAGTTAAAGGGGAAGTCAAGGCAATCCACAGTTAAAGGGAGAAGTCAAGGCAAACCACAGTTAAAGTGGAAGTCAAAGCAAACCACAGTTAAAGTGGAAGTCAAAGCAAACCACAGTTAAAAGGAGGAGTCAAAGCAAACCACAGTTAAAGTGGAAGTCAAAGCAAACCACAGTTAAAGTGGAAGTCAAAGCAAACCACAGTTAAAGGGAGAAGTCAAGGCAAACCACAGTTAAAGGGAGAAGTCAAGGCAAACCACAGTTAAAGAGAGGAGTCCAAGCAAACCATAGTTAAAATGGAAGTCAAAGCAAACTAAGGTTAAAGGGGAAGTCAAGGCAAACCACAGTAAAATGTGAATTCAGGGTAAACCCCAGTTAAAGAGAGAAGTCAAGGCAAACCACAGTTAAAGGGAGAATTCAGGATAAACCACAGTTAAAGGAAGACGTCAAGGCAAACCATAGTTAAAGGGATAAGTCAAGGCAAACCACAGTTAACGTGGCAGTCAAGGCAAACCACAGTTAAAGGGGAAGTCAAGGCAAACCACAGTTAAAGTGGAAGTCAAAGCAAACCACAGTTAAAAGGAGGAGTCAAAGCAAACCAGAGTTAAAGTGGAAGTCAAAGCAAACCACAGTTAAAGTGCAAGTCAAAGCAAACCACAGTTAAAGTGCAAGTCAAGGCAAACCACAGTTAAAGTGCAAGTCAAAGCAAACCACAGTTATAGTGGAAGTCAAGGCAAACCACAGTTAAAGTGGACGTCTAGGCAAACCACAGTTAAAGTGGAAGTCAAGGCAAACCACAGTTATAGTGGAAGTCAAGGCAAACCACAGTTAAAGTGGAAGTCAAGGCAAACCACAGTTAAAGTGGAAGTCAAGGCAAACCACAGTTGAAGTGGAAGTCAAAGCAAAGCACACTTAAAGGGAGGAGTCAAAGCAAACCACAGTTAAAGTGGAAGTCAAGGCAAACCACAGTTAAAGTGGAAGTCTAGGCAAACCACAGTTACAGTGGGAGTCAAAGCAAACCACAGTTAAAGGGAGGAGTCAAAGCAAACCACAGTTAAAGTGGAAGTCAAAGCAAACCACAGTTAAAGTGGAAGTCAAGGCAAACTACAGTTAAAGTGGAAGTCAAGGCAAACCACAGTTAAAGGGGAAGTCAAGGCAATCCACAGTTAAATTTGAACAAAATCTGTCCATGCATAACTGAGATCCGGGTCCGGAATGCTGAAAATGTGCGATTTTGATGCATTTTCGGCCTTAAAATGGCCGCTATTCGGCTATCGTTAATCGGATCATGAAAAAAATGCATGTGCATATGTCCCATATAATGTGTGATGTATGAGTGAAGTTTGAACTTAATCGGTCCATGCATGTTCGAGATACAGGTGATCACGGACGCACACACGCACACACGCACGCACGCACACAGGGCAAAACATAAATCCCCGTTTTCGGACTACGTCCGAACGGGGACTAACTAGGTTTTACAAATTTATAGAAAGCGTAACATACTTTGCATGATGTGACAAGTTACTGAACAAAGTGAGCTCCTCTTCCATCTCAGCATGTTCAGCAAGAGTTTTCAATATTCGGCCTCCAATCAATGCAGCACCTATAAGGTCAAAGGTCATGTTAAAAAAATCTTAAATGTTGGCTGGAAAGTTAAAAAAAAAAAATTAGTTGAAAAAAGATGGGTGAAAAGACCAAAAAGTTGCGTGTAAGGTGAAAAAAAAGATGGGTGCGAAGTCTGAGATAACTCCGCTGTTTAGCAATGCACATTTCAATAAAAGAACTGAAGATATCATTAGAAATATTCATCAAAATTAGAAAATTGTAGGTATCATGAAATAAACAAAATCTGAGAGTGGTCTACCTGAGGTACCTACATGTATAACATCAAAGCAGTCGAAAATATAACTTTTTACAAAAAATGACAAAAATAATCATCACAAGCTATGCATGGCACAGTCCACAGTCAACTGACGCACACGTGATAATAAAATAAATACGATATTTACTACATGAGGGCCGCCATCTTGAATGCAGCATACAACTAAATAAGAGACAAATTGTGAAACGCGTTTTTCATATTCCTACAAATCAGGACAAAAATACCGTAGGATTGTCAAACCAATATATCTGTTTATCTATGACATGATGTATAAAAAATATTTCAAATTTAAACATAATCAGTCACAGCAAGTCAGAGATATGACATGAGAACCACATTCATTAAAACAAAATGGCCGCCAGTCGGCCATTTTGAATCTTATCTGAAAAACAAAATGATGTGCATCAAGGTCCCATAATGTCCAATGTATATACCAAGTTTGAACAAAATCCATCTGTAAATAGCCAAGAAATGCTTGATTTTGATGAGTTTCAGAACAAAAATGGCTGCCAGTCGACCATCTTGAATCAGATCATGAAACAAATTGATATGCATATGTATAATATCATGTATGATGTATGTGTGAAGTTTGATTGCGCTTGGTCCAGGCACGCACGCACGCACGCACGCACGAAAACACAGACGCACGGAGGTCAAAACATAAGTCCCCGTTTCCGGACTGCGTCCAACTGGGACTAAAAATCAGAGAATCAAAGATATCATCATGATAAGAACAAATCTAAGAAAGGTCTGCCCAAGGTACATATACACCAAGTATCAGGGCAATAAGGTTTGTAGTTTTCAAGAAGTGAAAATGCCTAAAATTTGCTAATTATTATGTAAATTAGGTCATTAATATGCATGTATGTCTGTGTCCTGGAGCATCAACTGAATAGTACATGAGAAACAAGTCATTGAAAATGACACATTCCCGTTAATTTGTGAAAGTTCTCTTTGTGCTTGTCAATTAAAGTGGAGGGGTTGTCTCGGGAATGTCCTTGAAACTTGAGTCCCAACAGATTGTTTATTTACATCAAATTCAAACATGTGTTACGTGACGACCCCTCCGGTTTAAAACATAGCAAAGAATCAAAAAAAACCTTAGAAAGAACTCCTGTGTGCTGAGAGTATTAGAGACACAGTAAAAATTAATTCAAAATTACTTGTACTTGAGATATTGATGGAAAAGCTGAAAACTAATTATGCAAATCAGAAAGTAAAACTAATAAGGTCTGCACAATGTAACAAACCATCTATGTACCAAGTTTCATTGAAATATGATCAGAACCAATTATGAATTATTATGCTAATTAGGGAATTTATATGAACACACTTTAACCCAAAACCGATCATATTTGTACATTGTCCTCGAGCATCTATGTTCAAAGTTTCACTGAAATGTGATGATTAGTATTTGAGATATCAGTGTGAAAGTTGAAAATGTATCAATTATGCAAATTAGGTAATTAATATGCATAAACATATACCAACAACTAATTGGCTCTCTGCATAGTTTAGATTCATTTAAAGGTGATGATTAGTACTCGAGATATTAGTGAAAAAGCTGAAAATTAAATAATTATGCAAATAAGTTAATTAATATGCACAATTATTTACCCCCAAACTAATCAGATCTCTGCATAATCCTAGAGAATCTATGTGCCAAGTTTCATTCAAATGTAATGCTTACTACTTGAAATATTAAAAGATGAAAATTAATTAATTATGCAAATTAGGTAATTAACATGTACTGATATTACCCTAAAAACTACTAGGTCTGTGCAGCGTCCTATGACATCTGGGTACCAAGTTTCATTGAAATGTGATGATTAGTAGTTGAGATATCAGTGGAAAAGGCGAAAATTTACTTATCATTATGCAAATTAGGTAATTAATATGCACAGACTTTCACCCCAAACTAATCAAAACCTGGCAATAGTTCAGAGCATCAAATTCACCAAATTTGAATGAAAACTGACAAAGCATTTCCAAAATACATTTTCAAAAAACAAGATGGCTGCCAGTCGGCCATTTTGAATAACATTTCTAAACCACTGCATGTGTATATGTCCCACATAAAGTACTAGGCACATGCAAAGAATGAAATATGACTCCGGACGCACGGACGCACACACACACACGGACGGACGGAGACCGAATTATAAGTTCTTGTTTTTGGACTTCGTTGGCTAATTAATATGAAAATTATTTCAGTTAATTTACATGGAATTCAACCAAAAAATAATCAGGTCTTTGCAATATCCCAGGACATATGTATGTACCAGGTTTCATTGTAATGTAATGATTAGATATCAGTGGAAAAGCCAAAAATGAAAAATCACTATGCAAATTTGGTAATTAATATTCACAGATTTTTACCCCAAACTAACCAAGTCTATACATTGTCCCAGAGCATCTATGTACCAAGTTTCACCAAAATCCAAAGAATGGTTCTTCAAATATTAAAATATTAAGTCAAGGAACAGCTAAAATGTAGCTAATTATCATGCAAATTAGGCAATTAATATTACATGGATTTAATCCAAAACCTAATCAAATATGCGCATTAGCAAACACCAACATATGGTTCTTGAGATATCAGTGGAACATACAGACATACATACAGACATACTAAATCTTCACTTCACACACGATGAGTAAATCAAAAAAAGCTTAGAAAGAACTCTTGTGTGATGAGAGTATTGGGGACACATTAAAATTAATTCAAAATTTAAGATTTTATTTTCAAACAAGAAGCTTGGCAACTAATATTTGTCTGCTATTTGAGATGCATAACATAAAAACAATGTGATTCATATTATCAACATGTATAATATGTACAGAAAATTAATCTAATTAGTCTAATTAATTCCAGAGCACTTCTGTGATGATTTCAATTTAAATCTGTTTTTTTTTTTAGATATCAGAAATGAGCTAATAGTAGATAATCAACATGCATGTTTATCAACATCAAAATCAATTAACCAAATGAATTATTATACAAATTAAGCAATTATTATGCATAGATTTAGGTCTGTATATTGTTTCAGAACGCATATGTACAAAATTTAGTTATAATGTGCGATGTTTAATGTTTTAGTTAATCCTAACTAAATTGTGGAAAGCAGAAAAGTAAATTATTATGCAAATTAGGTATTTATTATAGATGTATATAAACCTAAAACTAATTAGATCATCACATTGTGTTAGAGTATATATGTACCATGATTCATTCAATTAAGATAAGTACTGACACAGACCATCTATGTATGAAGTGATTAGAACCAATAAATTATGAATTATTATACAAATTAGGTAATTAATATGATCTGATTTTAACCCTAAATTGAGGAGGTCTGTGCATTGTTCCTTATAAGCATCAATGTACCAAGTTTCAATGAAATGGAATAATTAGTACATGTGATATCAGTGTAAAAACTGGTAATTGGCTAATTATGCAAATTAGGCAATTAATGTGATCGGATTTTAACCCAAAACTAATCAAAACCTGGCATTAGTTCAGAGCATCTATGAATAAGTGGTTATTTAGATATCAGTGGAACGGTCATGGAACAGCTAAAAATTAGCTAATTATCATGCAAATTAGGTAATTAATATGTACGGATTTTTACTGAAAACTAATCAAATCTGTGCATAAGTTCAGACAGGTCTGTGCATTGTTCTGGAGCATCAGTGTACCAAGTTTCATTGAAATAGAATAATTAGTACATGTGATATCAGTGTAAAAGCTAAAAATTGGCAAATTATGCAAAAATTATGCAAATTAGGTAATTAATATGCACTGATTTTAACCCAAAAATAATCAGGTCTGTGCATTGTCCTAGAACATCTATGTACCAAGATTAGCCGAAGATTAACTAATTATGCAAATTAGTTGATTAATATGCACACATTTTTAACCCAAAACTAATCAGGTCTCTGCATTGTTCTAGAGCATCTATGTACCAAGTTTCAAGAAAATTTATTAATTATGCAAATTATGTAATTAATATTTTACATATCTGTATGTGCATTGTCCTATATATCTATGTAAGTTTCATTGAAATTGATGATTAGTCCTTGAGATATCAGTGGAAAAGCCAAAAATTGACTAATCATTATACAAATCAGGTTACTTATATGCATGGATTTTTACCCCAAACCTAATCAAATCTGCGCATTAGACAAACCAACCAACCATTAAAAACCAACGTAAGGATTTTGAGGTATCAGTGGAATGGACAGGCAAACACAAACACACACAATGATATACCGCAAAGACTCCCATTGTGTGCTTCGCACACGAGTCAAAAAGATGGCTGGAAATTTAAAATTGATTGTCTATTCTTGTTTGTGATAGGCCCTGGCAATTTTTTGGGAAATGTGATGTTGCTCTGTCTTTGAGAATAAATTTGTTACTTCATTTTCCCTTATTTCCCAGACAACGTTAGCGGGCTGACCATTTTAAATTAGTGAGTGGATTTGTATACATACCAATATTACCAATACAAGATCTCTTCCAAAACAACAGTGCCATATCTTGTCTGTTTAACAACAAAGCCCACAAATATAAATGCTGCTCAGGATGTTTAAAATAAATCTCATCTTCATTAGTCTGTTGTCTCTTTTCATCTACATTCACTTTACACTCTTTTGAATTTCTAACAATAAATTTATCATCTTGATAGAGTACATCATATTCATCTCTCATCAGTGCTTTACACATAAGACCAACAAGACACAATAAATGCTCCTGTTGATTTTGATTTTTCTGCAGAACATAAGAATACAGTGAGAATAAATTACATGTCAGTCTTCAAAATGTTCAAGTTGGAATTTTGTGTAAATATAACTACAAAGTACTTCTATATAAAGTTTATATTTCATGATGTTTACTCAAGAAACAACCAAACAAACAACCACCGCAGGTCAAAGCATACATGTACATACTAAAATCAATGGAAAAAACAGACATTAGTAGGCGCTGTGTCATGCATAGATTAATTTTAAACTTTTTTTACGATAAAAATGGCCACCAGTCAGTTAAGTTCTGTCAAAATCAAAAACCTTTGTACCAAATTTAAACAAAATCAGTCAAAAAATTACATAAATAGTTTCAACTCATATAAACACATTATTTTGTGACACAAATAAAACACACTGACCATAGTTAATGATATGCTAATTAGGTAATTATAGCACAACTGTAGAATACAAACAAGAATTGCCCAAAATTAATTATAAACTGTTATAATATGTTTAATGACATCAGCAGTTCCTTTAGCCTGACGGGATTGCATAAGTTGCATCTAAGCGGTACTCCAAACCCAATACACCTGACAGAACGATGTAGATTTTCACTTCCCCCAACGATTTTTTGTCGTTACCAATCAAATTACAGGAACGTCAGATAGTGAAAGCCATCAAAGAGTAGCCATTCATGGCAGAGTTTATTTGTTTAGTGACATATTGTGTGATAAGGTGCTTGATCTTGCTGATAAGACGTATTACACTATTCTGTCAGGTGTTAGTAAGGTCTGATGCAGTGCGGTCGACGAGGGCCTACACAAGCCTACATGTCAGGCTACAGTTCCCCAAACCATGTAGAATAAAAAAATAAACTTACATGTGGGATGTTTTCTAGTTTTGATTTGAGTATATCTCGAGTACTTGTTCTGCCATCTATTGGAGCATCAGAGAAAATACACTGGAAGTGAATCATACCAGAATGATAATAGCAGACATATGTATTATATACTAGTATAACTTGACATGTCAAGATTTGTCAAGACATTCAAAAAAGATCAATTACACATTATATTGATGTTTTGCTTCTGCAACCTGTTGACCTTTCACCCAGTCAACTTCTGTCAGCACTGCCAAAATTAATATATACCATATAGTATAATTCTAGACAATGTAAAACAATGCCTATTTTGACGAGAAATACACACATAACCAGACATGAAACTGAAAAAGCTTCTGTATGTAATTCAACCACTAACAAATTATGTCATGATCACAGGTTCAATAGTGAACAACACTGAAATGAGTCAGCCAATCATAACAAATTTTTGTCAATGAGTCAGCCAATCCTAACAAATTCTTGTCAATGTGTGACATAATAGTGAACAAAACTGAAATGAGTCAGCCAATCAGAATGAATTCTCGTCAATGTGTGACATAATAGTGAACAAAACTGAAATGAGTCACCCAAGCATAACAAATTCTTGTCAATGTGTGACATAATAGTGAGCAAAACTGAAATGAGTCAGCCAATCAGAATGAATTCTTATCAATCTGTGACATAATAGTGAACAAAACTGAAATGAGTCAGCCAATCAGAATGAATTCTTGTCAATGTGTGACATAATAGTGAATAAAACTGAAATGAGTCAGCCAATCATAACAAATTCTTATCAATCTGTGACATAATAGTGAACAAAACTGAAATGAGTCAGCCAATCAGAATGAATTCTTGTCAATGTGTGACATAATAGTGAATAAAACTGAAATGAGTCAGCCAATCATAACAAATTCTTATCAATCTGTGACATAATAATGAATAAAACTGAAATGAGTCAGCCAATCAGAATAAATTCTTGTCAATGTGTGACATAATAGTGAACAAAACTGAAATGAGTCAGCCAATCAGAATGAATTCTTGTCAATGTGTGACATAATAGTGAAAAAACAAAAACAAAACTGAAATGAGTCAGCCAACCATAACAAATTCTTGTCAATGTGTGACATAATAGTGAACAAAACTGAAATGAGTCAGCCAATCAGAATGAATTCTTGTCAATGTGTGACATAATAGTGAACAAAACTGAAATGAGTCAGCCAATCAGAATGAATTCTTGTTAATGTGTGACATAATAGTGAACAAAACTGAAATGAGTCAGCCAATCAGAATGAATTCTTGTCAATGTGTGACATAATAGTGAACAAAACTGAAATGAGTCAGCCAATCAGAATGAATTCTTGTTAATGTATGACACAATAGTGAATAAAACTGAAATGAGTCAGCCAATCAGAATAAATTCTTGTTAATGTGTGACATAATAGTGAACAAAACTGAAATGAGTCAGCCAATCAGAATAAATTCTTGTCAATGTGTGACATAATAGTGAACAAAAACTGAAATGAGTCAGCCAATCACAATGAATTCTTGTTAATGTGTGACACAATAGTGAATAAAACTGAAATGAGTCAGCCAATCAGAATGAATTCTTGTTAATGTGTGACATAATAGTGAACAAAACTGAAATGAGTCAGCCAATCACAATGAATTCTTGTTAATGTGTGACACAATAGTGAATAAAACTGAAATGAGTCAGCCAATCAGAATGAATTCTTGTCAATGTGCGACATAATAGTGAACAAAACTGAAATGAGTCAGCCAATCAGAATAAATTCTTGTCAATGTGTGACATAATAGTGAACAAAACTGAAATGAGTCAGCCAATCAGAATGAATTCTTGTCAATGTGTGACATAATAGTGAACAAAACTGAAATGAGTCAGCCAATCAGAATGAATTTTTGTCAATGTGTGACATAATAGTGAATAAAACTGAAATGAGTCAGCCAACCATAACAAATTCTTGTCAATGTGTGACATAATAGTGAACAAAACTGAAATGAGTCAGCCAATCAGAATGAATTCTTGTTAATGTGTGACATAATAGTGAACAAAACTGAAATGAGTCAGCCAATCAGAATGAATTCTTGTTAATGTATGACACAATAGTGAATAAAACTGAAATGAGTCAGCCAATCAGAATAAATTCTTGTTAATGTGTGACATAATAGTGAACAAAACTGAAATGAGTCAGCCAACCATAACAAATTCTTGTCAATGTGTGACATAATAGTGAACAAAACTGAAATGAGTCAGCCAATCAGAATGAATTCTTGTTAATGTGTGACATAATAGTGAACAAAACTGAAATGAGTCAGCCAATCAGAATGAATTCTTGTTAATGTGTGACATAATAGTGAACAAAACTGAAATGAGTCAGCCAATCAGAATGAATTCTTGTTAATATGTGACACAATAGTGAATAAAACTGAAATGAGTCAGCCAATCAGAATGAATTTTTGTTAATGTGTGACATAATAGTGAACAAAACTGAAATGAGTCAGCCGATCAGAATGAATTCTTGTCAATGTGCGACATAATAGTGAACAAAACTGAAATGAGTCAGCCAACCATAACAAATTCTTGTCAATGTGTGACATAATAGTGAACAAAACTGAAATGAGTCAGCCAATCAGAATGAATTCTTGTTAATGTGTGACATAATAGTGAACAAAACTGAAATGAGTCAGCCAATCAGAATGAATTCTTGTTAATGTGTGACACAATAGTGAATAAAACTGAAATGAGTCAGCCAATCAGAATAAATTCTTGTCAATGTGTGACATAATAGTGAACAAAACTGAAATGAGTCAGCCAATTAGAATAAATTCTTGTCAATGTGTGACATAATAGTGAACAAAACTGAAATGAGTCAGCCAATCAGAATGAATTCTTGTCAATGTGTGACATAATAGTGAACAAAACTGAAATGAGTCAGCCAATCAGAATGAATTCTTGTCAATGTGTGACATAATAGTGAATAAAACTGAAATGAGTCAGCCAATCAGAATGAATTCTTGTCAATGTGTGACATAATAGTGAACAAAACTGAAATGAGTCAGCCAATCAGAATGAATTCTTGTCAATGTGTGACATAATAGTGAACAAAACTGAAATGAGTCAGCCAATCAGAATGAATTCTTGTCAATGTGTGACATAATAGTGAACAAAACTGAAATGAGTCAGCCAATCAGAATGAATTCTTGTCAATGTGTGACATAATAGTGAACAAAACTGAAATGAGTCAGCCAACCATAACAAATTCTTGTCAATGTGTGACATAATATTGAACAAAACTGAAATGAGTCAGCCAATCAGAATGAATTCTTGTTAATGTGTGACATAATAGTGAACAAAACTGAAATGAGTCAGCCAATCAGAATGAATTCTTGTTAATGTGTGACACAATAGTGAATAAAACTGAAATGAGTCAGCCAATCAGAATAAATTCTTGTCAATGTGTGACATAATAGTGAAGAAAACTGAAATGAGTCAGCCAATCAGAATAAATTCTTGTCAATGTGTGACATAATAGTGAACAAAACTGAAATGAGTCAGCCAATCAGAATGAATTCTTGTCAATGTATGACACAATAGTGAATACAACTGAAATGAGTCAGCCAATCAGAATAAATTCTTGTTAATGTGTGACATAATAGTGAACAAAACTGAAATGAGTCAGCCAACCATAACAAATTCTTGTCAATGTGTGACATAATAGTGAACAAAACTGAAATGAGTCAGCCAATCAGAATGAATTCTTGTTAATGTGTGACATAATAGTGAACAAAACTGAAATGAGTCAGCCAATCAGAATGAATTCTTGTCAATGTGTGACATAATAGTGAACAAAACTGAAATGAGTCAGCCAATCAGAATGAATTCTTGTCAATGTGTGACATAATAGTGAACAAAACTGAAATGAGTCAGCCAATCAGAATGAATTCTTGTCAATGTGTGACATAATAGTGAACAAAACTGAAATGAGTCAGCCAATCAGAATGAATTCTTGTCAATGTGTGACATAATAGTGAACAAAACTGAAATGAGTCAGCCAACCATAACAAATTCTTGTCAATGTGTGACATAATAGTGAACAAAACTGAAATGAGTCAGCCAATCAGAATGAATTCTTGTTAATGTGTGACATAATAGTGAACAAAACTGAAATGAGTCAGCCAATCAGAATGAATTCTTGTTAATGTGTGACACAATAGTGAATAAAACTGAAATGAGTCAGCCAATCAGAATAAATTCTTGTCAATGTGTGACATAATAGTGAACAAAACTGAAATGAGTCAGCCAATCAGAATAAATTCTTGTCAATGTGTGACATAATAGTGAACAAAACTGAAATGAGTCAGCCAATCAGAATGAATTCTTGTCAATGTGTGACATAATAGTGAACAAAACTGAAATGAGTCAGCCAATCAGAATGAATTTTTGTTAATGTGTGACATAATAGTGAACAAAAGTGAAATGAGTCAGCCAATCAGAATGAATTCTTGTCAATGTGCGACATAATAGTGAACAAAAGTGAAATGAGTCAGCCAACCATAACAAATTCTTGTCAATGTGTGACATAATAGTGAACAAAACTGAAATGAGTCAGCCAATCAGAATGAATTCTTGTTAATGTGTGACATAATAGTGAACAAAACTGAAATGAGTCAGCCAATCAGAATGAATTCTTGTTAATGTGTGACACAATAGTGAATAAAACTGAAATGAGTCAGCCAATCAGAATAAATTCTTGTCAATGTGTGATATAATAGTGAACAAAACTGAAATGAGTCAGCCAATCAGAATAAATTCTTGTCAATGTGTGACATAATAGTGAACAAAACTGAAATGAGTCAGCCAATCAGAATGAATTCTTGTCAATGTGTGACATAATAGTGAACAAAACTGAAATGAGTCAGCCAATCAGAATGAATTCTTGTCAATGTGTGACATAATAGTGAATAAAACTGAAATGAGTCAGCCAATCAGAATGAATTCTTGTCAATGTGTGACATAATAGTGAACAAAACTGAAATGAGTCAGCCAATCAGAATGAATTCTTGTCAATGTGTGACATAATAGTGAACAAAACTGAAATGAGTCAGCCAATCAGAATGAATTCTTGTCAATGTGTGACATAATAGTGAACAAAACTGAAATGAGTCAGCCAATCAGAATGAATTCTTGTCAATGTGTGACATAATAGTGAACAAAACTGAAATGAGTCAGCCAACCATAACAAATTATTGTCAATGTGTGACATAATAGTGAACAAAACTGAAATGAGTCAGCCAATCAGAATGAATTCTTGTTAATGTGTGACATAATAGTGAACAAAACTGAAATGAGTCAGCCAATCAGAATGAATTCTTGTTAATGTGTGACACAATAGTGAATAAAACTGAAATGAGTCAGCCAATCAGAATGAATTTTTGTTAATGTGTGACATAATAGTGAACAAAACTGAAATGAGTCAGCCGATCAGAATGAATTCTTGTCAATGTGCGACATAATAGTGAACAAAACTGAAATGAGTCAGCCAACCATAACAAATTCTTGTCAATGTGTGACATAATAGTGAACAAATCTGAAATGAGTCAGCCAATCAGAATGAATTCTTGTTAATGTGTGACATAATAGTGAACAAAACTGAAATGAGTCAGCCAATCAGAATGAATTCTTGTTAATGTGTGACACAATAGTGAATAAAACTGAAATGAGTCAGCCAATCAGAATAAATTCTTGTCAATGTGTGACATAATAGTGAACAAAACTGAAATGAGTCAGCCAATCAGAATAAATTCTTGTCAATGTGTGACATAATAGTGAACAAAACTGAAATGAGTCAGCCAATCAGAATGAATTCTTGTCAATGTGTGACATAATAGTGAACAAAACTGAAATGAGTCAGCCAATCAGAATGAATTCTTGTCAATGTGTGACATAATAGTGAATAAAACTGAAATGAGTCAGCCAATCAGAATGAATTCTTGTCAATGTGTGACATAATAGTGAACAAAACTGAAATGCGTCAGCCAATCAGAATGAATTCTTGTCAATGTGTGACATAATAGTGAACAAAACTGAAATGAGTCAGCCAATCAGAATGAATTCTTGTCAATGTGTGACATAATAGTGAACAAAACTGAAATGAGTCAGCCAATCAGAATGAATTCTTGTCAATGTGTGACATAATAGTGAACAAAACTGAAATGAGTCAGCCAACCATAACAAATTCTTGTCAATGTGTGACATAATATTGAACAAAACTGAAATGAGTCAGCCAATCAGAATGAATTCTTGTTAATGTGTGACATAATAGTGAACAAAACTGAAATGAGTCAGCCAATCAGAATGAATTCTTGTTAATGTGTGACACAATAGTGAATAAAACTGAAATGAGTCAGCCAATCAGAATAAATTCTTGTCAATGTGTGACATAATAGTGAAGAAAACTGAAATGAGTCAGCCAATCAGAATAAATTCTTGTCAATGTGTGACATAATAGTGAACAAAACTGAAATGAGTCAGCCAATCAGAATGAATTCTTGTCAATGTATGACACAATAGTGAATAAAACTGAAATGAGTCAGCCAATCAGAATAAATTCTTGTTAATGTGTGACATAATAGTGAACAAAACTGAAATGAGTCAGCCAACCATAACAAATTCTTGTCAATGTGTGACATAATAGTGAACAAAACTGAAATGAGTCAGCCAATCAGAATGAATTCTTGTCAATGTGTGACATAATAGTGAACAAAACTGAAATGAGTCAGCCAATCAGAATGAATTCTTGTCAATGTGTGACATAATAGTGAATAAAACTGAAATGAGTCAGCCAATCAGAATGAATTCTTGTCAATGTGTGACATAATAGTGAACAAAACTGAAATGAGTCAGCCAATCAGAATGAATTCTTGTCAATGTGTGACATAATAGTGAACAAAACTGAAATGAGTCAGCCAATCAGAATGAATTCTTGTCAATGTGTGACATAATAGTGAACAAAACTGAAATGAGTCAGCCAACCATAACAAATTCTTGTCAATGTGTGACATAATAGTGAACAAAACTGAAATGAGTCAGCCAATCAGAATGAATTCTTGTTAATGTGTGACATAATAGTGAACAAAACTGAAATGAGTCAGCCAATCAGAATGAATTCTTGTTAATGTGTGACACAATAGTGAATAAAACTGAAATGAGTCAGCCAATCAGAATAAATTCTTGTCAATGTGTGACATAATAGTGAACAAAACTGAAATGAGTCAGCCAATCAGAATGAATTCTTGTCAATGTGTGACATAATAGTGAACAAAACTGAAATGAGTCAGCCAATCAGAATGAATTTTTGTTAATGTGTGACATAATAGTGAACAAAACTGAAATGAGTCAGCCAATCAGAATGAATTCTTGTCAATGTGCGACATAATAGTGAACAAAACTGAAATGAGTCAGCCAACCATAACAAATTCTTGTCAATGTGTGACATAATAGTGAACAAAACTGAAATGAGTCAGCCAATCAGAATGAATTCTTGTTAATGTGTGACATAATAGTGAACAAAACTGAAATGAGTCAGCCAATCAGAATGAATTCTTGTTAATGTGTGACACAATAGTGAATAAAACTGAAATGAGTCAGCCAATCAGAATAAATTCTTGTCAATGTGTGATATAATAGTGAACAAAACTGAAATGAGTCAGCCAATCAGAATAAATTCTTGTCAATGTGTGACATAATAGTGAACAAAACTGAAATGAGTCAGCCAATCAGAATGAATTCTTGTCAATGTGTGACATAATAGTGAACAAAACTGAAATGAGTCAGCCAATCAGAATGAATTCTTGTCAATGTGTGACATAATAGTGAATAAAACTGAAATGAGTCAGCCAATCAGAATGAATTCTTGTCAATGTGTGACATAATAGTGAACAAAACTGAAATGAGTCAGCCAATCAGAATGAATTCTTGTCAATGTGTGACATAATAGTGAACAAAACTGAAATGAGTCAGCCAATCAGAATGAATTCTTGTCAATGTGTGACATAATAGTGAACAAAACTGAAATGAGTCAGCCAATCAGAATGAATTCTTGTCAATGTGTGACATAATAGTGAACAAAACTGAAATGAGTCAGCCAACCATAACAAATTCTTGTCAATGTGTGACATAATAGTGAACAAAACTGAAATGAGTCAGCCAATCAGAATGAATTCTTGTTAATGTGTGACATAATAGTGAACAAAACTGAAATGAGTCAGCCAATCAGAATGAATTCTTGTTAATGTGTGACACAATAGTGAATAAAACTGAAATGAGTCAGCCAATCAGAATAAATTCTTGTCAATGTGTGACATAATAGTGAACAAAACTGAAATGAGTCAGCCAATCAGAATAAATTCTTGTCAATGTGTGACATAATAGTGAACAAAACTGAAATGAGTCAGCCAATCAGAATGAATTCTTGTCAATGTGTGACATAATAGTGAACAAAACTGAAATGAGTCAGCCAATCAGAATGAATTCTTGTTAATGTGTGACATAATAGTGAACAAAACTGAAATGAGTCAGCCAATCAGAATGAATTCTTGTCAATGTGTGACATAATAGTGAACAAAACTGAAATGAGTCAGCCAATCAGAATGAATTCTTGTTAATGTGTGACATAATGGTGTATATTGTAGTTGAAAAGTAAGATTGCAATCAGTCAAGTCAAATCAGGAACTCAGGAACAGCATTTGTTAGTGCAAAATTTCTGTTATTTGGCCATTTTGAATCTGATCTGAAAAACACTGTGGTCCTATTATGTTCAATGTATGTACCAAGTGTATGGCAAAAATGCATGATTTTGATGCATTTTCAGAATGTGATTATTACAAACAGTATGCATGTATCTAGTTTCAATCCAGTTGAGTAAACACTTAGGATACAAACAAAACAGTTAAAAATTGATAAAAACAGTTAATTAGCAAGTAAATGAACAGATCAATTAGAAAGTATCAGCCAACTATACAATTGATATGCATGTACACATTGTCAACTCCATGGAGCAAACTATAAGTATGATACAGAAGAAATAGTTAGATAGTATGCAAATCGGCTGATTAATATGCACAGAATAATGAGAAGCTGCAATCATGTAGCAAGTCTAAATGCATGTGTGCAAAGATACAAAGTGAACATGCTAAAACTGAGCAAGTTACAATTACCAGGCATGCAATTTCAACAAAATCTGTTAATTAGATTTGGTGTTCATGATATAGTAGCTGTGTTTCAGATTTCATTAAAATCCAACCAGTGGATTTTTTTCGCCCTTTGGAAATTGAAGAATATGATTTTACACACATAGACGTATAGACTTATAGACAGACAGACGTACAGACAGACGTATAGACATATAGGCAGACAGACGTACAGATAGACAGACAGATGTACAGACAGACATACAGACAGACGTATAGACATATAGGCAGACAGACGTACAGATAGACAGACAGATGTACAGACAGACATACAGACAGACGTACAGACAGACGTATAGACATAGAGGCAGACAGACGTACAGATAGACAGACAGACAGACGTACAGACAGACGTACAGATAGACAGACAGACGTACATACAGACGTATAGATAGACAGACAGATGTACAGACAGACGTACAGATAGACGCATAGATAAACATATAGACATATAGGCAGACAGACGTACAGATAGACGTACAGACATATAGACATATAGGCAGACAGATCGACGTACAGATAGACAGACAGACATACAGACAGACGTACAGATAGACAGACGTACAGACAGACGTACAGACAGACGTACAGATAGACAGACGTACAGACAGACGTACAGATAGACAGACAGACGTACAGACAGACGTATAGATAGACAGACAGATGTACAGACAGACGTACAGATAGACAGACAAACATACAGACAGACGTATAGATAGACAGACAGATCTACAGACAGATGTACAGACAGATGTACAGATAGACAGACAGACATACAGACAGACATACAGACAGACAGACGTACAGACAGACGTATAGACATATAGGCAGACAGATCGACGTACAGATAGACAGACAGACATATAGACAGACGTACAGACAGACGTACAGATAGACAGACAGACGTACAGACAGACGTACAGATAGACAGACAGATGTACAGACAGACGTACAGACAGACGTACAGACAGACGCACAAACGTACAGATAGACAGGCAGACAGGCAGACAGACTAATAGAAATGATGTAAAACTCAATATTTGATTTTTAGTGGACTAGATAATCAGTGATATTAAACCTTATAATCTGAATGGCGGCATACCCTGACATGACATGATGTGATGATCACTTACTTCTTTGTAGAGTCTGTGTAGATTGCTGATAGTCAGAAACTTATCCAGATGTATAACATGTTCCATGTATAGTTTCACAAAGGAGACTTGGTTTTGTATTAGTGCTGTCATCATGCTTTCTTCCAAGTCAGCTTTCTAAATGTATAGGCACATTAAATATGAGTGTTGTGATTGGGTGATTGTATAGGCACATTAAGAATGAGTGTTGTGATTGGGTGAATGTATAGGCACATTAAGTATGAGTGTTGTGATTGGGTGAATGTATAGACACATTAAGTATGAGTGTTGTGATTGGGTGAATGTACAGGCACATTAAGTATGAGTGTTGTGACTGGGTGATTGTATAGGCACATTAAGAATGAGTGTTGTGATTGGGTGAATGTATAGACACATCGGTACATTCTATCGGTACATTCTTGGTATCTCAAAAAATACACCAATCATGGCAATATATAGTGAATTGGGAAAATTACCTCTTGACTCTTTTATTAAGAAACAAATGATAAAATATGCCAATCGTATTGCAAATTCCACAAATACTCTACTTCAAGAAGCATACTATGTCAATAAAATTATTAAAAGTAAATGGTTTAAAAAACTTGATCTGATATTAAATAATATTAACCATTCTTATCTTTTAAATGAAACAAATATTATCTCATTATCAAAATTAAAAACAATTGATGAGAAATTAAAAGAAGAGTTTACAACTGAGTGGAAAAATGAAATAAATAATGACAATAGGAAAAAATCAAATTCTAAAAATAAACTAAGAACCTACAAACTTTTTAAAACCAAAATAGAACAAGAAAACTACTTAACAATTATGAAAAACAGTGAACTTCGCAAATCCTTAACAAAATTTAGACTTGGCAACCACTGTCTGAAAATTGAAACAGGCCGGCATACAGGATTGGATTTTAAAGACAGAGTCTGCAATATGTGCGACAATGACCATGTTGAAGATGAACAACATTTTGTCACAAATTGTCCTCATTACAATGAAATAAGATCAAAACTTTACATTGTAGCTAATAAACGTATACCAAATTTTGACAAATTTAGTAATGAAAATAAATTCATATCATTACTAAGTGACGAGAAAATGTCAATTCCTTTAGCGCAATATTTAAAAAACTGTTTTAATACAAGACAGCAGCACCTACATAAACTAAGCCAGTAATACATTCCTTGTATTCAACTTATTATCTTTTTTTTTTTTTTATGCCTTTTTGTTCCCTTACTCTTTATGTGGTTATTTTTCTTTTACTAATATCTGATTTGTAACCCTTTTCATCCCCTCCGAGGGATGTTGTGTGTTAATAAATAAATAAATAAATAAATAAATAAGAATGAGTGTTGTGATTGGGTGAATGTATAGGCACATTAAGTATGAGTGTTGTGATTGGATGAATGTATGGACACATTAAGAATGAGTGTTGTGATTAGGTGAATGTATAGACACATTAAGGTAGCGAGACTATTATTTGTGTTGAAAATTACGATTTTCACATTTATTTATTAATTGATGAAATGCACTATAAACTTTCATCTGATAAAGTCAACGTAACATAGAATGTCATGTAAGTTGGTTAAAATGTAGATTTTCTGAAGGGAAGCAAGGCAGCTTCAGTACTGTTTTCCAAAATCAACAACACAGGTTTAATTTGTGTGCCTATATGTTTCAAAGATTAACTCAAGACAAAGCAATGTTAGGATGTGTTATCAGTAGCTATCTGACACACAATGAGGGTTTCCAAACATTTGAGTGGTTTGTCTCCGCCCCTGTTTATTTCACAGATTAGTCATTTGCATAAGAATGTGTCAGACACAAGGTCACACAGCCACTGAAAAAAATCATTGATTTTGGTGTTTTCATATGCCGATTTTATCGAATTATAGCTATCCCATTCCTTTATTTTTTGGTTTCCAATAGCCTTACACATTTGGATGCCCCTACACATGGTAAAACAGACCTTGATGGGAAAACCAAATCGCTTGTGCAGATAAACAAGCTTGAAAATCTTTGCTGTGACTTCATCAACGTTTTCTAGGAGTTTATGTTTTTCAAAATACAAGGTCTTTAACAAAAAATAACGTATACTTATTGTCGTCGGATTAACACCAAATTTTCACAGCTTTAAGGTGACAATGAGAGGAACCTGAATGTGTCCAGACAAACTATTTCATGGATTATTTACCAATGTGCTGTGGTTTGAGTTGGGGGCAATGCGACTAAAACAGAAATTAAAATTCAGAACACTACTTTTCAAAACGCGTTGCTTGACTAAAAATGACCAGACACATTCAATTTACCAGACTATTGAACAACTAGGAAAAGTGAAAAAAAAACTTCTTATCACCAGCATAAATGCGTAATTATTTTTTTTACAAAAAAAGTAATTTTTCACTTTTGATTAAGTAATACACCGTAGAATGCAGATACGGACATGGCAAACACACATTTGAAAAGCTTGAAGTCTGGCGATTCCAAAAATATATACTTTCCTGGGTCTATTTGTAGTCATTTGGTCACAATTAGAAGATGAAAACAAGTATGCAAATAATAGTCCCGCTACCTTAAGTATGAGTGTTGTGATTGGGTGAATGTATAGACACATTAAGTCTGAGTGTTGTGATTGGGTGAATGTATAGGGACATTAAGAATGAGTGTTGTGATTGGGTGAATGTATAGACACATTAAGTATGAGTGTTGTGATTGGGTGAATGTATAGACACATTAATAATGAGTGTTGTGATTGGGTGAATGTATAGGCACATTAAGAATGAGTGTTGTGACTGGGTGAATGTATAGGCACATTAAATATGAATGTTGTGATTGCATGGGTGAATGTATAGACACATTAAGAATGAGTGTTGTGATTGGGTGAATGTATGGGCACATTATTAAGTATGAGTGTTGTGATTGGGTGATTGTACGGGCACATTATTAAGTATGAGTGTTGTGATTGGGTGAATGTATAGGCACATTATTAAGTATGAGTGTTATGATTGGGTGATTGTATAGGCACATTAAGTATGAGTGTTGTGATTGGGTGAATGTATAGAAACATTAATAATGAGTGTTGTGATTGGGTGATTGTATAGGCACATTAAGAATGAGTGTTGTGATTGGGTGAATGTATAGACACATTAAGAATGAGTGTTGTGATTGGGTGAATGTATAGGCACATTAAGTATGAGTGTTGTGATTGGGTGAATGTATAGGCACATTAAGAATGAGTGTTGTGATTGGGTGAATGTATAGACACATTAAGTATGAGTGTTGTGATTGGTTGAATGTATAGGCACATCAAGTATGTTTTGAAATATAAGGTAAATCCAAAGAATGTATCTTGCATTCTTTTGTGTGTTTTTTTCTGATTTGTTCTGGTTGTACAGATGACATGCACTGACATGTGACTGACATGTAGTACATATGTGGTTGACATACAGCTCTATTTGGTAAGTGTCATTCATTATATACCTGCCAATCATGTCTTCGTTCAGCAGTGATGATTTCTTCTCTTGCAATATCACAGCGGTTCCATGTCAAGGCCAAGTTTAACTGCATCTTAATATCAGCGGACAGCAACTCAGCTGAAAATAGAAGCAAACAACAATCAAGTCAAACAACAGATTCTTTCAAAATAAAAATTTTGCCCTTAACGTGTAGATCACATCAATCTACTGATTTCTGAGTTGAGATCACTTGGCACTAAACCGGATAAATATTGTACTCAATATAAAGTACCAAGTTGTTGTTTTAATATCATATTTTTTGTACATGGTAGTGAATTATTTATAAAACATATTTATGGTTGAGAGTCAATCATTAGAATCAATCAAAGTTTTTCATTCTGATTGTCTCCATGAATTACATCTTCATAACAGTGTCTCAGGTTACTAAATATTCTGATAGAGGCGCCTAGAAATGTCTTACCTTGCAGCAATCCATGTAGAATAGCTCTGTCAATATCTTTGAAGTTAGCCTCTTGCATTTGGAATACTGTTATCTGTGGAGTGTCATGAACAAATTATATTGTGAGTTGTTTTCTGGAACAACAATTACTTCCAGTGAACTACAGTTGTGTTTCCAGTGATTTCACCAGTGAACTAAAATTGTGTTTCCAGTGATTTCACCAGTGAACTAAAATTGTGTTTTCAGTGATTTCACCAGTGAACTAAAATTGTGTTTTCAGTGATTTCACCAGTGAACTAAAATTGTGTTTCCAGTGATTTCACCAGTGAACTACAATCGTGTTTCCAGTGATTTCACCAGTGAACTGAAATTGTGTTTCCAGCGATTTCACCAGTGAACTAAAATTGTGTTTCCAGCGATTTCACCAGTGAACTAAAATTGTGTTTCCAGTGATTTCACCAGTGAACTAAAATTGTGTTTCCAGCGATTTCACCAGTGAACTAAAATTGTGTTTTTAGTGATTTCACCAGTGAACTACAATTGTGTTTTCAGTGATTTCACCAGTGAACTACAATTGTGTTTTTAGTGATTTTACCAGTAAACTACAATTGTTTTTTCCAGTGATTTCACCAGTGAACTAAAATTGTTTTTTCAGTGATTTCACCAGTGAACTAAAATTGTTTTTTCAGTGATTTCACCAGTGAACTAAAATTGTTTTTACAGTGATTTCACCAGTGAACTAAAATTGTGTTTCCAGTGATTTCACCAGTGAACTAAAATTGTGTTTCCAGTGATTTCACCAGTGAACTACAAGTGTGTTTCCAGTGATTTCACCAGTGAACTACAATTGTGTTTCCAGTGATTTCACCAGTGAACTACAATTGTGTTTCCAGTGATTTCACCAGTAAACTAAAATTGTGTTTCCAGTGATTTCACCAGTGAACTACAATCGTGTTCCCAGTGATTTCACCAGTGAACTACAATTGTGTTTCCAGTGATTTCACCAGTGAACTAAAATTGTTTCCAGTGATTTCACCAGTGAACTAAAATTGTGTTTCCAGTGATTTCACCAGTGAACTAAAATTGTGTTTCCAGCAATTTCACCAGTGAACTACAATTGTGTTTTTAGTGATTTCACCAGTGAACTACAATTGTGTTTTCAGTGATTTCACCAGTAAACTAGAATTGTGTTTCCAGTGATTTCACCAGTCAACTAAAATTGTGTTTCCACTGATTTCACCAGTGAACTACAAGTGTGTTTCCAGTGATTTCACCAGTGAACTAAAATTGTGTTTTTAGTGATTTCACCAGTTAACTAAAATTGTTTTTCCAGTGATTTCACCAGTAAACTAAAATTGTGTTTCCAGTGATTTCACCAGTGAACTACAATCGTGTTTCCAGCGATTTCACCAGTGAACTAAAATTGTGTTTCCAGCGATTTCACCAGTGAACTAAAATTGTGTTTTTAGTGATTTCACCAGTGAACTACAATTGTGTTTTCAGTGATTTCACCAGTGAACTACAATTGTGTTTTTAGTGATTTTACCAGTAAACTACAATTGTTTTTTCCAGTGATTTCACCAGTGAACTAAAATTGTTTTTTCAGTGATTTCACCAGTGAACTAAAATTGTTTTTACAGTGATTTCACCAGTGAACTAAAATTGTGTTTCCAGTGATTTCACCAGTGAACTAAAATTGTGTTTCCAGTGATTTCACCAGTGAACTACAAGTGTGTTTCCAGTGATTTCACCAGTGAACTACAATTGTGTTTCCAGTGATTTCACCAGTGAACTACAATTGTGTTTCCAGTGATTTCACCAGTAAACTAAAATTGTGTTTCCAGTGATTTCACCAGTGAACTACAATCGTGTTCCCAGTGATTTCACCAGTGAACTACAATTGTGTTTCCAGTGATTTCACCAGTGAACTAAAATTGTTTCCAGTGATTTCACCAGTGAACTAAAATTGTGTTTCCAGTGATTTCACCAGTGAACTAAAATTGTGTTTCCAGCAATTTCACCAGTGAACTACAATTGTGTTTTTAGTGATTTCACCAGTGAACTACAATTGTGTTTTCAGTGATTTCACCAGTAAACTAGAATTGTGTTTCCAGTGATTTCACCAGTCAACTAAAATTGTGTTTCCACTGATTTCACCAGTGAACTACAAGTGTGTTTCCAGTGATTTCACCAGTGAACTAAAATTGTGTTTTTAGTGATTTCACCAGTTAACTAAAATTGTTTTTCCAGTGATTTCACCAGTAAACTAAAATTGTGTTTCCAGTGATTTCACCAGTGAACTACAATCGTGTTTCCAGCGATTTCACCAGTGAACTAAAATTGTGTTTCCAGCGATTTCACCAGTGAACTAAAATTGTGTTTCAGCGATTTCACCAGTAAACTAAAATTGTGTTTCCAGTGATTTCACCAGTTAACTACAATCGTGTTTCCAGTGATTTCACCAGTGAACTACAATTGTGTTTCCAGTGATTTCACCAGTGAACTAAAATTGTGTTTCAGCGATTTCACAAGTGAACTAAAATTGTGTTTCCAGTGATTTCACCAGTGAACTACAATCGTGTTTCCAGCGATTTCACCAGTGAACTAAAATTGTGTTTCAGCGATTTCACCAGTGAACTAAAATTGTGTTTTCAGTGATTTCACTAGTGAACTAAAATTGTGTTTTCAGTGATTTCACCAGTGAACTAAAATTGTGTATCCAGTGATTTCACCAGTGAACTAAAATTGTTTTTTCAGTGATTTCACCAGTGAACTAAAATTGTGTTTCCAGTGATTTCACCAGTGAACTAAAATTGTGTTTCCAGTGATTTCACCAGTGAACTAAAATTGTTTTTTCAGTGATTTCACCAGTAAACTAAAATTGTGTTTTCAGTGATTTCACCAGTAAACTAAAATTGTGTTTTCAGTGATTTCACCAGTGAACTAAAATTGTTTTTTCAGTGATTTCACCAGTGAACTAGAATTGTGTTTTCAGTGATTTCACCAGTGAACTACAATTGTGTTTTAGTGATTTCACCAGTGAACTACAATTGTGTTTCCAGTGATTTCACCAGTGAACTAAAATTGTGTTTTCAGCGATTTCACCAGTGAACTAAAATTGTTTTTTCAGTGATTTCACCAGTAAACTAAAATTGTGTTTTCAGTGATTTCACCAGTGAACTAAAATTGTGTTTTCAGTGATTTCACCAGTGAACTAAAATTGTTTTTTCAGTGATTTCACCAGTGAACTACAATTGTGTTTCCAGTGATTTCACCAGTGAACTAAAATTGTTTTTTCAGTGATTTCACCAGTGAACTAGAATTGTGTTTTCAGTGATTTCACCAGTGAACTACAATTGTGTTTAGTGATTTCACCAGTGAACTACAATTGTGTTTCCAGTGATTTCACCAGTGAACTAAAATTGTGTTTCCAGCTATTTCACCAGTGAACTAAAATTGTTTTTTCAGTGATTTCACCAGTGAACTAAAATTGTGTTTTTAGTGATTTCACCAGTGAACTAAAATTGTGTTTTCAATGATTTCACCAGTGAACTACAATTGTGTTTCCAGTGATTTCACCGGTGAACTAAAATTGTGTTTTCAGTGATTTCACCAGTGAACTAAAATTGTTTTTTCAGTGATTTCACCAATAAACTAGAATTGTGTTTCCTGTGATTTCACCATTGAACTACAATTGTTTTTTCAGTGATTTCACAAGTGAACTACAATTGTGTTTTCAGTGATTTCACCAGTAAACTAGAATTGTGTTTCCAGTGATTTCACCAGTGAACTACAATTGTGTTTCCAGTGATTTCACCAGTGAACTAAAATTGTTTTTTCAGTGATTTCACCAATAAACTAGAATTGTGTTTTCAGTGATTTCACCAGTGAACTAAAATTGTTTTTTCAGTGATTTCACCAATAAACTAGAATTGTGTTTCCTGTGATTTCACCAGTGAACTAAAATTGTTTTTTCAGTGATTTCACCAATAAACTAGAATTGTGTTTCCAGTGATTTCACCAGTGAACTACAATTGTGTTTCCAGTGATTTCACCAGTGAACTACAATTGTTTTTTCAGTGATTTCACCAGTGAACTACAATTGTGTTTCCAGTGATTTCACCAGTGAACTACAATTGTGTTTCCAGTGATTTCACCAGTGAACTACAATTGTGTTTCCAGTGATTTCACCAGTGAACTACAATTGTGTTTCCAGTGATTTCACCAATAAACTAAAATTGTTTTTTCAGTGATTTCACCAATAAACTAGAATTGTGTTTTCAGTGATTTCACCAGTGAACTAAAATTGTGTTTTCAGTGATTTCACCAGTGAACTATAATTGTTTTTTCAGTGATTTCACAAGTGAACTACAATTGTGTTTTCAGTGATTTCACCAGTGAACTACAATTGTGTTTCCAGTGATTTCACCAGTGAACTAAAATTGTTTTTTCAGTGATTTCACCAGTGAACTAAAATTGTTTTTTCAGTGATTTCACCAGTGAACTAAAATTGTTTTTACAGTGATTTCACCAGTAAACAAAAATTGTGTTTCCAGTGATTTCACCAGTGAACTACAATCGTGTTTCCAGTGATTTCATCAGTGAACTAAAATTGTGTTTCCAGTGATTTCACCAGTGAACTAAAATTGTGTTTCCAGTAATTTCACCAGTGAACTAAAATTGTGTTTCCAGCGATTTCACAAGTGAACTAAAATTGTGTTTCCAGTGATTTCACCAGTGAACTAAAATTGTGTTTCCAGTGATTTCACCAGTGAACTAAAATTGTTTTCAGTGATTTCCACCAGTGAACTACAATTGTTTCCAGTGATTTCACCAGTGAACTACAATTGTTTCCAGTGATTTCACCAGTGAACTACAATTGTTTCCAGTGATTTCACCAGTGAACTAAAATTGTTTCCAGTGATTTCACCAGTGAACTAAAATTGTGTTTATAATGATTTCAACAGAGACTATACAAAGAACCTCTTGTATGTGGATAAAAATGTAAAGTATTTTCATATTCACCAATAAAAACAAATTCATTCTATCATATAGATTAGTTAAAAATTCAGAATATTATTATTTACCATATTTCTGTGCGTCATGATGACTGCCAGCCAATCAAGAGTCTGCTTCATCTGATCATCTTTCAGTCTTACAAAGTTTTGGATTGATTCTTTCATGTTTTTTTCCAGGTTTTTTCTGAAATTAAAAATGTTTAGACATTATTTGAAGTATTAAATAATCTGAAATTCTAAAATATTTTGGGAATCAGAAAACATTCTAGAAAACAGTCTAATACTGCATCTACCACGATAACATGTCAGATTAAAACACTCACCGATAAGTTTTTTTTAGGTTCTCTTTGGAAACATCTTTGGTTTTTCTTAAACAGAGAGCAATGACATCAGCAGCTCTGCCACTGCCATCAACAACAACCACCGGCACTGACTGTTCATTTCCCTCACGAACCAATGATTCATACACAGTTTGAAATGTTCCATATCCACCTTCCACCACGACAAGTACCACAGGAATATGAACAGTTTCTATAAAAATATAATTTTGGAAATCAATCTCACAAAAATTGTGAATGTCTTGGATGCCCCACCTGAATATCTTGGATGCCACACCTGATTGTCTTGTATGCCCCACCTGAATACCTTGCATGCCCCACCTGAATACCTTGGATGCCCCACCTAAATACCTTGCATGCCACACCTGATTGTCTTGTATGCCCCACCTGAATGTCTTGGATGCCCCACCTGAATGTCTTGGATGCCCCACCTGAATGCCTTGGATGCCCCACCTGAATGCCTTGGATGCCCCACCTGAATGCCTTGGATGCCCTCCCTGAATACATTGGATGCCCCACCTGAATGCCTTGGATGCCTCACCTCAATGTCTTGGATGCCCCACCTCAATATCTTGTAAGCCCCACCTGAATGCCTTGGATGCCCCACCTGAATGCCTTGGATGCCCCACCTGAATACCTTGTAAGCCCCACCTGAATACCTTGTAAGCCTCACCTGAATACCTTGGATGCCCCACCCCAATGTCTTGGATGCCCCACCCCAATGTCTTAGATGCCCCACCCCAATGTCTTAGATGCCCCACCTGAATGTTATAGATGCCCCACCTTAAGGTCTTGGAGGCCCCACCTGAATACCTTGGATGCCCAACCTGAATGCCTTGGATGCCCCACCTGAATGTATTGCAAGCCCCACCTTTATGTATTTGATGCCCTATCTGAATGTCTTGTATTCCCCACCTGAATGCCTTGGATGCCCCATTTGAACATCTTGGATGCCCCACCTCAATGTCTTAGATGCCCCACCTTAATGTCTTGTATTCCCTACCTGAATATTATAGATGCCACACCTCAATGTCTTAGATTCCCCTTCTGAATGTCTTGGATGCACCATCTGAACGTCTTGGATGCCCCACAATGTCTTGGATGCCCCACCCCAATGTCTTGTATTCCCCACCTGAATGTCTTGTATTCCCCACCTGAATGTCTTGTATTCCCCACCTGAATATTATAGATGCCACACCTCAATGTCTTGGATGCCCCACCCCAATGTCTAAGATGCCCCACCCCAATGTCTTAGATGCCCCACCCCAATGTCTTAGATGCCCCACCTAAATGTCTTAGATGCCCCACCTGAATGTTATGGATGCCCCACCTCAATGTTTTGTATTCCCCATCTGAATGTCTTAGATGCCCCACCTGAATGTTATGGATGCCCCACCTGAATGTCTTAGATGCCTCACCTGAATGTTATGGATGCCCCACCTCAATGTCTTGTATTCCCCGCATCAATGTTTTGTATTCCCCACCTGAATGTCTTAGATGCCCCACCTGAATGTTATGGATGCCCCACCTCAATGTCTTGTATTCCCCATCTGAATGTCTTAGATGCCTCACCTGAATGTTATAGATGCCCCACCTCAATGTCTTAGATGCCCCACCTCAATGTCTTGTATTCCCCACCTCAATGTCTTAGATGCCCCACCTGAATGTTATGCATGCCCCACCTCAATGTTTTGTATTCCCCACCTGAATGTCTTAGATGCCCCACCTGAATGTCTTAGATGCCCCACCTGAATGTTATGGATGCCCCACCTCAATGTCTTGGATGCCCCACCTCAATGTCTTGTATTCCCCACCTGAATGTCTTAGATGCCCCACCTGAATATTATGGATGCCCCACCTCAATGTCTTGTATTCCCCACCTGAATGTCTTAGATGCCCCACCTGAATGTTATGGATGCCCCACCTCAATGTCTTGTGTTCCCCACCTGAATGTCCTAGATTCCCCACCTGAATGTTATGGATGCCCCACCTCAATGTTTTGTATTCCCCACCTGAATGTCTTAGATGCCCCACCTGAATGTCTTGGATGCCCCACCTGAATACCTTGGATGCCCCCCCCTCAATGTCTTGGATGCCCCACCTGAAGGTCTTGGATGTCCCACCTGAAGGTCTTGGATGCCCCTTCTGAATACCTTGGATGCCCCATCTGAATGTCTTGTATTCCCACCTGAATGCTTATGATGCCCCCACCTGGATACCTTGTAAGCCCCACCTGAATGTCTTGGATGCCCCACCTGAATACCTTGGATGCCTCAGCTGAATACCTTGTAAGCCCCACCTGAATGCCTTGGATGCCCCACCTGAATGCCTTGGATGCCCCACCTGAATGTCTTGGATGCCCCACCTGAATATCTTGTAAGCCCCACCTGAATGCCTTGGATGCCTCACCTGAATGTCTTGGATGCCCCACTTGAGTATCTTGTAAGCCCCACCTGAATACCTTGGATGCCCCACCTGAATACCTTGTAAGCCCCACCTGAATGTCTTGGATGCCCCACCTGAATACCTTGGATGCCCCACCTGAATGCCTTGGATGCCCCACCTGAATGTCTTGGATGCCCCACCTGAATATCTTGTACGCCCATCTGAATATCTTGTAAGCCCCACCTGAATATCTTGTAAGCCCCACCTGAATATCTTGTAAGCCCCACCTGAATGTCTTGGATGCCCCACCTGAATACCTTGGATGCCCCAGCGAATACCTTGTAAGCCCCACCTGAATGCCTTGGATGCCCCACCTGAATACCTTGTAAGCCCCACCTGAATGTCTTGGATGCCCCACCTGAATATCTTGTAAGCCCCACCTGAATATCTTGTAAGCCCCACCTGAATGCCTTGGATGCCCCACCTGAATGCCTTGGATGCCCCACCTGAATGTCTTGGATGCCCCAGCTGAATACCTTGTAAGCCCCACTTGAATGTCTTGGATGCCCCACCTGAATACCTTGTAAGCCCCACCTAAATGCCTTGGATGTCCCACCTGAATGCCTTGGATGCCCCACCTGAATACCTTGTAAGCCCCACCTGAATGTCTTGGATGCCCCACCTGAATATCTTGTAAGCCCCACCTGAATGCCTTGGATGCCCCACCTGAATACCTTGTAAGCCCCACCTGAATGTCTTGGATGCCCCACCTGAATATCTTGTAAGCCCCACCTGAATGCCTTGGATGCCCCAGCTGAATACCTTGTAAGCCCCAGCTGAATGCCTTGGATGCCCCACCTGAATGCCTTGGATGCCCCACCTGAATGTCTTGGATGCCCCACTTGAATAACTTGGATGCCCCACCTGAATACCTTGTAAGCCCCACCTGAATGCCTTGGATGCCCAACCTGAATACCTTGTAAGCCCCACTTGAATAACTTGGATGCCCCACCTGAATACCTTGTAAGCCCCACCTGAATGCCTTGGATGCCCCACCTGAATGCCTTGGATGTCCCACCTGAATGCCTTGGATGCCCCACCTGAATATCTTGTAAGCCCCAGCTGAATGCCTTGGATGCCCCACCCCAATGTCTTAGATGCCCCACCTGAATGCCTTGGATGCCCCACCTGAATGCCTTGGATGCCCCACCTGAATGCCTTGGATGCCCCACCTGAATGTCTTTGAAGAAATTTATTTTTGAAATTATAATTTATAGGTATGTATGATCAGAGGGAGGGAGATTTATTACTGCAAACAACTTGATTAAACCTACAACGGAATTTGATCAAACTGCCTCACCCACGTAGCTTTGACATTACGTTATTAAATTGTAACAACCTTAATTTAGTTACATTGAAGCTTAGTGGCCATCGAAGTCGATACAAATAATGTATAGAGAACACACTATCAACAGCCTCGTTGGTCATAAAAATGTATAGCTTATATTAAATCATAGAAGTATTACACTCCCGTGTTTTAATTTGTATCGAATGCAAGGTAATATTATTTCAAACATTATACATATAGACTTTAGTTTATCAACTCGCACATACACACATACAAATTATCAGACTTCTAAAAAAAAAAAGAGATTAAATAAACCTGAAAACGGTTGTTTAGTTTGAGTTGCCAAGCTGCACTTATTTGAAAAATCTATAGATTGGGATTCATATTTAAGTAGCCAGTTGCATTAAGGAATTCCTTTGTATCATGTGGTGTTATTTCGGAAAGTGCGTCATATACAGCAATAGGAAAGTTGTGCAATAATTCCCTGTAGTAGTCACGTTTAAGTGTGATTTTCAATTTGTTTAAGCAGTTTCCAGCAGGATTGAAATCTGGAGAATAAGTTGGAAGACAAGTCATTGTCAATGACACGTCCCCGTTCCGTTCATATTTGAGTGACATATACATTCAAAGCAGATCATGACCGAAATGCACCTGCATATGTACAACACATTGTGCTAAATCTGAACAAAATCCATCCATGCATGACTGAGATCCGGTTCTGGAATTGTGAAAATACGTGATTTTGATGCATTTTCGGCCTTAAAATGGCCATCATTCCACTATTGTTAAGCAGATCATGAAACAAATGCACATATCTATTTGTGACATGATGTACCATGTGTGTGTGAAGTTTGAACTTGATCAATCCAGACATGTCTTGGATACGGATCCAGAACTGAATTCTTTAACAAAATGGCCGCCAGTCGGCCATTTCGAACTTGATCCGAAAAAAAAAAGACGTGCATCAAGGGCCTATTATGTTTAATGTATGTACCAAATTTGAACAAAATCCATCCATGCATAACTGAGATACGGGTCCGGAATGGTGAAAATGTGCGATTTCAATGCATTTTCGGCCTTAAAATGGCCATCATTCCACTATTGTTAAGCAGATCATGAAACAAATGCACATACATATTTGTGACATGATGTACCTTGTGTGTGTGAAGTTTGAACTTGATCAATCCAAGCATGTCTCAGATACGGATCGAGAACTAAATTCTTTAAAACAAAATGGCCGCCGGTCGGCCATTTCGAACCCGATCAACAACAAAAAAATGACGTGCATCAAGGTCCTATTATGTTTAATGTATGTACCAAATTTGAACAAAATCCGTCCATGCATAACTGAGATCCGGGTCCGGAATGGTGAAAATGTGCGATTTTGATGCATTTTCGGCCTTAAAATGGCCGCTATTCGGCTATCGTTAATCAGATCATGAAAAATATGCATGTGCATATGTCCCATATAATGTGTGATGTATGAGTGAAGTTTGAACTTAATCAGTCCATGCATGTTCGAGATACAGGTGATCACAGACGCACGGACGGACGGACGGACGGACGGACGCATGGACGCACACAGGGCAAAACATAAGTCCCCGTTTTCGGACTGCGTCCGAACGGGGACTAATAAACTAATTCAATGCCAGTAAATTAAAAAGCAACCTTTCTGCCTCGTGGTGATGAATCGGGGCATTGTCCACAACAACTGTATCACCTGGTGTTAACACTGGTTTGCCGTCAATAGTGAATGTTTCCGTTGCTTCAGTGAAAAAAATAACAAATTGGTTTGCATTTGATGGACCCTGAATTACGGATGCAAACATAGAGGCATTCAGACCAACTATAAAATTGAGAGTGTGATTCAGTCCCGCAATATAACAACCGATTTCAGCGCACCAGACTCCTCTCTGTGAATGTCCATAAGCAGACTGTCCTGTGTTAATTTTCACTCCACACTCATCCATGAACTTCAATGTAGCAGGATTTTTCGTATGCAAATAATCTATGTATTCCATATTTTCATCATTAAATCTTGCTGCATGAGGAATTGTCATCTTTTTGTTTGTCCACGGCCCTCCGCCAAGTTTATCACGAACGGCACGTCCGATGCTACTGACATGAATGTCATCTATTTGGGAATACTGTAATAACCTATCTCTGATTTCTTGATACGTCATCGATGGACGTTCTTGTTTCAGTGTCTTTATGAAATCTATGTCTTGGTCAGATAATTTCCCTCTTCGGTCACCACCTTTTGGCATAGTTTCAATGTCTCAAGTTTCCCAATGTGTTTTCCAGATTCGACGAACAGTAGATTTGTCAACCCTGAGCTTGTCATCTATTTTTTTCACCATGCCTACCGGGTAATTTCCAGAATGCTCCCGAAAACACCATTTCCGTCACAATTAAACCACGGAGATCTTTGCTCAAAGCCTTGCCTCGACTGAAACTACGACCCTTTGCATTAGTTTCCATTTTGCAGATACAAATGGAATCTATATCGTGGCATTTTATTCCTGCCATATAAGCTGAAACATTGTTCCATTTGCATTTACCACTACGACATTGTCCTACGCTCACACATATAGTGCCATGCCCAGCTGATTTCAAAACTATGAATCCTAGAGTGTGAAACGCATTCGTGCATTTTTATTTTTGTCTTTTCCGAGAAATGTCATTGTTCAGAACGAGTATAATGTATTGCAGCAGAATATTTTTTTCTATTGCAGACTGCTCAGACCTACATGTACCCCATATAAGATCGGTCTCCATGGTGCGTTATTATTTGAACGTCCCCAACCCTTGACGTCACGCACAAGTTTGCAGATCTCTCGGCGTTTCCCCGCAGGTTTCCCAGTTCAATCAAAATGGATGTTACTGGGACACCTCAACGAAAGTCGCTGGAATGTTTTTTGAGATCGATAGATCTATCTCTTATGAAATATTATGCGGACTTTGAAAGGCTTGATTTTACATCAGAGATGTCACTAAAATTCTTCAAACCACGCGATTTCGACAAATTTGAAACCAGAAAAAGCTCAGTACACAGACGCATGGTTATCAACGCAGCCACCAAATTACAAACACCACAGTCAAAACTTGGACTGCAAAACTTAGATTCTGATGACAGTCCATCCGCTAGTGATGATCATAGTGCCATCAATCAACGAAATGGTAGCATCGCGAAAAGACTTTTTTGTTCCCAACAACCACCTTGTGACCATGGCGAAAGATACACAAGAAACGCTGCACTAGAAACAGAGATGACCTTACATGCGAGCATGAGAAAGACATCGAATGGGGTCAGTATCATTTCCAGTCGCCATTCGAATTATCGATTGAAGGTTTAGAAAACGAAATCGACATTTTGGAGAAGGAACTAACTGTTGCCAAACAAAAGCACGGTGATCTCCTGGAGTATTATTGCAACGAACCTAGGAGAGAGGTTGGTGAGAAAAAATGCACACGAAGTCATGACAAGCGCAACTGTCCATTTCCAGCGTGCGTTACGGCAGAACAGTGCGGTCTAGTTTCTGAACATGCCGAGCAACGAAAAGAAGTTCAATTGGCTAGTGAATTAGTCGGTAAACTTACTATTGAATTAAAAAAGAATATCAGTTTGGATGTGAAAAAACTGCTTATGAAACCACTAGTACATCATTCTACTCATGGATATACACACCGCTGGTGAATGTAAACCGGAGTAAATAATTCGAACTGCATCAGGTATTGTACCCCGTACGCCACTAATCGAAGCCGTTGCAGGGATCTTGGATAAAATACTACAACAGTAAAATAATAGAGAATCTCAGTGTCATGAGCAAGACATTTGTGAATATTATAGACAATTTCAATCTTAAACACAACAGAGCTGACAAATACCGTCCTGGTGCAAAAGTTCCCAACACAGTCAGAGAGATGGTAAAACAACGTAATGTGGTATTTCCTGAAACCGCACGCCGAGACGCTCGCCCACTCGAACATGTTGATGTGACGCCAGCGAGAACAACTGCGCGTCACCCAACTGCAACAGTAACCACCGGTAAATGTAGTACATTGCCAATACCTACCATAACTTCTGCTACAGTGGCCACCGGTAAATGTAGTACATTGCCAATACCTACCATAACTTCTGCTACAGTGGCCACCGGTAAATGTAGTACATTACCAATACCTACCATAACTTCTGCTACAGTGGCCACCGGTAAATGTAGTACATTACCAATACCTACCATAACTTCTGCTACAGTGGCCACCGATAAATGTAGTACATTGCCAATACCTACCATAACTTCTGCTACAGTAACCACCGGTAAATGTAGTACATTACCAATACCTACCATAACTTCTGCTTTAGTGGCCACCGGTAAATGTAGTACATTACCAATACCTACCATAACTTCTGCTACAGTAACCACCGGTAAATGTAGTACATTACCAATACCTACCATAACTTCTGCTACAGTGGCCACCGGTAAATGTAGTACATTACCAATACCTACCATAACTTCTGCTACAGTGGCCACCGGTAAATGTAGTACATTGCCAATACCTACCATAACTTCTGCTTTAGTGGCCATCGGTAAATGTAGTACATTACCAATACCTACCATAACTTCTGCTACAGTGGCCACCGATAAATGTAGTACATTACCAATACCTACCATAACTTCTGCTACAGTAACCACCGATAAATGTAGTACATTACCAATACCTACCATAACTTCTGCTACAGTGGCCACCGGTAAATGTAGTACATTACCAATACCTACCATAACTTCTGCTACAGTGGCCACCGGTAAATGTAGTACATTACCAATACCTACCATAACTTCTGCTACAGTAACCACCGATAAATGTAGTACATTACCAATACCTACCATAACTTCTGCTACAGTGGCCACCGGTAAATGTAGTACATTACCAATACCTACCATAACTTCTGCTACAGTGGCCACCGGTAAATGTAGTACATTACCAATACCTACCATAACTTCTGCTACAGTAACCACCGATAAATGTAGTACATTACCAATACCTACCATAACTTCTGCTACAGTGGCCACCGGTAAATGTAGTACATTACCAATACCTACCATAACTTCTGCTACAGTGGCCACCGGTAAATGTAGTACATTGCCAATACCTACCATAACTTCTGCTACAGTGGCCACCGGTAAATGTAGTACATTACCAATACCTACCATAACTTCTGCTACAGTGGCCACCGGTAAATGTAGTACATTACCAATACCTACCATAACTTCTGCTACAGTGGCCACCGGTAAATGTAGTACATTACCAATACCTACCATAACTTCTGCTACAGTGGCCACCGGTAAATGTAGTACATTACCAATACCTACCATAACTTCTGCTACAGTGGCCACCGGTAAATGTAGTACATTACCAATACCTACCATAACTTCTGCTACAGTGGCCACCGGTAAATGTAGTACATTGCCAATACCTACCATAACTTCTGCTACAGTGGCCACCGGTAAATGTAGTACATTACCAATACCTACCATAACTTCTGCTACAGTGGCCACCGGTAAATGTAGTACATTACCAATACCTACCATAACTTCTGCTACAGTGGCCACCGATAAATGTAGTACATTACCAATACCTACCATAACTTCTGCTACAGTAACCACCGGTAAATGTAGTACATTACCAATACCTACCATAACTTCTGCTACAGTGGCCACCGGTAAATGTAGTACATTGCCAATACCTACCATAACTTCTGCTACAGTGGCCACCGGTAAATGTAGTACATTACCAATACCTGCGGTATCTTGAAGCCGTGACTCCCCACTCCCCAAACACGTGTACGACAGACATTGCGTCTTCACATATAAACTTTCCATACAGCTACTTCGCTGCTCCTTATTATCAACCTGGCACTGACTATTTTCAATATTCACCGGGATACGGAAATATTTCTGACGCATCACAATTCGCTTATCCGTTTTCATTGTTGCCTGGCACATCATACCTGATGGCGCCACCAGTGCCCAATGTTGCTCACACATCACCACCACTTGCAACTGAAACCCAGCTGGTGACCAAACCAATTACACCCAATGTTGCACCCCAGTTGCCACCGGTGCCATCCACTGAACACTAGTAAACTAAAGTCTAAACTTCGTTTAAACTAGTTGCGAACGTTTATCTATAGGAAATAGTGAGTTATTCATTATATTACATTAACAATGTATTACTGATCGACATTTGTTATTTTATTAAATATTATAGTTTTTAAACATTCAATGTTACCGAGTTTTCATTTGGTATGCGTAATTTTCAATTAGTGTGTATGCCCAGATGTAAGAGCGCATATTTACAGCTGATGTTTGATTGCCCACTCATGTTTGTCTCCTAGTACTACAATAATATATACGTAGCCATACGTTACAGGAACGTCGAAAACCAACACAGACATGTATACAAATACGTAATATTACCAGCTACCGATTATTACGTACGTTAAGGGAAAGCATTGAGCTGACATGAATATCTAATATTTATATACGCGATCTTCCGACTTATTTATTTCAAAACAAACATACTTTTTACATTCTATCGGAGCCGAACTACTGCTCCTCCCACTGAATAACAGAAGATTATCTCCAATGCGTTCATACGGTCGTGAGCCGAACGAGAGCCGAGATCTGCCAGAGTTTGATTCAGTTTGATCAGAGCCAAACAGAACAGTGCCCTCGAATAATGAGTATGAAAAAACTGTACTGAAATCGATTGTGGTGTCTTGTTTGTCTTGTTTCTTTACATGGCACGATGCTGATGGGCTAGGAAAAAAAAAGTCGCGAGTCTGAGCATGGAGGTAGAAAAGACAAAGCACTAGCGTTATTATTTAGATACCTGCACTAGTACCTCGAATAAACAGAAACACGCCAGCTAAAATGTGTTACAACCTATTATTTATTGTCATGCAAAATTACCATTTTGTAATTATTCAACCGTTAGTGATATCTAAACTACCGGTACTAGTACTATGAAGAATCACAGTCCCTCTATCTTCTCTATATATCATAGAGGGACTACAGAAGAATCTAAACCTACTAGATCGCTTCTACGATTTTTTCTTTGCTGTCTTTAAAAAGTTTCCGGTCAGTCGTTCGTTCAAGTTTTTGTTGCATAATGTCGTACGTCATTTTTCCCGTTTCCCGTTGAGCTATCAATCTATCGCAGTAGCAGTAATTCTTTGCTCTGCCAAGTGTATATTAGGGTGCGTACCTCTTCTTCAAGCCGGAAATTGCGTGAAATTACGAAATATGTTGTCTTTGCCATAATTGAAATGATAGGTTACTTGAAGAAGATAATTGAGGGCGCGATTTCAGCCTCGATAGTTGAGCCATGTCGGGACTCAACCCTATCGGAGTACAACCCCGAGGGTTTAGTGAAGCCGAACTTGGCTCGAGCCCACACGGTCATTTTTGCTGGCTTGAACCGGCTCGAGCCGTAGGGCTCCGATAAAATGCTGTCGTGTGAACGTAGTAATTACCGGGACGTCACATTTCAATATGCGATCTTTGTGACGCATATTAAGGTAAACGTGAGAGGGCATCGGACAACTTGGCAAACTATTTCTAGAGTACGTATCAAAACGCAGTCAAATTTGCACTATTGCTTTTAAAACCGTTGGAGTGTGTTGAAAAACAACTAATCTTTGACAATCAGAAAACGTTTAGCTACATTATTGTATTAATATAATATACCGGTATTATTATTACGAGTAAGATAAAACAGTTTTCTAAGATATGTGTTTGTAAAGCCACAGACTCCGTTGTAGAGCAAGTTATTCTGTAGTTAATTTGTATCTAATTTAACAGCATTTACAGCGCTCTGTGTAGCTAAAGAGCATTGTTGCAATTGGATAAGATACCAATCTAGGTAAGTCGGTAAGGCAGCTTGATCGAATTCTGTTGTATTTATTGACAGTAGATGACTGGGAGAGTACATGTACTTATCTTTTTAAGAACAGTAAAGAAATATCCACTTGAACATGACTGGTTCCCCAGATTTAGCATTAAATTTCTGCTGTCAATTAACTTTCAATTACCTCTTTCTGTTTTCTCAGCAATATATTTCTCAAGGTTAGCTCTTAGTCTAATATCGGCCCCAAAAGTTTCTTTACCATGATCCACGAGTATAAAATGTGTATGGTTACTGTCTAAAGCTGACTTTTTCTCCTTTCCCAGATCTGACTCTTTGTATTGGGCTGGCCACAACCCACCACCACCCTGCAAGTGGAATCAATAGCAACAGATCATAAATTAGGTCATTAAAATATTAAACTAGGTGAATAAATGACTATTAAATAAATTATTGAATAAACAAATAAATAAATTGTATACACTAAGAAATAATCAAAGAAAACTCACAAAGAATACAAGTTGTGCTGAAGGTATTTGAGAAATGAAACAAATACAGAAAATATTTAAAATTAATTACACTTATTGAAAATTAATCACACATTTAAGATAAGCCTGTTCTTTAAATATCAACAATATGAAAGCAATCTTATATCAGTCAATTATATTTTATAACATCTATATTTTTTACTCCTGTGTGCGAAGCACAAAATGGGAGTCTTTGCAGTTAACTGTGTGTGTGTGTTTGTGTGTGTGGTACCAATGCTGTGATGACTTCAATTTAACTTTACATCTAATTGTGATGACAGGACCTACATTGTGACAACCCTCATTGTTTTCTTAATTTATATTAATGTTTAAGCCAAGTTAGCATAGCTTAATTTTAGTAAAGGAAGGTATGGTTCAATTTATATTAATATTAATATAATTGTACCATACCTACCCCATTTACTAACCCTTCGCTTCACAAATATTTCTATGTTCAGTCTTGACTTTTATTTAATTAAACTTAAAGCAGGAGGGATGTCACCTGCGCACACGCGGGAATTGAGTCACAAACAACGATAACAACACATGCTGAAAACTTAAAGGCTCATGGGTAGACGCATGTTTGTAAACAATGAGACGCTATGGCCATCTGATGCATACACAGGTGACAACTCCCTCGCTTCAATTAAAATGCAATTCTATGATGAATTGCATTGTAATTGAGTTTAATTAAACTCCAATTAAAAGGCAACCCTATATAGGAGCATGTTTTAATTGAGTTCATATCGCAACTAAAAGTTAATTCAACTATAATAAAAGTTAATCCAATGTGTCGTCATATTGATGGTACGACATGAATGGGTGTGTATGTGTTTGTTACCTGATATGCATGATAATTATCTGATTTTTAGCTGTCCTATGACTGTTCCACTGATATCTAATAAGCCATTCATTAGATTTGGATGAAACTTGGTACATAGATGCTCTTGACTAATGCGCAGATTAGATTAGTTTGGGGTAAAAATCCATGCATATTAATTACTTAATTTGCATAATGATTATTAAATTTGCGGTTTTCCCACTGATATCTAAAGTACTAATCATCACATTTCAATGAAACTTGGTACATATAATGTCATAGGACACTGCACAGACCTGATATGTGAAATATTAATTCTCTATTTTGCATAATCAATCAATTCTCATAAGTACTAATCATTACTTTTCAATGAAACTTGGTACATAGATGCTCTAGAACTATGTAGAGATCTGATATGTTTTGGGTAAAAATTTGTTCCAATTAATCAGCTAATTTGCATAATTAGTTATTTTTCGGCTTTTACACTGATATCGCAAATACTAATTATTTTATTTCAATGAAACTTGGTACATGGATGCTCTAAAACAATGGACAGACCTGCTCAGTTTGGGATTAAAATCAGATCATATTAATTACCTAATTAGTTTTGGGTTTATATGCATCTATAACCTAATTTGCATAATAATTACTTCTCTGCTTCCCACTAATTTAGTTAGGATTAATCATCACATTATAATGAAACTTTGTACATGTGCACCCTGAAACAATATACAGACCTAAATCTATGCATACTAATTGCTTAATTTGTAATCCACAGACATGATTAGTTTAATTTTGATAAACATGCATATTGATTATCTATTATTAGCCCATTGCTGATATCTAAAAAAAATCAGATTTAAATTGAATTCATCACAGAGGTGCTCTGGAATTAATTAGACTGAAAACCATGGATGAAAAATTAAATGTATTTTCTGTATATACTATAAATTTTGATAATGTGAATCACATTGTTTTTATGTTGTGCATCTCAAATAGCAGACAAATATTAGTTGCCAAGCTTCTCGTTTGAAAGGTAAATCTTAAATTAATTTTTAATATGTCTCCAATACCATCAGCAACACTGGCGTTCTTTTTAAGCTTTCTTGGATTATATTTATTTTTAGACTTGTTATTTTCTTAATTCTTAACTTGCTAGCAACATTGAGAGAAATTTGTATTTCTGAAGATGCAATAAAGGTAATATTTTCTTAGTATGTTCTTTTGATCTGCTGTTTTACAGTTCTAATGCCAGGTCTTACCTAAAGACCTGCGGCTAAAAGAAAGGATGACACAAAATGATAACCATACACACAAAACGTATCAAATCATAACCAACAATACGTAGAAAGTCTAAATTGATAACGCTTTTCTCAGCAGGTGCGCAGTGATATTAAGAACAATTTTCTGTATCTCTTGCAGACTTGGGTTTCCTGAATTTATCAACATGCTTTAGGGTGTCTTTGTTGACAAGACCAAGTTCTCTAACTACCACGGGTACGATCATTGTTTTTAATTATTATTATTATTATTATTATATTATTATTATTATGATATTTTAGCTACCTAAGAAAACAGTTATTGCATGCACATTCAATCACAATGTGTGAAACAAGATGGCTACAAATTGGCAATTTTGTATCAAATCACAAAATAAATGGATATACATCAGTGGTTCTACAACATGATTAGCATAATCATTTGAAGAATCATAGGCAATGTACATCAACAGCTTTATATAAATAGAGACCATGCAGTGCTTTCTAACAATAATCAACATCTGATTAGGTATATTATAAAAATAGTACTTACAGGCCTTCCTTCCAGTGCTTTCTTATTATCAATCATAGTCCATGTGGCAATTCCAAGTGCGACAACTTGCTTCTGATTGTCTGATGTTATTCCTTGACTTTCTTCCATGATGGCCTCACCAACTTTCTTCATGACTCCAACCGCTGTACCACCAGTGATGATCCAAGCACCTGAAACAGAATGAATGGTTACTGTAATCCATCCATCTGTAAATTTCACTGTGATATCCAGTCATTTGGAATGGAGGTGTAACCACGACTTCTGTTGAGTTGCGCCAATGGGTATTAGACCCATGGGGTTAATTTGTTGTCCTCAAAGGAGGATATTAGTGTAGGTAGGCCACACATGATTGGGTTAAAATCACCCAGAGTAGTTCATCTTGTATTGTGAACGAGACCCTCATTTTTATTATTTAGTCAGCATTGAGTTAGTTTTTGTTTTGAAAGTTTTTCTGGTGTCAAGAATAGTTTGCATAATTTATGTTGGTGACCTAGTTTTTGAGTTATTATATTTGTCTTGTATATTCCTAGGAGTAAGCAGTATTTCTTTTGTTCGTTATCATGCTATTTCGATAGGAAATTTTCTTGTGTTTTAAAATTTATGAGTGTGTTCTACTTTGACGCAGTATGGGCTGAACAGCACGACTTGTTGACAAGTTGGTCTTGGAAAGTTGCTATGTGAGTGACGTCATGATTTCAACACGCGTAGGGCATGACCAGTTGTTTTTTTATAGAGGGTTTTGCTGCTAATGACTTTGTATTGTGTCAGTGCGTTGTTTTTTTTGCTCCATAGGTTGTATTATTTTATAGTACTATTATAATTTTAGATGATATAAATTTCGTAGTTAAATATTTAGAGTTGCAGGGATTTTAGATTGGTCCCCCGGCCTTCTTGCAAATGGTACGAGCCTACCTAAGAGCGAGACGGAGGCAGTGGTTGTTATGGCAGATGTTGTGAGCTGACGTGCGACAAGAAGTCTCCGGAACATTTTGAATATTTCTAGATTTTTGACGAACTATATGCTCGGAAAGTCAATAATCAAGCTGCAGAGAAACTCAGCGTGGATGTGACAGAAATTCCGGATCATTTGAAGTTTTTCAAGTATCATTTGTTGTGCATGAAGTAATCAATAAATCCATAAAAAAACTTCAGTTGGACCCATTTCGATAGTGCCATATGTTTTATAATCCAAGGTTCCTTAGTAATTTCCTCATATGAGTTGTTTTTATTGAAGCGTATAATTTTAATTTTTGTTACGACATAGTGTATTTTATCATCCTTTGAATTTACCGCCCAATAGAGTACACTATCAGTAAAGAGTTTCGGGAGTACCGGATTCAATGAATAACTTGTTGTATTTATAGTCATTTTCTCTTGATTGTTCAATGAATCTGGCTACTTAGCGTTTATCGTGTGTTTTGACGTTTTCATTGTCTGTGCGACTGACGTATATTTGGCCTTTCCGTCGCACTATTCAGCGTACCGCGCGCTCAGTTTTGTGTTTTACATTTTTGGCCATTACGGCTAAAATTGTAGCTGTACGCTTAAGCGTTAGGGAGCATAAACCGTATTAATATTGCGTTTGTTACATATTCCTGTATTCAGAACTTAACATAGATTGTTTTGTGGTATATCTCACGTAGACCCCTTTAACTATTCTTATGTTTGGCCTATTTGTTAAAGGGCAAGTACTAAATTTTTATACTTTTTGAGTGGATTCCTGTTACTGATAGGAGAAATTGAATTGGGCATTTAGTATTTTCTATTTTGAATTTACTAAGTCTAGTGTATACCTTTTGCTGCTTTAGGCTAACCTATATTGATGTTGTGTATAGTTAGCCAGTGTGCAATTTGTTGTTGTTATTTATTAAATCATTTTCATTTCATGTGTGTTTGGTCATACACCTTCCTTGCACTGGTAAATATTGGTGAAGCTGTCCATGCCATAACCCGAACCTGTGAATTAGTCTGCTTCGAGTGCCTCTACTTTGATGGTAGGGAGACCTGTTGTCACTGGTTACAAGGGTCATTGGAGGGTCACTGAGAGAGGGCTTACAGAGGGTAACTTTTGGACCCACTTACGTCCAAATAAAATATTCAAGGATCCCACCTTTTATTTTGTTAGATTCATACACAATATGCATCAACACATTTGCACTTATTGCTACATTTACACTACAGCATTCTATCAGAGCCGAACTATTGCTCCAGAACAAAAGCTGAGATCCACATGGCTGAAAATGATTTGGGTGTTGTGCTTCCACAGAGCAAAGCATAATGCAAGTGACTGACAGTACCCTGACCTACAAGTGGAAAACAATTTGCCCCACATTAAAACGTCTGCTTCCCAGTCGGATGTAGTATCCTGCGTTAAAGCAACCCTTGGTGGTATCTATATTACATTGTGATGTACATACCTGTACTGACAGCAGCTTTAAATAATCCTTTGTTGAAGAGTAACTTTAGTCTATCTTTGAAAAAGAAGTCTTGTGCACCACCAGTGACTGATATCAACACTTTAGGTTTATCCATTTTCCACTGATTAATCAGAAGATCCCATAAAATGTGTGGTTCTGTTTCCATGTCAACACGAACATACTGCAAAAGAGAAAGATGCATGATGCCGCCCGACCTTGAAATGGGGGTCAGGATGAAATCTGTTTTTGTCATGTTACCTCAAACCCTGCAAATGGAAGTGTGCATGGAATCATGAGAAGAAACAGTGTGCATTATGATAACTGTCATAAAGGTGATTGACAGGTCATACTTGTTTTCAACTCTGGAAGGACAGTAGAATCTACCAAGTGTGCTTGTAATTTACATAACAAAGGGTGTTTACAACTTTGGAAGGAGAATTGGAATCTACCAGGTGTGCTGTTATTTGAATAATAAAGGATGTTTATGATTTACTGAGTTGCCTACGTGACACAGCTGCTAGCAAGATCACATTCTGATTGGCTCATGTGGAAACCCAGGTGGTGACACTGAATCATGCCTATAAATTGGACAGACTCAGGAGTCCATCATTTCAACTTGGTATCTAGTGTATGCTGCTACGATATTGTGTAACAAGTGATACAGGCTACAACCATCATTTTGTGAGACTTGTATGAACTGCGCTGCTCTGCGATCTCCTGCTTTCAGCGGTGCCCTCCAGAATACCAGCGTTCCTCTGCAAGCAAGACTCCTGTATATCTTTGTTGTGTTGTAGAAGCCATTGACTGTCGTCCATTATTACATCCTGAAACTGTGAGTTATCATCAATGCACATTTCCCTAAGCAATCCCCTGTTTTAGTGACTCTATTCATTGTATTTTTCTGTGCTTTATTTCTTGTAATTATTTTGAGAGGTATTAAAGCGAGGAGCTTTAACTCGATATTTTGGTATATGTGTATTTCACTTCCAGTACTATTGTATTGTCTACCCCATTCTAGCAGTAAAAGAACACCCTGTCCAGTGTGAGTTCTATGGGTAGCCCTCTCAATTGCAATAAGCAGGCCTTGCACTGTGACATCCAATGCCCCAACGAGGGACACAGTCTGCTAGTGGAGCGATAGTACAGTAACAGCTGTGGTAGCATAAAGCACATTTGTAACACAGCTTAAGTATGGTGACCAGCATGGTCACAAATTAAATGCAACACAAATATCACAAGTTCAGCACAATTTATGTATACTCAGCATAGTCAATATAGTGCAAGTGTCGTCATAGTCGCATGAGTGTCGTCATAGTCGCAAGAAACAGCATAATAACATAAGCTGGAAGGAAACAAGGAAATCCCACAGTGATAGCAAAGTAACAGCAGTGGCTGCCTACACATAGTAATTGTCACACTAATGGTAGCAGCACATAACAGCAGTCAAAGCACATATATACATGTAGCACATGCCAATGCAGTATAGTTATAGCAAAACTATTATACCATGTACTTACTGGTGACTTCTTATTATGTTGTCCGAATCCAATGAATTCTATCTCCCCATATGAATCAGCATCCACTTGTTTATCTGGACCATTTCTCTGTTTTATTTTATTTTCTTTCATGAATGAGGAAACGTCTGTATTCTGCAATGAATAACATAATAGTACTATACATCAAATTTGGCATTGAGGAGAGGTACATGTAGTCATGTATGCATTCAGGCATGAAATGGAAAACATATCAAAAAAATCCATAATTTACATTCATCTGAATTATTTTCACTATATGGATGAAAATAAATTCAAGTAAAGACATATTTTTGTAATTGTGTACATAGAATATATGAGAATTAGATGAAACAATTTAGGCTTCCAAAGAAGATCCCCATTAGTACACATCAACTGTTAAATTTGCTGAAATTCTCTTCTACTATGTATCTCATTATCAGCTATTGTGCCAACAAGAAGTTTAAAGTACGAACCCATTGTTGTTCTGATTTGTGTTCCAGTATTCCTAAACCGGCTCCCAAATTTTCTTCTTCATGCTGGACAACTAATACTTCCTGCACTGGTTCTCGTCGTTGTCTTCTTTCTTTTTGATTTTCATCATCACTGTGTTTTAATCCTCTTCTTGCTCTTCTAGATTCACTATGACGATAGGAAGGATTGTCGTAAACCTCCTTGTGAGGGCAGTCTTCAGAGGAGTCATGAACCTTGTTATTAGGAGAACGATATTTTCTCCTTTTTCTATGTTTTTCACGATGGCGTCTGTGCCCTCTGTCATCGTCATGATGCAGTTCATCTCTTTCCTGAGAATCAACCGATCCACTTCTCTTTCGCAACCTATCTGCTTTTCTCATTTCATATGACATTGAAGCCATGTTGTCTGAATGATAACAACTCAGTTGAAAGCTCTCTGGATCATTAGATAATACAGATACAGAAGCAATGTTCATAACTTGGTGAAACAGGTCTAGAAAATGGTGATTTCATTTTTTTTACAACATGCAGAGCTGTATCTATTAAAACAAATAAAACGAAACAGTTTAATAAAGAAATCAAAAATTAATATGAACCTTCATACATTGATGTCTATTTACCCATCAATTTTTGTTGAAATTTGAAGACATTCATAAAAGTCCTTATAAATAAATAATAATAATACCGTAACTTTATTGCCACCGCGTAAAATGATTTACATAGTATAAGTACAGAAAAAAAAGTTTAGAAATAATAACAAGATACATGTATATGTAAAAATATTATAAAAAGTATGTAACTAGTATTTAAATGTTAAATAAATCTTTGCTTGCGAGTATATTATGTAAATTGTGTGTTTTTATTTTTGGTTGAAAGTAGTATCATAATTTTTTGGATGAAGTATTTTCAGTGTGTGTTATATTTTGGGCACTTCAATAAAAAATGTTCTACATCTTCAATTGAATTTCTGTCAAAGATTGTGCATATTCTTTTGTTTATAGGTTTCGTAGGAATTGAATATCTGCCTCTATTACTAAGTTATGGTTACTAATTTGAAATTGTGTTAACATTTTCCTCTTGTACCGGTAAGTGTCAAGTTCATTCAAATATGGCTCAAAGATGTATTCTGTTTTAAATTTAGCATATGTTCTCAGTTTGCTATTTTCTTTGGAAATCAGTTCTTTCTAGAAACTTATTTTCAGGGTAAGTTTTTAAAATTTGATTAATTTAATTTTTTTGGTTTCATATAAATTTAAGTTTAATGTCTAGATTTCCTAAAAATACTTTGTTCATGATGTAAATTGATTTACCAGCTTTACCTGTTAACATGGCATCAACAAAACTCCCATTTGATTTTATTGTGATTCCTAGATGTGTATAACTGAGTGTTATCATTTTCAAAACAGAATTGGTATTTTTTCTCAATGTTGATGAACCGAAGATAACAACTTCAGTTTTTGAAAGGTTCACACTCAATTTTTTTTATTTATTTTATTTAATATGCAAAAATTACAATGACAAATTACAGACAAAACAATAATAGAAGAAAAAAGGAAAACAATTACAGATCATAATATTCAATAAAAGGCCCCCACTTCTTTAGAAACTTTGTTCTTCTGTTCTGAGCATTCGCAATGATACTTTCCAAATCAATGGTTTGTTTTACACAGGATTTGAAACCTACAATGTTTGGCATAATGTGTTGTAACTTGTACTTTAATATATAATAACGACCTATAAGTAGGACATAGTTAAGCATTGGATTATCATGCTCATCAATATCTCCCAGAATACATTTTAGAGCATTTAATGTGAAAATGAGTTCTGTGAACGAGGATAACCATTCCAAAAAATGTATATAAATCTACAATCCCAAAATAAGTGATAGTAATCTTCACAAAAAGAGCATAGTGGAGAATCTTTGAGATTCCATGCATACAGAAGTTGATTAGATAGCAAAAATTTCATAGTAAGCTTGTACTGGAAATTTCTAAGCTTTGTATTGGTTGTGATTTTATACGGGAGTGTACATACAGCTCCCCATGGTATTATAACATCCAGGATATCATGCCAGTAGTGCTGGATATGTCTTGGAATTTCATTGCTTAAAAAGGGTTTCAGCAGCACAGCATACAACTCTTTATTAATTTTATCCCCACTTAGCCATTTACAATTACGCATGTTTGGTTTACATACACGTAATTTTTTTTCCAGCACAACCAGCTATGAGATTTTTCCATTTTGAAGGAATGGCAGATTTTAACTGAAAAAATTTGTATCTGGTACATACATTCCCATATTGTAAAATAAACTGTTCAAATGCTAGAAAATTACAGTTCTCATCAAGAAGGTCATTAATAAAAACAATACCATACAACGTAAGACCCCTACCTCTCCATTTTTGTTTACTATTTTATAATTCCCATCACCAATTAGACAATGTCACAGCATTTTGGCTATTTTTTCAACAAATCCAAAATCACTCTCGACAATTTTTTTTTACTTTACATTTGTACTATGATTACATTTGAAGTTTTGATAATATTAATGGGTATACATATTTTAATGCATGCGTGTACACTCACAAAAATACCCAAATGACAAAAAAAGCAGTATTTTTCTTTTTCTCAATAATGCATTTTTTTTCGATCTGGGTAACTTGTGAAATCCTAATGAGATTTAAAGTTCAGTTTGACTGAAATGATGGTTTTGCAAAATTAGGGCTTGTCAACTTGTCCATGGAAGCTTCAAGATTTTTTTTTTTATAAATATTGTATTCACATTGACCATGAGGTCCAAAGTAATTCTTACTGATGTGACTGCAGTGACTGTGTAGTGTACTCGGCAGTTGTTTGTTTTGTGTTCTTGAAATTTTGTACAATACAACGGTAAATAGGTATATTATTTCCACTTTGCAGTATATCGTAGACAGTGCTTGTATACTTTGTTAAATATCGGATTGTTCGGAAGCATGAGATTGTAATGTAAATTTTGTTTTAAAGTCCCATGTTGACTATGTCCCAGCCCGTTTACTTACTTACTGTCAGTGTCTGACTGGTATATACAAAATGCGACCAAATAAACGTCAGAATAGTAAAAAAAAGTAACCTAAAAATTAGGTGCCCGTGTCGAGAGAGCCGCAGAACCAAAACAGTATATCAGTCGTCGCCGTCCACAGCAGTGATATGGTTTAAACGCATCGAAATTGAGAATAGACCTATTGCATAGAAATGAACACTACCGGTAAATACAGCTATCCCGGCCAGCAACCGAATCATCAGTCTTCATGAGTGATGTAACTGGTATTTCCATCAATTTGCTCCTATTCCCACTGTCCTAAAAGTGAATGTTGTAAACTTCGCAAGTTTGCGTATTTTCGTACAGCGTAAACATTGCTACAATCAAAGACGCACTGAATAGTAAGTCCATTCTGGACTAGTACCATTGTAAATTTTTGGAGAGTAAAGAACTATATACCCCCGGTATACAGAAAACGCTCCTGTAAGAAATTGTTAAAATTGCCCGATTGGCATTTCCAAATCCTGTATTGAAACGGAACATATTCTGTATTCACTAAAAAACATTGTTATGTTTCTAAACAAACTCGAAACAAAAGAAACCATGCGATCCAAACAACCTGCGCCCTTGATAATCGAGTCTTATCGCCCTTACGTTTCCGAGCAAAAATACGTCGATGCCAAAAATGACAGATTTTCGCCAAATCTTCTATTAGTGGTTAGATAGGTTATTTATTAGAGACGCTCGGGGAACCAAAATTGACGATGTAAATCACTCCGGCGGCAATAATAGTCAGGGGGTGAAGGACTGAATTTCAAAAACATATTTTATATATAGGGTATATAATTAATGTTATTTTTTTAAAGCTTATAGAATAGCCCTATACTCTCCATACCATGTCAAATGCTTTGGCAAAAGTTTTTATTTATTTTTTTATGTTTTTATTTATGATGGAACAAAAAACTTTACCAATACAACTTGAAACTGATATGCCCCTGAAATTTTGAAGGTCTAATTTGTCTCCTTTTTTATAAAGATGAGTGATGCAACTTAAATGCCAAATATCTGGGGAAAACTGAGCTACTCAAAACTAAGTTATACAATTGAGTGAGTGAATTAATAAGATAGTTTGAGCTGTATGTTAATATTTCTTTTCCACTAATAATCTCATCTAAGTTATTATTTACTATTCTTTCATTATATTTTCTTGGAAACTATTATCATCTTTTTCATTGTTTAATGTTGCATAATATTCCATGCTTTTAGTTGCTAATATTGGATTATCACTATTTTGAACCGTATTGTTTATGTATGTTAAGTGAGTATCATTTTACAGTATTATGCCAAGAGATCTCGCGCTTTCTCATGCGAATGCAGGGGTCGTATCTCCCGCCATTCAGATAGACTTGCCGGATTCTCTTTGAGGCAAATATTATCAGTTTTATTCATAATTAACAACCAAACATGTATAGAAAGTTTAATTATGAATAATCTACGCACTATGGGTACTCGGATGCAGAGTAGAAAACGCACAGCTGAGGAGAACGGGACGGAAATCGCGACTACTTCTGTAGTGTTGGAAACTCAACTGCCTAACCGCCCGAAAAAGAGGACGTCCCGCGGCTAGAACATCTCGAAATAGGAGAAATCTGGACTATAGTAATCCCGCTAATTGGACTAATGCTAAGTTAAGATTGGAATTGAAAGACATGGGCTTTAATTTACCGACTAATTTAGCCCGGAATTCCTATATACGCATATATGAAATGAATAGACCAAATCATCGTAGTTCGACCATCCAAACATCAACAGCAGACACGGGGCCATGCCAGAGGCGGCCGAGATCGACAGTCTGGACGATAACGAGGGACTGGGGAGATACGCAAACATCCTCAAATGTTCTATCCGGCGATGTTGTAGCAAGTATTCGCCGTGATATTTCTGACTTGAGGCAAACAGTAACCTCTTTAATTAACAATTCCAGTATGGCTAAAGGCGTATCGATTTCACCGTCGGCGACATCGGTGCCTGAACAGGAAGAGAGTCAAAGGTCAACAGCCGCAGTGCATTGTAGGGCGAGTGGTCACAACAATATGGCGGACCCAAGGTCAGCGGTGACATCAACGCTGCCGATAACTAGCCAATTACTTACCATTGACGGGTTTGCAACGCAAGGCAACTCTGTAAATAACCCGTCAATTAATTCGAACGTCTCCTTTGAATGAAGAAAATACGGAATAGCGGCGAAAAGTTTGCCAAGGATCGTTAACGTGTCACCGACGACAATGAGGGACATCATCATTACAGGTAGATATGTAAATCTTGCTGCTTTATTAATAATAATAATTTTATTACACTACTAAAAAACCTTCAGAGGGTTTTTGTATGGTAAGGAACATAAATACATACCTGCCCAGGAAATGTCCGACAATCGATGTATAATGGATGTTGATGGCAATGAAATAAAAATTAAAGGTAACAATGATCCACGCCTTAATAAATCCTTGACATTATCAGAATTCTGTGTGGCTTTTAACAGATATAAATCTGTCATGTGTAGTGCTCATCCAGAACGTCGGGAAGAACTGGATGAATATCAAGCAGACATTGTGGACATACATAATAGTTGGGGTTCAAGATTTTATGACTATCACGTACAATTTGCAATGACTGCTGCCACTTGGCTTCAGCTTGAAAAAATTAAAGTGGACTGGTCTGTAGTAAATCATTCTTTGCTCAATAAGGTTGTTGCAAACCAGAAGGCCGCTGCATGTATTATTTGTAGCAGCACACTGCACATGCAAGACTTCTGCCCTCAAAAGAGAGGTTTTGGGCCACCACACACCTACCAACAACAGGGATCTACAGACGGGAGAGGGAGCAAGAGGATTTTTCATAATGGAAAGGAAATCTGCAACAATTATAACACAGAAGAGGGATGTAGACGAAACCCATGCGAGTATACGCATGCATGCCCCACATGCAAAGGCGGCCACCCAGGCTGAAGGTGTACCAAATCTAATGCCAGTGGCACTTGCCCAGTGACAACAACCAGTGTTCGAAATTAACTGAAAATCGTAACAGGCCCGAAGGACCTATGTCAAATTAAAACTGTAGGTCCTTCTAGCTAACTGTAGGCCCTGATATTTAACAAAGACTAAACGGATAATACAAAACCTTTATTTACTAATTAATCAGATATATTATCTGCAGCCTCAAAGACGTCATCATCATTTCTTTCATCGTCACTAAACTCATCAAAATCTTCAGAAAAAACACTGTCATGATCACTGGCTGACTCTGAATCTGACATGCATTTTGCATCGTGTTCACAATCATTGGCGTCAGTCTCATCTTCTACAAGGATCAATTCTGCTGCACGATCCTCGACAAGGCCGGCAATACATCACCTTGTTATCAAACCTTGTTGTTGTTATCAAAAAGTAACCAGTCTTTGAACTCCGCCTGCCAGCTAACTTGGAATGTGCGTGGTTTACGCCTAGACCATTCGTATTCTTGCTGTTTGTCACGCCTTTCTTGTGTGGTTTTCACACGTTTAGCAGCAGGCTCCTGGCAGTTTAAATATTGCCACATACTTCGATGTAGACGTAACTCTGCAGCGTGTTCGATGCAAATCAAAGATGGCGGAACATAAAATGTATGCGCAAATTCTATTGGTTTGAATCGGAGGCTTGATCGGCCTACATCCAATCAGATCGTTTGTTACAGTTCCCACGTTCGGCGCATTTCGCGATCATTCGGCGAGCTTGAATTATGACTCGTATGGCATGCCCAGGTCGATGAGTGATGCCATTTGTTGACCAAACGTGCAAGAAAACTCAATTTTGAAACAATTCTGGAGTTACTATAGATATTTATTATATATTTGGTCTTACAATCATACTAAATAATGGAACATTTTTTTAAAATATAAATTTATGGTCGGTCACAAGGACTGATGGTTTTTCACAGCTCTAGGCCCTTTACACCCACTGTCGGCCTGAGGCCGACGGACCGACGTTAATTTCGAACACTGACAACAACTCATGGCTTGTACACCAATAAACATTGATAAATTGGAAGAACTTTTATTTGAACATCCAGATAAAACTTTTACATCCCAATTATGCTCAGGTCTAAGGGAGGGTTTTATGACAGGGATTGAAAATGTCCCAGCGCTTTCATATGAATGTACCAATAAATTAACAGCAAGGGCAGACCCAGCTTCTGTTAGCCTTTGTCAATTTCTGACTGCAAAAGTCTATGTGATAGGACCCTTCGATACACCGCCTTTTTCAGTTTTTCGTATAAGCCCCTTAGGTTTAGCTGAGGGCAAGTATTCGGGAAAGAAACGTCTTATTGTTGATCTTTCAGCCCCCCATGACAAACCAGGAGTTCCAATCCTTAACGAACTCATAGACAAGGAGGCTTTTTCAATGTCATACATACGTATTGATGATGCTACTGTGGAATTGAAAAGAGTGGGTAGCAGTGCATTTATGTGTAAATTTGATATCATGGATGCATTTAAACAAGTTCCACTTCACCCATCGGTCGTGCCCTGGCATGGGGTTAAATGGGAAGGAAAGTATTATTTTTTGTGTATGACTAGTATTTGGTTGCAGGTCAAGTCCAAAATTGTTTGACACACTTTCCCAAGCTATTTGTTAGATTGCGGAACACAAATATGGAATCAAATTTATTTTGCATCTTTTGGATGATTTTTTAACTGTAGATGATGGAGAATTTAATCATGACATTGATTTTTAATACTTTACGAATTCCTTTGGCGAATCATAAAACATTGGGTCCTGTCCAGGAATTGGAGTATTTAGGTATAATGCTTAACTCAAAAGAATTGATGGCCTTTCTACCAACAGACAAGAGAATCGGGATTTCAAAAAAATTATCTGAAGTGTTAGCAAAGAAAAGTGTTACCAAACAAGTCTTGTTATCTTTGTTAGGTCATCTGAGTTTTGCTGGAAGAGTAGTCTTGCCAGGTAGATCTTTTGTGTCTCATCTACTGCAGTTAGCCTCCATAGTACCAAAACTTCATTACCATGTAGCTATTAATAGTGACTGTCGCATGGAGCTAGCTATGTGGGATAGTTTCCTGCAATCATGGAATGGAGTTCATCTTTTCCTCAACAGTGAGGTCACCAGTGCTGCAGACTTGCAGATTTACACAGACGCTTCATCGACTGTTGGGTTTGGGGGATATTTTAGAGGCGAATGGTTTAACGACTGTCGGCCTGCAGAACTTAACATGAATAACCGGAGTGATCTATCTATGGCCCTTTTAGAATTATACCCTATTGTGGTTGCAGCTATGTTATGGGGAGGGAAATGGTCTCAAAAGCGCATCAGGTTTAATTGTGACAATGAGGCTACGGTACATATCATTAACAAAGGTAGAGCCTCTTCGAAGTGCCAAACTATAAATAAGTTAATTAGGCGACTCACCTTGTTGGCAATGCGCTATAATTTTATAATTCTTGCACGCTTTCTCCCAGGGGTTCATAACGGGATAGCTGATTCATTATCATGTTTCCATTTCCAGAAGTTCAGGCAGTTGGCTCCAGCCGCACAGCAGCTCAGAACGCAGTGTCCACTATATTGCGAAGTGACCCAGATCTAGCTGAGGAAGTGGAGGTACTATATAGTGCAGCGGTAGCCAAGAAAACCAAGCAGGCTTACAGTACCGCACTCTCACAGTTGTTAACCTTTGCTAGTGTGCACAATGTGCAATGCTCTATATCTAACCTATCTCCCATTTCAGAGAACCTGTTGATTTTATTTGTAACTTACTGTAGCAACAGTTTGCAGTTAAAGGGGTCCACAATTAGGTTATACTTAGCGGGCATCAGGTATGCATATCTAAAGGTCGGCTTTTCAAACCCCATGAAGTCGGCCTGTGGGGCCCCGTTAGAAAGGTTAAATTTGGTATTAAAGGGGCTGACACGCAAAATGGGCCAACACCGACAGCCCCGTCTCCCTTTTACTGCAAACATTGTTGCTAAAATGTGTTCAGCTCTAAGCAAAGGAATATTCACACCTTTTACAGATGTTTTGCTTCAAGCAGTAGTCTCAGTGGCCTTTATTGTCTTTTTGAGGTGTGGTGAGTTCACCACAGAGAACGCACAATTTGACAAAAATGTCAATTTATGTCTTGAGAATGTAAGTTTTTGTAGTTCAGATAAAGTTCTTCTGAAGTTAAAAAAAACAGATCTCACACTTTTTAAGAATAACTGTTTTTGTCCAGTTACTCCATTGCAGCAGTATATTGCTGCCCGTAAGCGTAGCAATTACCATAACGGACCAAGTGACCCTCTGTTTATTTCAGAAGACGGTCTACCTTTAACAAGCGCATGCTTTCTGCATTTATTACGCTCCTTACTAAACACAATAGGGGTAGACGCCTCTAAGTACTCAGATCACTCTTTCCGCATTGGTGCAGCCTCATCAGCAGCACATGCGGGAATTCAGGACCATATGATTAAAACTCTAGGTCGCTGGACCTTGGATACCTACAACAGGTATATCCGAGTAGCAGATGACTCAATCTACGGAGCACAATCCGTAATGTAATCCGAGTATTGGTTTTGACTTTCTCCCTCATTTTGTTTCCTTTAATTTATATTTTTATTGTAATACATCAGTTATCTATATTACTTTGTTAATAAACTATCGTACTTCATTTTTATTTATATCTTGGGTGTCATTCCACAATTTCATTAGTTTCATTTTGGGTACTTCGCTATTGCTATATGCTCGTATACCCCCAAGATATCTCCAGACATAATTTTTCTTTCAAGTATGTATTTTAATAACTTTTCAGTAACCTTGTCATCATTACTGGGTAGTTGCCAAGCTGAAACCTACCTATAATCAATTAAATAACTTCACGCGGTATCAACATCGCAATAAACAACCACATCGCTCTGGATGTTTCAAACAGTCGCAGTCACGCTGCCTCTGACATCTCATTACTAACTTCACAGCAGCGCAGCCTGCTATAACTTTTATACATTCTTTGTACTAACTCTGTTGTTTTGAATTTATTTCTAATCAGTCGTGTATTTTTCTATATCTTTGCAGTCGCATTATGGGGGCCGCACCAGGACCATAAATTAATATTGTATTGGCAGACAGCGCTGTGGTTTTGGTCGAGCCCCCCTTTTTTGCCAATAAATAAGCTTTAACGTATATGAGATCTCGTGTCATAAATATTTGTTAATAATTTTCCAAACTTCTGTTGTTTTTCCTTGTTGAAAAGTTTATTAAGATAGTTTTCTTGGATTCGTTTTTTCATTTGTTTTATTAGTTTCTTGAATCTTTTCTTTTGCATGTCTTAGTCTTAGTTGCATATCAAATGGTAATTTATTTATCAACTTTGCACAAGCCATTAGATCACATTTACTCTGGTTGCATTGTTTATCAAACTATCAGGGATTCGTTTTTTGTTAGTTTTTGTGAACAATTTAATTGCATTTGATTTTATTTATAATGCATGAAGCTAAATTTTCTAATAGCTGATTACATGTCTGGGTTTCTATATTCACATTATTATGACTTAAAATTGTCTTATTAAACTCTTCTATTTTATTCAGTATATCTTTTGATGCTAATCAATCATGGTATTTAAAAGCAGATAATTTATCCCACTTCCACTTCCTAGGCATTGGCTCTAATTTAGTGTGTTCATGTACATGTTGTGTAGTGTGCACATTAAGTAATATTGAAATGTAAAACTGTGGACTTTGAAATATTCAAATTTGTTGAGAAGGTCAGTTGTTGCTAAGCCATAGTCTACCATACTGTTACCATTCCAGTGATAACATGTAGTTTCCACAAATATCACCTGCTATGTGACCATTGGAATTCTCAAGTTACAATATTTACAAAGATCACATACCGTATTTCCCTGGGCAAGCGCCCACCCCCGTTTTCACAAAAGTTACATGTTGGGGACATCCTCGGTTAAACGCCCAGGGTGATTTTTAGCCAAGAACGGGGTCAACAATAAAGTTTTATTTGTTAAAAACGAACGCGTTTGATTTATTTAAATAGTGTGTTACGGTAGTTCTCTTTTTGGAGTGTGTGGTGGCCCTGAAAAAGGTCGTTTCGTTTGTATTTTTACGTAAAAACTCATTGGAACTTAACGACGTAAGATGAACCACGCAGCATGTGGCGCACACGTTCTGCTTTCTCTTCATTCACGATGAATCCATGGTGAGTGGTTTGAAGCACTTAGCTTTGGTTTCAAAACGTAGCACTTCGCTGACTGTGAATCCATAATGGGAGCTAGCACTTTTGAGACATCACGTTGTAAACTTGCTACTTTCTTTCCATCCTTCATCACAGCTAGAGATTATTTTCAGTCTGTTTTTTATGTATCGCCATTTGGATATGTTTATGTATTCACAATACCGGGTAGTTTGTAAACATTTCACATCAGTAATAAAAGGTTTATTTGTTTCATAGCCCTGTCTGCTATTCTTCAGTAATTACGATGCGATGTATCAATAGGTGCGTGAACAAAATTATGCTAATGAGGTCATCGCGGTAGTTTTTCCAGGCCGTTTCGACTTGCACTGATCACGGTTACTAAAAAAGTAACCGTGCATTGATTACAATACTTACCATACTTTGTAGCCATTTTCAGCGAGTAATACAACTTCATTCGCTGACATAAAACAAGTTTTATTCTTGAAATTCGACCCTGTGTCTTAGTGTCCCCACAGTTCTTGACCAAGTGCTCACGTTTATTGAAACCTCGCATAAATCAAGAAATAAGTACGTGTACAAAAGCATTCCTTTATTTGACCTTATCATACGATCACAAAAACAACTTTTTAAAATCTTTTTTGGGGTGGTCCTCGGGTAAGCGTCCACCCCCATTTTTCCCCGATTTTGTATGTTCAGGCCCCTGAGCGCGTGCCCGGGGTAATACGGTAATAGTTTTCCATAGCTGTTTGTGTTTTTATCAACTAAATTGCATCTAAATTGCATAATTGGTACAACACTATGCTCAGCAAGCAAGTGTCATACCAGTAAAATCTCTAGTACAGTCCGAAACAAGATGATTGAATTGATTAAGATATAATTGGAGGTTAACATTGTGCAGATGTCAATGCTGACAAATATATATCACTGTCACTGCAGCATGTATAGCCTTACTTGGGTACCACATGCAGTGCTAGTTGATGTTGAGACTGGTACCTTGTCCTCTGCCAGGGTTGCCATAGTGCCCACTAACACTTAGGTACAACGCCCGAGGTGCATTATATGGGAGGGGTTGCTATGACACCACCATGTGAGAGCCGAGACTCCTTCATCTTATCCACAATCTCTTGTGTCGATTTGATTTTATTCACCACTCATTCTTCTCCCACATCTCAGCAATGTTAACTGATATTTAGACAATATCTAACTATATCTATATTGTAATAGGCAGTGACTGATAGACAATGGAATAGCAATGGTATGACAAAATCAGTTCTTTGCTATGGAGTAGTTTTTAGTTTAATATTTAATGAATTCACTGACATTTTGTCATACACTAAAACAGTCTCTGAAAACAGCATGTATGATGACAATAAATCTAAAAATCATAAAAACAAACTTAGAACTTATAGATTACTGAAAAAGGATTACACCTATGAAAAATATCCAACAGTAGTTAAAAATCCCAACCATCGGTCAGCCCTAACAAAACTACGTACAAGTGCCCTTACCTTACAGATAGAAATGGGGCGGTACAAAAATATTGACATTGACCAAAGAAAATGCAAAGTCTGTGATCATGATGAAGTAGAAGACGAGAAACACTTTCTGCTAAAATGCTAACTACACCAAGAGGAGAGGATTAAACTGTTCACTGAACATAACTTATCCTCAGCTGGTATAGCCGAGGAAGAAATCAAGATAAAAATTCTCACCTCTACCGACAACAAAGAAATCACTGACTATGCAAAATACATTTTTAACTGCTTTAACCGCAGAGATATTACACTGAAAAAACCACCAGCTGCCCCAAAATAATCACTCAATTTTACATTTCTTGTTTTACTTATTGATGTAATTTTCTAATTGTTTACTTTATTTTAGCTAGCTGTTGTTTATTTAAACAACATTCTTTATTGTATTATTTTCAAGATCCCAATAAGGATACGAAATCAATAAAGTTATTTACTATACTTTACACTACAAACCATGCATGAAAACTAACTTTAGTGTTACCATGTAAACATGTATCTGAAGGATTGTGTTATAGGATAAATATAATATGATATCCCGTCAGACCCTTGCTGATGTGTACGATAACACTCAGATTGAACTTGGTAACTAGATGTTTATTTAGTGGCAGCCATTACTATATAACATACACTGTTGCATCATGGGTGAAGAGGTAAAAGGTGGTCAGGGGCATGACTTCTATGACTCAATACACTACATAGAATGCATCAAGGAATGTTGACAGCATGCAATAAACGGGGATTCCAGTGAGCCCATCTGAGGTTATTAATCTTATTAACTAACTAAACTTTTTTTATTACTTTATTGCTATAGACTAACAGAAGTGCCTGTGAAATGGCTGCTATTTTCACGCCTAAAATTATCAATTGATACATAATTATTATTAATTTTTATGTTTCTAAGCATGAATTATTTTTTTTAAGTGAAAAAATGTGTTTTAAACCCAGTCTACGGCAACTTTATTTTTGTGTATTTTAAAACGAGGCTCCTCATTAGCTTCTCATTTGCATACAGAAATTCCCCTTGTGACGTCAGAAGGGGAAGTCGCATGGCAGCTTGCATTGCCGATACGTGTAAATAAGGCAAATTTCTTGTGCAGTTTTCTCGTCTTTGACTATATTATCACTTATGTACTTGTTCGTCGACGAAGAATGGACCATAATGAACACATAGTATCAATCTTTGTTGCATGGGGTTGAGTTAGATGCGAAATATGTCCGTTCTGGTGTAGCTGGTCACCCTGATCGTCACCGACACCGGCGCACGTTTGTACACAGTTGCTGGACAAAATAGAATTATCTCGTTATTTAGCAGGTTACTAGGCACGTCACTACACTGTTTTATTTCATCGATCGTCTGAGTAAAACTTTCAAATTGAAATAAAAGAGAACATATTTTGACATTCTAAACATAGTGATCACTATAAAATAATTAAAAAAAACGACAAATCACAGTTACTAAATGAATGACAGCCGCGTGGAAATAAATTGACATTTTGTTGAAATAGGTGAACGCGAGGGCGGATGCGTTAAAAGCGGCGTTTAATTGGACAACAAAAATAATCGAGATCGACACACATACAGATAAATTCAGAGTGGATTCGAGTTACCTTGATCCATGGCGTGATTGTCATAATTATAACATCTATTAAAACTTTATTTGGTGGAAAGACATTGACCAAGCCCGGATTTTTATTTCATAAATTATTACGCAGATCAAGCTGCAAGCATGGAAGTAAAAAAGAACAGAGGTGTGAATTCGACATTCAACACCAATCACCAAACAATTCAGAAACTTTTAGCTTTCGAAAATGAAAACAGTTAGCAGTGTGTAAGGGCTGTGTAATTTCCTGTTTGTCCGACGCTTCGTTTTCGTTTCACTGTCAAAATTATTGCTACCTTTTACTTAACAGGGACTAAATGGTCTCTATAAAACGATAATCAGGATCGCAAAAAAAGTCAACTGATTTGAAACACTTGCCGGACGTCTCTCTCTCTTCTGAAATCCGCCTCGGTGATCATGGGCTGTCCGGAATCTATTTCTTTCAAAAGTGTTGCGCCAGGTTTACGTTGTCGGCGTTTCTCTTTAAACCTAGACAGTTGAATGAATCTAAGATTAAGTGATGTCGCACCTTCGGATCAATTAGAAACGTGTGAATACATACACTATGGCTATACGTTTCACTGCAACTGCCCACAACACAACATCTAAAAACTCTCTCAAAAAAAAAATAAATAAAATAGGCAAAAAGAAAAAAGAAAAAACGCCGACCGAAAAATGTATATCGTTTAAAAGTTTACTGAACGACCAGTGTTAAAAATGCTGTACCATTACTTTCACCATCCTACTACAGCCAGATCTGAAGGCCTTTGCCGCATTCTGGCCATGCTGTGTGGCGCGTATCGCGTGGACGGGTTTCACGTTCTCTGCACGTAATAAGCTCGGTTATTAAGCATCCTTTTTTGGGGATGCCCGGTGGCCGAGGGGAAGACGTGTAGTGGCGTGAAGCTAGGCGATTAGGTGCCGTACGCGAGCGCCGGTTCGAGTCACGCACGCAGTACGTATTTACTATAATTAGACATAGTCTTTACCTTGCCGTTTATTCGGTGTTATTTGCTTACTTTACTTCCTATATCGACAGCAACTATGAGTTTAAAAATTATTTCTCAGTACTTATTCACTGTTAAAAAATGCTGTACCATTACTTTCACCATCCTACTACAGCCAGATCTGAAGGCCTTTGCCGCATTCTGGCCATGCTGTGTGGCGCGTATCGCGTGGACGGGTTTCACGTTCTCTGCACGTAATAAGCTCGGTTATTAAGCATCCTTTTTTGGGGATGCCCGGTGGCCGAGGGGAAGACGTGTAGTGGCGTGAAGCTAGGCGATTAGGTGCCGTACGCGAGCGCCGGTTCGAGTCACGCACGCAGTACGTATTTACTATAATTAGACATAGTCTTTACCTTGCCGTTTATTCGGTGTTATTTGCTTACTTTACTTCCTATGTCGACAGCAACTATGAGTTTAAAAATTATTTCTCAGTACTTATTCACTGTTAAAAAATGCTGTACCATTACTTTCACCATCCTACTACAGCCAGATCTGAAGGCCTTTGCCGCATTCTGGCCATGCTGTGTGGCGCGTATCGCGTGGACGGGTTTCACGTTCTCTGCACGTAATAAGCTCGGTTATTAAGCATCCTTTTTTGGGGATGCCCGGTGGCCGAGGGGAAGACGTGTAGTGGCGTGAAGCTAGGCGATTAGGTGCCGTACGCGAGCGCCGGTTCGAGTCACGCACGCAGTACGTATTTACTATAATTAGACATAGTCTTTACCTTGCCGTTTATTCGGTGTTATTTGCTTATTTTATTACGGCTCAGGCGTATGAATTCCTCTCACATTTTGTCATTTGGTGGCACACTTTCGGCGAGAGTCGGAAATCCGGAAACAGGCGACCGTTTCATGATAGGTGGGCGTGGCTACAACACGAGAAATATCCCAAATTTACTTGGATACGAGTAATCATTTTCAGCCAAAAAATCAATAACTACCCTTTTCAGTGGGACACAGATCTAAAATGGGAAACGTGAGGGTGGGCATTGCACAGGCACTTTAAAGTGCCTGTGAAATGGCTGCTATTTTCACGCCTAAAATTATCTATTGATACATAAATATTATTAATTTTTATGTTTCTAAGCATAAATAATTTTTTTAAGTGAAAAAATGTGTTTTTAACCCAGTCTACGGAAATTTTATTTTTGTGTATTTTAAAACGAGGCTCCTCATTAGCTTCTCATTTGCATACAGAAATTCCCCTTGTGACGTCAGAAGGGGAAGTCGCATGGCAGCTTGCATTGCCGATACATGTAAATAAGGCAAATTTCTTGTGCTGTTTTCTCGTCTTTGACTAAATTGCCACTTATGTACTTGTTCGTCCAGGAAGAATGGACCATAATGAACACATAGTATCAAGTTTGTTGCATGGGGTTGAGTCAGATGCGAAATATGTCCGGTCTGGTGTCGCTAGTCACCGTGGTCGTCACCGTCACCGGAGCACGTTTGTACACTGTCGCTGGACTCCGGCATTGGACAAAATCGAATTTGACGGCTGAATCGTCTTGTTATTTAGCAGGTTACTAGACACTATTGATTTATAAAATAGAGAAATAATTTTTAAAAAACGACAAAACACAGTTACTGAATAAATGACTGCCGCGTTGTAATGGGTGAACGCGTCGGGTCATGAGGGGGACAAGTGCGTGAATGGCGGCGTTTAATTGGATAACAAATATTATTGAGAGCGACTCACATACAGACAAATTCAGAGTGGATTTAGCGTGATTTTCATGATTATGACATCATATTAAAAAAATACATTGACAGCTCAAGCCCGGATTCTTATTCCGTAAATTATTACGCTGATCAAGCTGCAAGTAAAGGCAACAAAGGTGTGAATTTGACATTCAACACCAATAACCGAACAATTCAGACACTTTTAGCCTGTGAAAATGAAAACAGCCTGAGGGCTGCGTAATTTCCTGTTTGTCCGACGCTTCGTTTTCGTGTCATTATCAAAATTACTGCTACCTTTTTACATAACACGGGTGGTCTCTATAAAGCGATAATCAGGATCGCAAAAAAATCAAATCATTTGAAACACATACTCGACGTCTCTCTTCCTTCTGAAATCAGTCTCAGTGATCATGGGCTGGTCCGGAATCTATTTTTTCGAAAACGTTTTGTATTGTCGGCGTTTCTCGTTAAAACCTAGTTGTTTTGTCATGGACAAGGACAGTTTTTCAAAAAAAAAAAGAATCTGAGGTGCAGAAGTGGACACTGCATATGACGCTGTTAGGAGGAAGTCCACCCCAACTTTTTCTCGTTATTTTCACGGCTTTCGTCCACCGATTTCGCACCTTCGGATCGATTGGAAACGTGTAAATACTTACACTATGACTATATGCATTACTGCAACCGCCCACAACACAACGTTTAACCATCATAAAAGTTTGTTGTGAAAACAACTTCTAAAAATTCGCTCTCTCAAAAATAAAATAAAATAGACAAAAGAAACGCCGATTAAAAAATGTACTTGTATATCGTTTAAAAGTACAGTTGTACGTTGAATGACACAGTGATATAAAAGTACGGCCCAGGGGTATGGCTTCCTCTCATATTTTTGCATTTGGTGGCGCACTTTCGGCGAGTGTCGGAAATCCGGAAACAGTCGACCGTTTCAGGATAGGCTACAGCACGGGAAATATCTCAAAATTTACTTGGATACGAGTAATCATTTTCAGCAAAAAAATCAATAATTGCCCACTTCAGTGGGGCACAGATCTAAAATGGGAAACGTGTGGGTGGGCATTGCACAGGCACTTTAACCTTAATGAATTCTCATAAGAGAGTATAAAAACATTTTTAATAGATTAATTACAGGAATACTAAACTATATTTTTGGATATCAGTAAAATTATATTTTTACTGCAGTTTACTGAAATAATTCAGTTATTATAAGAAGAGTGTACCCAAGAGTTGTTTAGAGTTTGCCTAATTTGCATATATTAAAACTTATCCTGTTTTGGATGCTAACATGACTTATTGCCACTTTTTCTTGATCAATTTAAATTAAAATTTAATTTCCCATTATATATCCAGTTTTGGCATTTTCAGTTGAGCAAAACACAATGAAATAAATCAGTATTACTCTCACCACAATCAGTTTGTTGTACATCCTTGGCTGACATGTATGTCAAACAGATACAACATAGGATGTAAATGAATGTACCATAGCCAGTCAGGCAAGCATAAACAATTGATAAATTGAATTCTAAATGTAAGTATAGATAAATAAAATTACATGCTGTTGTGTCATAAGATTATACACTTGGGCAAATGGAACACACAATGAAGTTGAATTTCATTTTGTTAAATAAATGCCTTTTTTATGAATTGAGCTTTGTACAATTTTTGTATACAAAAGAGATCCAAATATGGGATACTTCTCTCTATACAAAATTACATTTTTTGTACACTATTTGCATAGTATTTGCATACTTGTTGTATACAAATCTGTTCCAAATATAGGGTACTTCTTGTATACAAAAAATTATACATAAAATGTACAAATTTATTCGGAATTTGTATACTTTTTGCACACAAAGTATACATTTTGTTTTATGAATTTTAGTAAGGGGAATCTCATAAAACTGATGATTTAAACAATTGTGACTTCACAGAAATATCAGTAACATATGTATCTGGACCCTCTCCAATACTTGCTGTGTCACTGCAGTCGTATCTGTATCTATAACACACCCACCAAGGTACAAGTAGTTGTGCTGAGGTGAGGAAGGTCTCTTGCATTGATCTATTTGATTCCTCATGTAGATTACCAGTAACCTGTTCACCACCAATTTGCTCTTTTCATCACAAATTCACAAAATATAGTCTGCACTTTTCTGAAGAAGATTTTTTTTTTAGTTAAAACTGAATTTTGACTCAAATATTGTTTGTTAGCTCCAAAATTGGAGCTCATTTCCAGAAATATTGAAGAATATAAAAAAAAATGCAGATAAATTTACACAAAAATTTCTGGTGGTTAAACAATGGGTTGTGGTTAAAAAGCACTGCAGAGTGAAGTGTAGTAATCACCATTTTTACAATTAAGAAAACATGATTATTCTGTGCCGATCATATCTGCTCTAAGTCAGTGAAGTTACTTTCAACAGCTGTTTTCAAAGGAAATTGTGGTCCTGAAGTGCAGATTTAACAAAATCAACAAAACTAGGCACAGACATTAAGTCTTTAACATACAAGTATTATGAAACAACTATTAAGGACTACCACATTTATGGCTTCACTGAAACCTGGCTAGATGCTGAATCTGCTAATTTAATACCAACACCTGAGGGCTACTTTGTTTTCCACAAGTTTAGGAAAAAGCACATTAGAGCATGGGGTAATTCAATCACTTTTAATAACAAGCAGCCTCTCGGCTGAGATAGCTCCGCTGTTAGCAATGCACATTTCAATTAAAGAACAGAAGATATCATTAGAAAATGAACAATATGCATAGTATCAATGCTATGGGACTTGCTGTTTTCAACAAGAATTCAAAAATAACATTTTTCACCATAAATGCTTGTGGTTTTTAACAAGAAGTCAAAAATATCACTTTTTACCAAAAATGACAAAAATATTCACCAAAATTAGAGAATTGAAGATATGATCATGAAATGAACAAATCTGAGAGAGGTCAACCCAAGGTACATATACACCAAGTATCAAAGCATTCAGGCTCATAGTTTTCAAGAAGAAGTCGAAAAAGTAAAACATTGACACGAACGACAGACGACGGACAATCACTCATATGATAAGCTCCGTTCGACAAAGTCGACAGCTGAGCTAAAAAGGTATATTAAGGGAAAAATTTGTGTTCGGCTTTGTCATCGTCATTAATAATTATTATTGTGTGCACAATAACTTTACTATTTCTATTCCAAACTTCATCAAACTTGGTTACCTTATTCATCAGTATAAAGTCTTTCCTGAGTTTGAACAACAGATGTCCTGTATGAAAATATCATGCAAAAATTGAGAAAATCTGATAAAATATTTTGACTGTTTCTACTTGACTGATCACTGGTGATACACATCAAAGGTCACTGATCTCAGTGGAAATATGCATTGTTGTATGTGTTCAATGAAGCAAATCATTTATCTTGTAATACTATCCTTGGTAATGTACCCCCCAAATCCCATGGAAATACTGTACTGGGTTTCAAAACCAACTCGTGGAGAGATTTTTTCACAGTCTGATACACATTTGCAAACCTACCAATAAAATCCTTACAGAAAACAAGATGTCAGAAAATCAATATAAGCACTCTTATGAACTGGGTGCCAAACTTTGATCAAGATCTGAGGCTAATAGAAAGTCTGTTTAGTTCAAAGTTATCAAATCAAAAACAATACATAAAAAATACATAAAAAGCAAAACGTTGCATCCACATTTTGAAAAGAAAATTGTACTAAAATATATGTATTCTGTATTTGACAAACAGTTCATTCGACAAATGAAAACTCACAGGAATATGTTTCAGCTATTAGAACAGGATGATAGAGTTTATATAATACTAGTTTAAAAACGCACTTCGAAAACAAACATTGCAGTGTTTGAAGATGTAGGTTCTCAGGAGGCAACAGTATTGTTGACTTCTCTCCACTGGACACCAACTAACTAATTAAGTTGATCTGCATACAAAGCAGAGCTTGCAACATGATAGCTATTCATTGAGTTTTTTTTTTAAATAATATAGTAGTCACACAATGAATATAATAAGGCAGTTCATATTTGTCTCAGTGACTCATTAATTTTTGACAGACACCTGTACAAAATACTTGGACAAAAGCCAGCTAAGATTTTCTGTTATCTTGCATGTTTTATGAATCTATTCACGTCTAAATGCAGCACTTTTTTTCTGCGATGAGGCATTTGTTTTTATACTAAAATATCTGAATTACTTTGAATAAAGCTGGAAATTATGTCCCTTAAAATAAGGCACCAATGTTTTTGTAAGATATTTACATCTTTTAAGGACATTCGGTAGACTGATTCCCCACTGTTGGTTCAACCCCAAAACTTATTTGTATTTGAAATTAATTATGACAATGAATATTTATATTGAAACAAACTATGACAAAGGAAATATTATTATATAACAAAGGGCAAGGTCACCAGAGTTCAACTATGTTTTACTTATGGTGACATGACACTAAACCAAACCAAGTCATTCACATACTTAGGTGTGATATTAAGCAGCAATGGCTCCCTAAACAAAACTATGGAGAGACTCTCAGATAAGGCTAGAAAAACCACTGATGGTTAATATTTATGATTTATAACAATTTCAACAACTTTAATTTAAGACCAAACTTTTTGAAATGTTACAAGTACCTATTTTACTATATGCATCTGAGTTATGGGGTATATCGGTTAAGACAGAAAAGTGGGATACCACTGTTACTGAAAAATTTCACCTAAAATATTGCAGGCACATTTTGAATATTAATAACAGAAGTAGTACAAAAGACTGTAGGCTTGAAACTGGCAGGCTACCTTCAATTTCAAAGATTCAAATTCCAGCTGTCTGGTTCTACCAAAACATTAAAAACAATGGTCCAATTAATTTTAACTTCCATGCAGTTAAAGAACTTGAAAACAACTGTTATAAAGGATCATGGTTGAAAGACATTAACAAAATTAAAGACCTGTATAATATTGATCTCCTGACTGTTTCTAGTAAGGTACTCTACCAGAAAACTAAAAACTATTATACTAACATGTGGATTAATAATATCAAGAGACCAGATGCCAAACTCAGATCTTATAGTCTACTTAAAAGTGATATTAGTCCAGCTAAATACCTACAACTGTTAAATAATAGACAAGATATTAGATTACTGTCTCAATTGAGACTTAGTTGTCACAAACTCAAAATAGAAGTAGGCAGACATAAAAGACCTAAAATCCCACTGGAGAACAGGATTTGTGATAAGTGTAGGAGCGACAGTATTGAAGACGAAGTTCATTTTATCACTGTGACAGACTGTAGCTATTACACTGATAAAAGGGATATTATGTACACTGAATTTACCAAGGAAATCCCCACTTTCCAGTCTGAAAACAATATCAACAAGTTTATTATCATTATTAATACTAACAATCCTAAACTAATTAGACATGTGACACGGTATCTGAAAGTGTGTTTTGAAAAACACAAACTACATTAATTTTTTTACTACCTAATCTTATGTTATTTTAACTTTGTTTTTTACTTACCTTTTTACCTCACCTTTTATTACTTTCAGCCAAAAATTAATTTGTAATTTCATTACGGTGTAATAAATCTGTATTATTATTATATACATGTAGTCCCCATGTGTACTGAATGTGTGTGTTTCACAGAGTAAAATATGACCACGATATAGTTTTTCAACTCCCTAATACCCGCATAATTTGCATGCTCGTTATTCTAGCAGAAGCTGGTACGAGTTAGTTTTAAGATGATGGCAGTTTTATTTCAGGAGAACTTTTATGTTGCGAGTTGGAAACAGTGATGTTCGGTACACTGCGACTCTGCACGTTCAGAACGTTCAAATCTGTCCTACCTTCCGGTTTGTTGATTGTTGGTCATGCGAAAACGATAAACGTGCAAACCTTATCAATACGGGAACCGGGAATTATCGATGTTTGGAACGATAACAATTTTAATTGTAGTTCAATTCTTAAAATGTTATGACACAATATTGTATTCTAGCACTGTACATGTGCACTATAGAGTGTACTATAAACAATCACTCCTAGAAATGTTCATTATTGCAGGATTGTGAACACCAAATATCATGAAAGTCACTGACACTTTTTGATACAGGACATTTCTACTGCTATAAAACATTTTCCTGACGAAATAAACAAAATTTTTTGATTATTTTAGCTAAAAATCCAAAATGGTAATTACACTAATCAAACTTGTTATACTACATGCAAACACTCAATTTGATCAGTTGAAGTATTCGTAAGAAACAAATGCCTAAAAATTTTGCCCTTTTGGCTGGCAAACCATGTGGCTGATCAAAATTATATTTTTCCTGTAAGGGTTGGACCATTTGATTTTTGAGGGGGGTCAGCTCAAGAGGTTTGCTTGCAATTTTTTTTTTTTTTTTTGGAGTCCACCTTATCCAACATTTTGTTTTTTGGAATGGTGGGTGGTGAGTGGTGAGAATGAGATGGTATGTGTGAGCGAGGTTGGTAGTGATAGTGAAATGGTTGGTGAAAGTGAGGTGGGTGGTAAAAAAGAGATGGTAGGTGTGAGTGAGGTGGTGAGAGTGGAATGGTTGGTGAAAGTGAGGTACATGTAGGTGGTGATAGTCGGATTGTAGGTCAGAACAAGATTGCTCTGTAAGAGTGTGATGTAAAACATTTGCTGACAAAAATTGTTTCTCATTTATTTTAATATTTATTTTATTACATTTTATTCATTTTGTTTATTACTTGTTTAAGGTAGAGATGCAGGTTGGGAGACTATATTTCTAATTGCCTCTAATTACTGTAATTACATGAGTAAAATATACTTTTTACCAATCAAGTTATATATCATTTGAAAGAGTTTTATTTAAACTTTTGAGTTTTATGGTTTACAATAATGTACTATGATACCATATTAAGTGGTGTTGAGTTTGGGTTAAAATCATGCATTTTAGGTGAAAGTGCACTTAAAACTATTTAACTTTTGAATGCATACCCTGATTTTAATTTAAGAACACTTATTTAAAACTTCTGTTTACTAGGAACATAATGGCTTATTTATTAGTGCTTCCGTTGAAAAGTTTTTACACAGTACTCTTTGAAACATTCACATTTTATAAATCGTCCACAGTTAACAGAGCCGCTAATTGGCAGCTCTATTGTTTCTGTTCCAGTGGAGACAGTGAAACCATACGAAGCCATTTACTTAGGATAGACCTGAATAATGACCCCTGAAAATTTCATCGAAAACAAATGAACCGTCTAGAAGTTAAATAGTTTTAAAGTTGAAATTTGGAGTAAAAAAAAGTTTTAAAACGAATCATTCGCTTCATATGTGTAACAGAAACTCATAGAAATACACCATACACCGTAATTTCCCGATGTTAAATCGTCAGGTAAAAAAAATAAAATAAAAACATTTACAATTTGAGGGAAACAGGGGGGTTTCCGATTAAGGTAACCAAGATGGCATCGCAGAGTGCATGATTTTTCCGCGGTGTTTAAAAACAGCATCTCATTGCCGATTTTTCGGTAATTTCCAGGGTATTTTTTTTTATTTTTAATTAACCGAGCATTTTATGTTTGTGTATTTTGGCACTGAAAAGTTAGTTATCGATGACAGCAACAGCAGTGTTGTTTGTCAATTGCATCACAATTCTATCAGCACGATAATCATTACATCGAAACGAAAAATGTTTACTTCAGTTTTAAAATGCCGTTGGAGTAAAAATTTGTGGAAACATTTTTTAGTTTCGCCCACAAGAAAACAAGAAAAATTGTGGCCTTGTTTTGCGCGAAAATTAAATCGCCCTTTCGACGCTACCTCCTACATGAAAATAAATGAAAAACCAATTTATTTAAGGGTGAAAAAGTTTACTCATCAGTTACAAGTGTATGTTTTGTTTCATTCCGCTTGCATGCTGGAAGCGTCTACGTCTTGTCTGTTTTTTGTAGTTTGCTAGTTGATCGCGCTTGAGAGAGCCAGGACAGGAAGTCGCACACCGGCTGCTCCGTGCATGTACATGTGTGTGTGTGTGTGTGTGTGCGTGCGTGTGTGCGTGTGCGTCCGGACCTGTATCTCAGAAATGCCTGGACCAATCATAAACTTCACACATACATCGTACCTGATATTATACATATGCAAGATAGACGAATGGCAGCCATTTTTGTGCTAAAAAAATCATCAAAATCGAGCATTTCTCGGCTGTTTACAGATGGATTTTGTTCAAACTTGGTATATACATTAGACATTATGGGATCTTGATGCAAATAATTTTGTTTTTCAGATAAGATTCAAAATGGCCGACTGGCGGCCACTTTGTTTTTAATGAATGTGGTTCTCGTGCCATTAATCTGAGTTGTTTTGACTGATTATGTTCAAATTTTTAATATTCATTATACATCATGTCATAGATATACAGATATATTGGTTTGACGATCCTATTCAAAGTGGCCGAGTGGTGGCCATTTTTGTGCTAAAAAATCTTCAAATATCAAACGTTTATGGATGGATTTCGTGCAAACTTGGCATATACATTAGACATTACGGGTTCCTGATGCACGTCATTTTATTTTTCAAATCGGATTGAAAATGGCTGACATTTTGTTTTAATGATTGGGTTTCCAGAGCCATATCTCTGACATGCTTTGACTGATTATGTTCAAATTTTATGTATTCGTTATACATCATGTTATAGATATATATACATGTATTCAAAATGGCTGATTTTGTTTTAATTAATGCTGTTCCAGAGCAATTATCTCTCAATATGGACAATTACGTGTTTGACGATCAGATACAAATGGCAATCATTTTAATGTTAAACAATCATCATAATCATATTCCTGACATGGTTATATTCTAGCTATATTACTACAAACAAAACTATATATCTTAAATTTGATAACTAACGGGGACTGTGCCATGCTTGGCTTGTTTTTCCTGTTTTACCTGGAGTAAATTTTCTGCAAAATAAATTCCAGTGAAAATGCAGCTTTCTCTATACGTTGCATTGAGTCTTAATACAACATACATGTAGTGAAAATTAGGTCCACACTATGTTTCTGTTTTAGTGTGTAAAATTTATTTAAACTAAAACAGCTAAATTGTCAGAGATGTTGCATGCAATACCGCATTTGCTCTATTAGTAGCGCATGCTCTTATGTAAATAACAGAGGTGTTTCTATGGTCAAAATACATCATATTTTAATGAATCAGTATACAATCAATGCAATTGTTGCCGTACATGTGCTTCTATTGGAGATGCTCTTCTAATAGAGCATACCGTATTACCCCGGGCACGCGCCCAGGGGCCTGAACATACAAAATCGGGAAAACTTGGGGGTGGGCGCTTACCCGAGGACCACCCCAAAAAAGATTTTAAAAAGTTGTTCTTGTGATCGTATGATAAGGTCAAATAAAGGAATGCTTTCGTACACTTTGTACACATACTTATTTCTTGATTTATGCGAGGTTTCAATAAACGTGAGCACTCTGTCAAGAACTGTGGGAACACTAAGACACAGGGTCGAATTTCAAGAATAAAACTTTTTTTATGTCAGCTTTTTTAGTAACCGTGATCAGTGCAAGTCGAAACGGCCGGGAAAAACTACCACTTGTAATCCAAGATGGCGATGACCTCATTAGCATAATTTTGTTCACGCGTGTATAATTACTGAAGAATAGCAGACAGGGTTATGAAACAAATAAACCTTTTATTACTGATGTGAAATGTTTACAAACTATTATGAATACATAAACATATACAAATGACGATACATAAAAAAACAGACTGAAAATAAACTCTGGTCGACCTTATTAACATGATTTATTCACGCACCCACACACATGACAAAATTATGATGCAACAAGTTCCCATCGTCGGCATGCCTCATTATGGTTATCGTAATGGGCTTGAGGTCGGCAAAATGTTTTTTCTTCAACGACAGAAAAATAATCCACATGACCGTAATGCCATAGCTGTGATGAAGGATGGAAAGAAAGTAGCAAGTTTACGACGTGATGTCTCAAAAGTGCTAGCTCCCGTTCACAATCAGCTGGCATCGGTGTCGCTGGGTGTATGATAGAGGGAAGTTGTGCAACCAAATTTGCCGAGTTCGCAGTTTTTCGCCGATAAAAAAATAACTACGGCAAAAACTCACGGTTTTTCAGCATTTTTGTAATAAAGACATTATTCTCTATCAATAATCCGCCCAAAATAGGAACATTTCTACTAATTCTTGTGTTTTTTCGACGTTTTTCGAAAAACCTGCGATTAGGCTGCGAAAGTAGAACATTCCGGAGGAGGTGAAACGGAAGAGCATCGCCAGGCGATGGACGCGGGGCTTTTTGGCAACGACCGCAAACGTACAGTATCCGTGTCCAGCCATTGGTTGGCCACGAAGAGGTCAAAATACGCGTTCTATTTTTACGCGTTAAGTTTGCCAGCTGACTGTGCTCCCGTTATGAATTCACAGTCAGCGAAGTGCTACGTTTTGAAACCAAAGCTAAGTGCTTCAAACCACTCACCAAGGTATGGATTATTGTAATATTGGATTCATCGTGAATGAAGAGAAAGCAGAACGTGTGCGCCACATGCTGCGTGGTTCATCTTACGTCGTTAAGTTCCAATGAGTTTTTACGTAAAAACACAAACAAAACGGCCCTTTTCAGGGCCACCACACACTCCAAAAAGAGAACTACCGTAACAAACACACTATTTAAATAAATCAAACGCGTTTGTTTTTGACAAATAAAACTTTATTGTTGACCCCGTTCTTGGCTAAAAATCACCCTGGGCGTTTAACAGAGGATGTCCCAAACATGTAACTTTTGTGAAAACAGGGGGGTGGGCGCTTGCCCAGGGAGGGGCGCGTGCCCGGGGTAATACGGTATATGGTATACAATCTAAATGCAACCAGAGTGAATTTTTTTTTGAAATTAATATTGAAATGCAGATATTAATGTTCCCTCTGCTATTAATTATCGACAAACCAGAATCATAGACATCCATTTATATATGACTTAGTTTCTTCTTGTACTCTGTGCCCCCTTATCTTGGCAGGAAGAATTGGCATATTTTTATGATGCAGTAATTCAAGTGTTCAGAGATGACACGACAACAGCTGATGGAAACATTTTTTTCCCAGTCATATAGTGACAAATAATTCTTTTTACACTGGTGAAGCAACAATTTTTTTTTTTGAAGACCCCTTCACTTCGCAAATTTTTTTTTTTTAATTCTAACCCCCCCCTCTCAAAAATCAAAAGGTTCAACCCTAAAAACCAATGACCATACTTGTTATATACAGAATATCAAGTTGATTATGTGAAGCACCTATCATATGAGAAAAAAATGGCCCAAACTGTGATGACGAAAAAAATCATGTGACCAATCAGTATGGTAAGTGAAGGATAAGTAAATCTACTTCCTGTTTGAAAGATATCCAATATGACAGCTATATGTGACCAATGCCAAATAAATTCTCAAACTTTAAATTACTTTAAACCTTTACGTCGATATGTTCAGTGGTTCTGGAAAAGAAGCTTTTTAAGCAACATTTTTATAATATATTTGATTATTTGTGTTTAAGAATCAAAATTACAAATTACATTTAATGTAGAAAATGCTTTAAATGCTTACAAAAAATAAGATCTTTGTACAAATTATGGACGAATAATATAGCTGATTATGTTTTACACCTTGCCTATGTCTACGAATTTAAGTTTTTTATTTATTTAAATTACATTCTTACGAATATAAAAACAATTGATTACAGCTTACCAAATTACCCTTTGCTGATCCACACCTATGATATAGAACCCATTTAATTAGTGCTGAGAATTCCACACTTTATCTTTGCATATTACAAAAATGTGTAAAATACTTTATTTTTGCTTGGAATTAATTTTCGCTATTTTTGCTGAAGGAATGATTCAGTGAAAATAAAATCCAGCGAATATACCTATTTTCCGATATTTTACATTCAACTCGTCAAAAAATCAGTGAAATTAAATTCAATACAAAACACCAAAAAAGGCTTTTCAGTGAAAATTAATTCCAGCTTATTTCACCTTAGTGCATTTTCCTCACCATCTAATTTATTTGGGGGTTCAAAATACGCATGTTGTTTCTCAGTAAAGTTGCTGAATTAAGATAGAGATGCAGTTTACCTGACAGGTATTTTAATTAGTTAATTAAGAAACCAAGATGACCTCCCTTGTCCACAAAATTTTGTTAGTATTTTTTTTATGGACACTGTAGTTTGAAATATGGTCAAAAGTGATTTAAAAAAAAATTAGCTTCTAAACCATGCTTCTGTTTCCTGTCAAAATTGGTTTATGGGTACATCTGTTCACTATGATGAAAGTGTCATCTTGAAAACTGTCTACCAGTTGTCAATTTTGCAGGGTAGCAGCTCAAATTTGACTACTTCACCCAGGCTAGTTTTCTGTACGATTGTTGTAACACTGTTCAACCAAAAACAATGCCCGACGGCGCTTTGAAGATAAACACATAGTCAATCATTTGTGAACATTTCAAAACAAAAGGTCAAAGCGTCTAGGAGCTATTTTTTTTTAAAGTTCTAGGATGTGCACTAAAAAAAGAAGCTGAGATAATTGCCAATTTGCATAACAATTCACTCAGTAAGAAGTCTGCTAAAGCTGAAAACGTGAAAAAAAGAAATTATGCACTATATTTAACTTTTTACAAAACGATAATACATTTAAATTTAATAATAATACAATAATACATTTAAAATGGCTGTGCCATTTTACAGCAATTCCAGGCACTGATTTGACGCTGAAGTAGTGCTAGATGGTGATAACTTACTACAATAGGTTACACACTTTGTTTTCACATTTACATAAGTTGTTACAAATAATGCAGACAGCATGTCTGTAATTTGAAGCGCACCGGAAGAAAGCTTCACCCATAAAAGTGGCAGTACATTAGTTTTGAATTTCTCCTCCAATAAACGATCGAGGCTCTCAACTTAGTTTTGTACTTCAATTTGCGTCACATGTTATTTCAGTGAGAGGGCGCATACAGTGGTGGCACTGTAAAGAACGTTATTTTACAGAACCAGCTGACCGACTGATCATGACAGAATTATTGATCAAAGTGCATTCATTATTCCTACTTCGGAAATATACGTATCACGTCGATGTATATAACTGAAAACTGCCTGCAACAAATGTCCTATAAAGACTTCATCCAGTATATCAATAATGAAATTGAATACATAAGTAGAATGGGTGTTATTCGATTATTAGTTCTTGACGATGAGAACCAAAAGGTTGATGTGCCACCAAATAATCGTTTTAAAAAGCTTATCACTGGCAACACACAATCACACGTCCAGGGAGGGATGCAGCCATACACAAGTAGTTTTTGTCGAATTTCCCGTCCGTAAATGCGCGGTCGCAATGTTTTATAATATTCGACATAGTCTATAACGTTGTCAGTTTTCTGGCAGGATACTCTCGGTGGTAACAAACCGTTTGACGATATTATAAACTGTCTGCTTTGAAACACCATTTCATTCTCTAATCTCAGCAAATGACAGTCCACGAAAATACAAATCAACAACTCTTGTTCTCACTTCAACTGGTTTTTTGACTCTCCATCGTGGTGCTTAAATAACTTGGACGAATGCCGATTTGTAGACGCAAACTACACGATGACCGACCAAAAGTGAATGAAAGACAGACGCGCCTCAAAATCTAGGTGTACCTGACTTTGTAACAAAAATATCAATATCTGTCAATCATTCCTTTGATTTGCAGTCAATGTTTATATTTCTAGTTACAACTTCTGTAAATTTGAAAACAAAGTGTGTAACCTACTGTAGTAAGTTATCAACATCTAGCACTACTTCAGCGTCAAATCAGTGCCTGGAATTGCTGTAAAATGGCCATTTTAAATGTATTATTGTATTATTATTAAATTTAAATGTATTATCGTTTTGTAAAAAGTTAAATATAGTGCATAATTTCTTTTTTTCACGTTTCTTTTATTTATGTACAGCCTTGCTAAATCTTGCTAAGCATTCAAAAGAGAGAATGTTTGCACCTGTTATCTATATTTTAAAATCGTTTTTTTTAGTATGTTCCACTATTCACAATTCTACAAAATTTTAACAGTCTATAGCCAAGACTGTTTGGATAATAAAAAGCAAAAGAAAAAAATTTGCCCACAAACCTGCATCAACCTTAATACATATAGATTCTATGATTTAAAAAATAATACATTTCACTGGACATCCAGAATTCACTAACTCAAAATGACAGTCAATGTAAATTCACTGTGGTTCTTGTTTTGATTATACAAACACATAGAAGACCCTTTCACACTAGAGATAATACAAATGTATGGTACTAGACTGTTGACAGTCCTCGGGCCTAATGTAATTGTGTTTCCTAGACATTCGAACACCGTAGACGTTTGATAGGAAATGCGAAAAATTACATGATATGAATAATTCATAGTTGATGCTGACACCACGAAATAAATTATATTAACATAATGTATGCAAATGTATTCATGTTATCCACGTTATTTTCATCTAAGACAAGCCATGCATGGCACAGTCCCTGTTAGTTATCAAATTTAAGATATATAGTTTTGTTTATAGTAATATAGCTGGAATATAACCATGTCAGGAATATGATTTTTTACCATTAAAATGATTGACATTTGTATCTGATCGTCAAACAAGTACTTGTCCATATTGAGAGATATTGCTCTGGAACAGCATTCAAAATCAGCCATTTTGAATACATATATATATATAACATGATGTATAACGAATATATAAAACTTGAATATAATCAGTCAAAGCATTTATAAGATATGGCACTAGAAGCTCAAAAATGGCCGCCATTCGGCCATCTTGAATCAGATTGTGGAAGAAATTGATGTGCATATGTATAATAATCATGTATGATGTATGTGTGAAGTTTGATTGTGATTGGTCCAGGCATTTCTAAGATACAGGTCCAGACACACGCACAGACGCACGCACGGACACACGGAGGTCAAAACATAAGTCTCCGTTTTCGGACTGCGTTCGATTGAGGACTAAAAATGGCAACTGAAAGAGGGGGATCCTTGGTTTCGAAATGAGTACTTTTTGACAAGACGAATGACAACATGACATACTGACGTACACATCTCTACCCTCTGTGTACGTAGTTTGCGATAGTTTCTCGCTGGTATTCTTTGCAAAAAATATCCTGGTAGTCTAAACGTTCCAGCACTTTTATAAATAACTGCATTCCTCAAGATCTGTTTGTGTCATGATATCAAATAATGCCATGGAAAGTGTCCCGATTGCTTATAGTACAGTCAAAACAAACTTTGCGTAAGTCGTGGACGATCCTAGTAGCCAGCAACCCCTGACCCTTTTCACGATTGGCCATGATAAAATGATAGACATCTGCGCGACTATTTATTTGCATATGAAAGTACCCGTATCTGGTAAGAAATCTTACCAGTGAATTGCAGCACCAGACAGTCGGTCAGCACTTACGGCACTCCATAGTTCCTGTCCTGGCGTTGACAATTTATTCACACCTATTACGTTTATACACAATATTTATTAATAACATATTAATATTAGATACGAGCGACTGTCGACAGTCTAGTATGGTACCTGAAAACACAACAAACTTGTAATGCTGCTGGATTGCCTAATGATGAAGTTTTTGGTTGTGTGTCCTTTTTCTATTGCCAGTTTATGACAACTTGATCTGAATTTTAAAATTGTTTTAACATGTTTATTTTTTAATATGTTTATGTATTCCTCTTGTTCATTTTTGAAATTACTGTATGTATGTAATTTTGCATTTGTTTTT